>NC_133702.1:11603717-11936217 GCF_048934315.1 Petromyzon marinus
GATCGTGCGCCGATATCTCCCCCCCCCACCCAACACCACTACCTACCCATCACCACTACCATCACCAGCCCACTACCAGCACGCACTACCACACCACTACCATCACCATCACAGCACCACTACCATCACCAATACCACTACCACCACCATCATCACCACTACCATCACCACCATCACCACCACTACCATCACCACCACTACCATCACCCCTACTACCATCACCACTACCATCACCACCACTACCATCACCACTACCATCACCACTACCATCACCATCACAGGCACCACTACCATCACCAATACCACTACCACCACCATCATCACCACTACCATCACCACCACCACTACCATCACCACTACCATCACCCTACCATCACCACCACTACCATCACCACCATCACCACCACTACCATCACCACCCTACATTACCACTACCATCACCACCATCACCACTACCATCACCACTACCATCACCACCACTACTATCACTACCATCACCACCACTACCATCACCACTACTACCATCACCACTACCATCACCACCACTACCATCACCACCACTACCATCACCACCACTACCATCACCACCATCACCACCACTACCATCACCACGACTACCATCACAGGCACCACTACCATCACCACCACTACCAGCACCACCACTACCATCACCACTACCATCAGCCATCACAGGCACCACTACCATCACCAATACCACTACCACCACCATCATCACCACTACCATCACCACCATCACCACCACTACCATCACCACTACCATCACCACTACCATCACCATCACCACCACCGCTACCATCACCACGACAACCATCACAGGCACCACTACCATCACCCTACCATCACCACCATCACCACTACCATCACCAAGACCATCACCACCACTACTATCACTGCCATCACCACCACTACCATCACCACTACCATCACCACCACTACCATCACCACCACTACCATCACCACTACCATCACCACCACTACCATCACTACCACTACTATCACTACCATCACCACCACTACCATCACCACTACCATCACCACTACCATCACCACTACCATCACCACCAATACCATCACCACCACTACCATCACCACCATCACCGCCTCTACCATCACCACTACCATCACCACCACTACCATCACTACCATCACCACCACTACCATCACCACTACCATCACCACCACCAAAACTACCATCACCACTACCATCACCACCACCACCACTACTATCACTACCATCACCACCACTACCATCACCACTACCATCACCACCACCACTACCATCACCACTACTACCATCACCACCACTACCATCACCACCACTACCATCACCACCACTACCAATTACCACCACTACTATCACTACCATCACCACCACTACCATCACCACCACTACCATCACCACCACCACTACCATCACCACTACTACCATCACCACTACCATCACCACCACTACCATCACCACTACCATCACCACCACTACCATCACCACCAACACCACCACTACCATCACCACGACTACCATCACAGCCACCACTACCATCACCACCACTACCATCACCACCACTACCATCACCATCACAGGCACCACTACCATCACCAATTACCACTACACCACCATCATCACCATACCATCACCACCATCACCACCACTACCATCACCACTACCATCACCACCACCACCACTACCATCACCACTACTACCATCACCACTACCATCACCACCACTACCATCACCACCACTACCATCACCATTACCATCACCACCATCACCACCACTACCATCACCACTACCATCACCACCACTACCATCACCACTACTACCATCACCACTACCATCACCACCACTACCATCACCACTACCATCACCACCACTACCATTACCATCACCACCACACCATCCACCACTACCATCACCACTACCATCACCACCACTACCATCACCACTACCATCACCACCACTACCATCACCACTACCATCACCACTACCATCACCATCACAGGCACCACTACCATCACCACTACCATCACCACCACCACCACTACCATCACCATCATCACCACCATCACCACCACCGCTACCATCACCATCCATCACCATCACCACCATCACCACCACTACCATCACCACCACCACTACCACCACCATCATCACCACTACCATCACCACCACTACCATTACCGCCACTACCATCACCACTACCATCACCACCACTGCCATCACCATCACAGGCACCACTACCATCACCACCATCACCACTACCATCACCACCACCACTACTATCACTACCATCACCACCACTACCATCACCACTACCATCACCAACACCACCACCACTACCATCACCACCACTACCATCACCACTACCATCACCACCACCATCACCACCACCACCACTACTATCACTACCATCACCACCACTACCATCACCACTACCATCACCACCACCACCACTACCATCACCACCACTACCATCACCACTACCATCACCACTACCATCACCACTACCATCACCACCACTACCATCACCACTACCATCACCACTACCATCACCACTACCATCACCACGACTACCATCACCACTACCATCACCACTACCATCACCATCATAGGCACCACTACCATCACCACTACCATCACCACCATCACCACCACTACCATCACCACTACCACCACCACCACCATCATCACCACCACCACCACTACCATCACCATCACAGGCACCACTACCACCACCACTACCATCACCACCATCACTACCACCACCACTACCATCACCACCACCACTACCACCACCACTACCATCACCACCACCACCACTACCAACATCACTACCATCACAGGCACCACTACCATCACCATCACAGGCACCACTACCACCACCACTACCATCACCACCACTACCACCACCACTACCATCACCACCACCACTACCATCACAGGCACCACTACCAACACCACTACCACCACCACCACTATCACCACCACTACCAACACCACTACCACCACCACTACTATCACCACCACTACCAACATCACTACCATCACAGGCACCACTACCACCACCACTACCACCACCACTACCATCACCACCACTACCACTACCATCACAGGCACCACATGTGCAGGCTGCCGGGTTAATGATTGCGCGGTGACGGAGCGGGGTGAGCGAGCGGGAGCAGAGTCCGAGCCGGGTTGTCAACGAGGGCGCCGCCCCCCCCCCCCACTCGGCACCCCCCCACCCCGCACCCCCCCACCCCGCACCCCCCACACGGCACTCCCCCCCACACCCAGAGGTTACGTGGCGACGGTGGCGATCCGCTGGTGGCACCGCGCCACGCCGCTCCGTCACAACCCAACACAACCCAACACAACACAACCCATCACAACCCATCACAACCTAACACTACCCAACACTACCTAACACAACCCATCACAACCTAACACAACCCAACACAACCTAACACTACCCAACACAACCCATCACAACCTAACACAACCCATCACAACCTAACACTACCCATCACAACCTAACACAACCCAACACAACCTAACACTACCCAACACAACCCATCACAACCCAACACTACCTAACACTACCTAACACAACCTAACACAACCCAACACTACCCAACACAACCCATCACAACCTAACACAACCCAACACAACCCAACACTACCTAACACAACCCAACACAACCTAACACTACCCAACACAACCCATCACAACCTAACACAACCCAACACAACCCAACACTACCCCACACTACCTAATACAACCCAACACTACCTAACACAATCCATCACAACCTAACACAACCTAACACAACCCAACCCAACACAACCTAACACTACCTAACACAACACATCACAACCTAACACAACCCATCACAACCTAACACAACCCAACACAACCCAACACAACCTAACACAACCCATCACAACCTAACACAACCCAACACAACCTAACACTACCCAACACAACCCAACACTACCTAACACAACCCAACACAACCCAACACAACCCAACACAACCCAACACAACCCATCACAACCTAACACAACCCAACACAACCCAACACAACCTAACACAACCTAACACAACCCAACACAACCTAACACTACCCAACACAACCCATCACTACCCAACACTACCTAACACAACCTAACACAACCCAACACAACCCAACACAACCCAACACAACCCAACACAACACAACCCAGCACAACCCAACACAACCCAACACAACCCAACACAACCCATCACAACCTAACACAACCCAACACAACCCAACACAACCTAACACAACCCATCACAACACAACCTAACACAACCTAACACAACCCAACACAACCCAACCCAACACAACCCATCACAACCTAACAACCCAACACAACCCAACACTACCTAACACAACCTAACACAACCCAACACTACCTAACACAACCTAACACAACCCAACACAACCTAACACAACCTAACACAACCTAACACAACCCAACACAACCTAACACAACCTAACACAACCCAACACAACACAACCCATCACAACGCATCACAACCCATCACAACCTAACACAACCCAACACAACCTAACACAACCCAACACAACCCAACTCAACCCATCACAACCTAACACAACCCAACACATCACATCACAACCTAACACAACCCAACACAACCCAACACAACCAAACACAACCTAACACAACCACGCGTCCCCTCCATCACCACCACCACCGTCATCGCCGTCACACCGCAGCGGCCTCGTCCAAAGGAGATTCCACCTCGCACCCTCTCGTTCCGTCATGGCTCACACCCCCCCCCTTTGTGTCTCCCTAGTGGCGACGATGTTTAACTACACACACCTAGACCACACACACACCCACACCCACACACCCCCATCCACACACACACACCCCCACACACACCCACAAACACACACCTACACACACACCCCCGTCCACACAACAACAACAACCGCCATTCGCCACTAAGTGGCGGTGACGTCACCACGACGCTTGTGCCAGGCTATGTGCACCCTGAGGCCACGTGAAGTGGCGAACGCCCACTGGCAGGAGGTCACGGGGCAGACCCAGGTGCCACGGGTCGACTGACTGAGATGACTGGCTGATGCACCACCTGTGCCCCCTACTGTGCCAACCTGCTGTGCTTTAGCCACCCGGCGCTCCGCTCGTTCTGAGCATCGCTCCTCCGCCCTCCGTTGTTGTTGGAGGGCGACTGCCTCCAACTGCCCAGTAGCGTCCTTCACGAGCCTCCTCCAGAGGCCGATCTTGACACCGCTGGTACCGGTCATCGGCAAGTCCACTCAGCTCCACGTCCTCCTGTACCACATCACTCCATCTCTTCTCTAGCCCGTGCCGCGCCCACTTAGCCCCCTCAATCCGGCCGAACAAAAGCTGTTTCGGCATGCGGTGGCTGGGCATGCGGGCTACATGACCCAGCCATCGCAGCCTTCCCCGCCGGAGGAGCTCACCGATGGGACCTTGCCCAGATCTTTCAAGGATTTGTGAGCTCACACAATCCAGTCTGGTTAAACCCAGGATGGATCGTAGGCAGGCCAGCCTAAATGTTTCTAACCGGCGAAGGTGTTCCATTAGGGGGGTCCACGTTTCGCAAGCGTAGAGAAGGGAGGGAATGACCGTGGCCGAGAAGACCTGAAGCTTAGTGCGGAGTGACAGACCAGGTAGCTTCCACACAGCGTTACGCAACCGATGAAAAGATATTGCCGCTCGACTGATTCGGAGTGAGACCTCTGCTGTTAAACTGGAGCCGGTCATAACCACACTGCCCAGGTATGGGAAACTCTCCACTCTCTCCACAACTGCCCCATCACCGATTGGGAGTTGTGGGGGTGGAGTGTCCGATGGTACAAAATACCCAGGCAGGTGCTTAGTTTTGGTGGGGCTGATGGCAAGGCCCCATCTCTTAGCGGCACGCTCCAGTCTCAGCAGCAGCGTCTCCAACTCCTCCTCTGAATGAGCAGCTATTACCAAATCATCGGCATACATAACGTGGTTGAGCAATAGGGAGCCATCCCTTGACTGCACCTGGGCATCGATCAGCCTCCCATTATATCTGTACCATATGGAGATTCCCCCGGTACAGCTATTGAAGGCTTCACGAACTACGTGGTCAAAATAGATGTTAAATAATGTGGGAGCCAGAGGACATCCCTGTCGCACCCCAAGGTATACAGGGAATGACTCGGACTCCCGGCCACATAGTTTTACCCGGGCCTGCTCACCATCATGAAGGTCCTTAATGATCGTGAGCAGAGGGTCAGGTACTCCAAAAGCACGAAGAACAACCCAGAGCTCAGGCCTACTGATGGTAGCATAGGCCTTGACCAGGCAAATAAAGGAGAGATGTAGGTCTTGCTGGAATTCCCTACACCTCTGCTGTAGCAGACGGACAGAAAATATGGCATCCGTGCAGGACCGCCCTTTCCTGAAACCGCATTGGGGCTCCGCAAGCCTCTCCTCAGCGTGCCTTGCAAGGCGATGTTGAATAATCCTTGCCAGGACCTTTCCCGGCACACTGAGGAGTGAGATGCCCCTGTAGTTGTTAAGTCTGTGCGGTCCGGTTCCCCTTCTTAAAGAGGGGGACCACCAGGGCATCCTTCCAATCCTGCGGAACCTGTCCAGTGGTCCAGACTGTTGTTATGATGTCATATAGGGCAGTCTGTGCACAAACGCCACCCTCCCTCAGCATTTTGCTTGGGAGATCATCTCTGTCCGCTGCCTTTCCTGGTCTCAGACTCCGGATCGCCTTCAGTACTTCCTCAACAGATGGCACCTCAGCTAGCCACTCACAGGGGGTGACTTCTTCCAATATTTGCGGCACCGCAGCCTCAGCAGGGTCATCCCCACTTTGTCCCACGATGTTTTCCTGGCTGAGGGATTTCCCCTCCCCCAGGACCTCACAGAAATGCTCAGCAAATCTGCAAACCTGTTCCTGGGGGTCGGAGATTGGATCACCGTTTTTTCTCCTAATGATGGTAATAGGTGTGGCGCTGCAGGTTACTTTTTTGATGGAGTTAATAGAGATTTGTGATCACGGGTCATTCAGGCAGACTCCATCTCCTCAGCAACCCGTGACCACCACCCATCCTTGCAGCGCCTCACGGCTCTCCGAACCTCCGAGCGAAGGCTGCGGTAAGCCTCCTCATTCTCTGAAGTGGGATTCTGTAGCCGATGACAGTGGGCCTGTTGCTTTTTCTCAACCATCCTGAACACCTCCTCTGTCAGCCAGGGTCTCTGGGGAGGTCTGGACCGCGTACCCAAAGCAGCCATTGCAGCTGCATGAGTCACAGTCCTAAACCTCGCCCATTTACCCTCGACATCAGGAGGAGTGGGGGACGATGCCAACCCCAGCCGCAAGCAATGATGAAATTCTCGCTTGCAACTTTCATCAGATAACTGAGACCAGGCCACTTTAGGTTGGAATGGGGTCCTGGGTGTACACCCACCGCCGGAGTGGAAGAATGGCAGGCGCATCTTACAGATGACTAGTCGATGGTCAGAGGGCAGATCAGCTCCACGGTAGGTCCTGGTGTCAAGGACATGGACTCGCATCCGCTGGTCCGTCACTATGTAGTCCAGCAGATGTTCTTGCTTGGATCCGACATGCATCCATGATGTTGTGTGGATGTGCCGATGCCCGAACAACGTGTTGGTAATTACAAGCCCATGGGCTGCACAAAAATCTAGCAGCCTCCTACCGTTGTTATTGAGCTGATCTGGCCCATGCCCTCCAATCACTTCAGACCAGGTGCCAGCATCATGACCAACTCGGGCATTCAAGTCACCCAACAAGATGACTCTATCCAGAGGGGCCACTTTAGCCAGCACCTGTGACAGGAGGTCATAGAAGGCATCTGACTCATCGGTTTTGCCTGCATCCCTCCACGGATGTTCGTCTTCGGTGGGTGCATAAGTAACCACGACCACCACTCCTCCCTTCTGGTTGATGGGAAGGCGAGCCCAAAGTAGCCTGGGGCTTACAGCTTCCCACACCTCACCGCCACGCTCCCACACCCCCCCTTCATTCTTTTGTTCAAAAGAAGAACTACACCCTGTTGTTTGGCAGTCTGCTGCCCCGAGTAGAGGACTGTCCACCCCTCATGGTGGCAGGAGCCAGAACCGGTCCACCGGACCTGAATGCCACACACCCCCCCACCCCCACACACACACCCCCCCACACACACCCCCACACCCCCACACACCCCCACACCCACCCCCACACACACCCCCACACACACACACACACCCACACACACACACCCCTACACCCACACACACACCCACACACACACCCACACCCACCCCCACACACACCCCCACACACACACCCACACCCCCACACAACCACACCCACACACACACCCACACACACCCACACACCCACACACCCACACACACACCCACACACACACCCACACACACCCCCACACCCACACACCCCCACACACACCCCCACACACCCACACACACCCCCACACCCACACCCCCACACCCACTGACCCCCACAGCCCCCACACACCCCCCACGACCTTCATGGGCCCCTCCCACCGCAACCCCCTCCCCCTCCTATTCCGTCATGGACCCACCCCCTCCCCCCCCCACGATCCCAACCCCCCCTCCCACCTCCCCCCAAGATCCCAACCTCCCCCTCCCCTCCCCAGCACCACGGACCGCGTGCAGCAGGCGCGCATCATCAGCTGTTGGTGGGAGACCGAAGCCAACGCAGGGAATGCAACGGGCGACCTTGGGGGCATTGCGCGCACTTCGGCAGGCAGTACACACACACAGACACACACAGACACACACACAGACAGATACACACACACAGACACACACACAGACATATACACACACAGACAATACACACACAGACAATACACACACACAGACACACACACACAGATACACACACACAGACACACACACAGACAGATACACACACATGGACACACACACACAGACAGATACACACACAGACAGATACACACACAGACAATACACACACACAGACGAAACACACACAGACACACACACACAGATACACACACACAGACACACACACAGACAGATACACACACACAGACACACACACACAGACAGATACACACACAGACAGATACACACACAGACAATACACACACACAGACGAAACACACACAGACACACACAAACACACACACAGACAATACACACACAGACACACACAGACAGACACACAGACAGACGATACACACAGACGATACACACAGATACACACACAGACAATACACACTCAGACAATACACACACAGACAGACAATACACACACACAGATGAAACACACACAGACAATCCACACAGACAGATACACACACACAGTCACACACACAGACAGATACACACACAGACAATACACACACAGACGATACACACACACAGACACACACACAGACACACACACAGACGAAACACACACAGACACAAACAGACACACACACAGACACACACACAGACACACACAGACAGACACACAGACAGACGATACACACAGACGATACACACAGACACACAGACAGATAATACACACACAGATGAAACACACACAGACAATCCACACAGACGATACACACAGACACACACAGACAATACACACAGACACACACAGACAATACACACACAGACACACACACAGACAATAATATCGGGTTTTTTCCGGGTTAGATGGCGTAAATATATAAATGTGTCGTTAATCCAGCCACCACCCGACACAGCCAACCAGTAAGGGTTGTCACGTAAACAGAACGTGGCCAATTCGTCACTAGTACAGCACACCGGTGTGTTGGAGAGCCAAGCCACAACATTTACAATCTGAGTACGACGTTTCGCCAGTAATTACAACTAGCTTCATCAGGCGACAGCCAGATTTGTGAAGTCCACCTGTTTAGTTCCTTATATAGAGGCGTAGATCTGGTGACCACACTTCTGTGATCTTGCTCAAAGTGGGGGGGGGAGGGGGGGGATTAATGAGTCAACGCACATGATGCATGCGCATTATGCGAGCCCTTTGAACTTGTACTTCCTGTCTATTGTGTGTATTAAAATAGCCGTACCAACGGCAATTCCTATTGAAGTATGCTGACCTTCATCGCCATGCGTTTAAATAATGTGTCATTTGATCATTCGCTTCCACGCAGAACTAAGGCGATAGCTATCCGAACGGGCGCATTTATTTATTTATTTCAAATTCGATAGATTCTCTAATTAGTCTTGGCCAGTAGTAGCTAGTTTTGTACGGAACTTCAACATTATCAAATGGAGTGTCCTTGTTGGCACGCGTGTTCTGCTACTGCTGACAGTTGCATTTAGGATAACAATATTTCTCTGATGTTCTATTAGTCTCGTGCTGATCATTCGTCCTGTTTGCCAAACATAACATTTTCCACACGTGCAGTTAATCCTGTACACACCTGTTGATTAGCTTCGGTAATATCAGACAGACAATACTAGCCAGATGTTTGGAAAAACAAACATCCGAGTCAGATTTGGCACGGTACATAAAATACAGAAATTAAAATCCGCTACAAAAGATGTATTACTGAATATATACACACACAGACAAAATACACAGACGTACACACACACACAGACAACACGCACAAATACACACGCAACAACAACCGCTATTCGCCACTAAGTGACGGTGACGTCACCACGACGCTTGTGCCAGGCTATCGAACGCCCGCTGGCAGGAGGTCACGAGGCAGACCCAGATGCCACAGGTCGACTGACTGAGATGACTGGCTGATGCACCACCTGTGCCCCCTACTGTGCCAACTTACTGTGCTTTAGCCACCCGGCGCTCCGCTCGTTGTTGTGAGCATTGCTCCTCTGCCCTATATTGTTGTTGGAGGGCGACTGCCTCCAACTGCCCAGTAGCGTCCTTCACGAGCCTCCTCCACAGAGGCCGATCTTGACACCGCTGGTACCAGTCATCGGCAAGTCCACTCAGCTCCACGTCCTCCTGTACCACGTCACTCCGTCTCTTCTCTAGCCCGTGCCGCGCCCGTTTAGCCCCCTCGATCCGGCTGAACAAAAGCTGTTTCGGCATGCGGTGGCTGGGCATGCGGGCTACATGACCCAGCCAACGCAGCCTTGCCCGCCGGAGCTCACCGATGGGACCGTGCCCAGATCTTTCAAGGATTTGTGAGCTCACACAATCCAGCCTGGTTAAACCCAGGATGGATCGTAGGCAGGCCAGCCTAAATGTTTCTAACCGGCGAAGATATTCCATTAGGGGGGTCCACGTTTCGCAAGCGTAGAGAAGGGAGGGGATGACCGTGGCCGAGAAGACCTGAAGCTTAGTGCGGAGCGACAGACCAGGTAGCTTGCACACAGCGTTACGCAACCGATGAAAAGATATTGCCGCTCGACTAATTCGGAGTGAGACCTCTGCTGTTAAACTGGAGCCGGTCATAAGCACACTGCCCAGGTATGGGAAACACTCCACTCTCTCCACAACTGCCCCATCACCGATTGGGAGTTGTGGGGGTGAAGTGTCCGATGGTACAAAATACCCAGGCAGGTGCTTAGACAACACACACAGACAACACACACACAGACACCTTTAAGATCAGCACGCCAAATCAAAATAAAGATAATACTTTGCAATGTCATCCGGAGCGAAACATTTTATTTTAATTTACGCCAATGAATAGCAGTAGCAGCTAGGGGTCTACAACTCCTCGAAAGCAGTTTTGAGAGAAGATCTCATAGGTAGTGATTCAAGTTGCAGTTTATTGGCAATAGCATTCCAGACCCTGGGGGCTACAATAGCAAAGGCCCTTCCTCCGGTTTTGGTACGGCAATAGGGAATGTGAAGCTGGTAAATGAGCGAAGACCTGAGGTCAAATTTGTTCTTTGAAACAGAGAGGAGATCCAGCAGGTAGTCTGCGGATTTTTTTGTAAGAACATCGTGAATAAATAAGATCTGGTGCACAAGCCGTCGAACATTAAAAGATGTTAAGTTTGACCCAATGTAGAGATCACAGTGGTGAGTCCTATATGGGCAGTTCAATGTAAATGTTAAGGCCGAGTGATAGATGGAATCAAGCTTCTTCAGTACATTACTTGGGGCTGATTTATATACGATCTCACAGTAATCAAGTAGAGGCAGTATGGTAGCTTTTATCAATTCCAAACGGAACATAGGGGGGGAGCAGTGCTTGTGTCGATACAGATAACCAATTTTTATTTTTGTCCTTTTACCAATATAATCAATGTGATCTTCAAAATTCAGTTTTGAATCCAGGATGACTTCAAGATACTTATAGATATTGACTTGCTCTATTTGATAATTATTTAAGGAATGTAATTGGGGAAAAATAACTTCCTGCTTTAGTCCTGGTGAGAAACATAGCACCTTGGTTTTGGAGGTATTCAGGACTAATTTAAGAGCAGCTAGCTGATGTTGTAGTTTGTTGAAATCACCCTGTAGCTTAGCAATCACGTCATCCGGAGAGCGGCCAGCAGTAATCAGTATCGTGTCATCTGCAAAAAGATTTACCCTGGAATGATCCAGGTCAGTGCCCCAGTCATTGACATAAAGAGAGAACAAAAGGGGGCCGAGGATTGGAACCCTGTGGAACCCCTTTTGTTATCTTAACACTATTTGACCTCCAACCATCTGTGAATACAGTTTGGGTGCGAGAAAAGAGGTAATTTTGCAACTATTTTACTGCGTTTTCGGAAAAACACAATACACACACAGAACACACAAAGAACAAGACGACACACCAAGACACACCAAGACACACCAAGACACACCAAGACACACCAAGACACACCAAGACACACCAAGACACACCAAGACACACCAAGACACACCAAGACACACCAAGACACACCAAGACACACCAAGACACACCAAGACACACCAAGACACACCAAGACACACCAAGACACACCAAGACACACCAAGACACACCAAGACACACCAAGACACACCAAGACACACCAAGACACACCAAGACACACCAAGACACACCAAGACACACCAAGACACACCAAGACACACCAAGACACACCAAGACACACCAAGACACACCAAGACACACCAAGACACACCAAGACACACCAAGACACACCAAGACACACCAAGACACACCAAGACACACCAAGACACACCAAGACACACCAAGACACACCAAGACACACCAAGACACACCAAGACACACCAAGACACACCAAGACACACCAAGACACACCAAGACACACCAAGACACACCAAGACACACCAAGACACACCAAGACACACCAAGACACACCAAGACACACCAAGACACACCAAGACACACCAAGACACACCAAGACACACCAAGACACACCAAGACACACCAAGACACACCAAGACACACCAAGACACACCAAGATTCAAACGATATATTGTATACCGACAGACACACAGATATAGGTAGACAATGATCCCCTGCATATCCTTAACAGACTGTTGGGGCGAGTGCTGTTAGCACATGTGAAGGCCGACACGGCACACGAGGGGATAGGTGGCTAGCACCACTCCCGGCCGCCTTTGTCTCCCTAGTGGCGATGTTTACACACCGCACTCATTTAAGTCAGTCGACTTCGTGGGAGGCCCAGGACCGGTTCAGATAATTAATCGTCACTGGCGTTGGCCGTGAGCGGGAATCGAACCCGGCTGGCCGGGTTGGCCTGGATGGCCGGGTTCGTAAGCGCAGTGCGCTGACCGCTACACTACCGCTCCCCACCGGTGTCCAGACAGCACCCAGACACTTTCTTCCCACCACCACCACGACCACCACCACCAACCACGATCGCCGCCGTCAAAGCTACCCGCGGGCGCCACCATGCGGCCCACATTCGGGCGGTGAAACGTCTTGGGCGCCTGGGGGGTGTCTCGGAGCGACGCGGTCTGGAGGGAGGGGGAGAGGCGCGCGCACTCCGCGAATCGCCGAGCGGCGTGCGGGTTGGCTGGGGGGGGGGTAAAGACGCGAAGCCACCTTGCGGCTTCGCTCCTTCGCCCTCGCTGCCGGCGGAAGAGATTCCCGCAACGTGCACGCGCGCGCGAGAGACAAGCGATTAGTGGCACGGTGGTTAGCGCAGTGAACCCTGCGACCCGAGTTTGTGTGCCTGTGCCCGCCTTTAATAGGTGGTTGCCAACACTCTGCATCAATGGTCTTGTTAGGCTATACGGCGGGGATCTGTGCAATTGTGTGAATGTATTGGTGTGTGTGAGTGTGATTGGTTGTAATTGTGTGAATGTATTTGTGTGTGTGAGTGTGATTGGTAGTAATTGTGGGCTCGGCTCGGGTATCCGGGGGGTGTCCAATACTTTCATTATTTACATTGTTGTTATTAGCAGTCATCACTTTTCACATTTCTCGGTTGTGCCTAGGAGATGTTAACAACCTCACTCGGTGTGCAGGAGGTCGTGGGTTCAATCCCAACCCTGACCGCCCTGCTGCTGCTGTATATTTGGAGTTTGCGGTGTCTCTCTCTCTCTCTCCCCGTGGTCACGTGGATTTTTCCCACCGGGTCCTCCGACTTTTCCCTTCCACATTTAAAATCAACATCACCACGCCTTTAGAGTGTTTGGCTGCTAAACATGTCCACGTGATAAGCCACTTCGTTGAGCTATCATTTATGTAGTTTATTGTTAAAAATTCGGTTACAGTCCCTATGATCATTGTTACATTGCAATTATGGCTTTATTTTTTGGTGATTTCGAAAACGTTTTTTGGTTTGGACGTGTTTGTTTTGTTGTAGTACGGAGTTAGACTGATGGCCTTAATCTAAGTTGTCTCGTGGTTGTTGTGGTTGTTGTTTGACTTGCATCCCACAGGGATTTTTGCACACAGCGTTGGTGTACGGTGCTTTTTTCAGGAATATTTTGCTGTTTTTTCATGCATTTTCTGTTTGCACAGTCACATAGTCACTTTAAGATGTTTTCTTGTTCGTGTTTTTGTTTTTTATGTTGGTTGTGGTTGCACCCGATTCAAGAGTCGAATGGCTCACAGGGCTATACCAAATAAATAAACTGAAACTGAAATTTTCGATGGCCAGGTCGCTTCTAAAAACAACAGCTAAAATAATAAAATACAAAGTTGGGTTTAGTTGAATGTGTGCGTTCGGAGCGGTGGCGCAGTGATTGGTGCACTTCGGAACTATTCCCTGGCGACTCGAATTCGATTCCCGCTCACGGCCAACATCGGTGACGAACATCCGAACCTGCATCTGGCGCGATGTCTGAACACCAGCGTTGGGGAGACAAAGGCGGCCGGGCGTGTGTTGCTGGCCACCCACCCACTCGTTTTGGCGTGCCGGGGTTTGAGAGGCGCTGCTACTCGCGAACAGCCATTGCCCCAACAGCCTGTTAAGGCCACAGGGTGCCTCTTTGTCTAAGTAATCGCGTGTGTGTGTGTGTTTTTCGTGTGTGTGTGTTTTGTGTTAACAATCCACTTACGCCAGACCTCGGCTGCACGGCTCGAATGTCTCTGTGGTCTCACGTTGTTTCATTATTAATGTCGCCGCTGCCGCCGCCGCCGCCGCCGCTGCTGGTGGTGGTATTCTTATTTGCTGTCATCACTTTTCACATTCTCTGTTGTAAATGGAGCTTCGGCTTTTCTCACGAGTGGCAACGCACGCACAAACACACATACATACACATATACACACAAACAGACACATACAAACAAAGATCCCCCATATAGCCTTAACAGACTGTAGGGGCAAGTGCTGTTAGCGAGCACCTATGAAGGCCGGAACGGTACACGAGGGGGTGGGTGGCCAGCACCACGCCCGACCGCCTTTGTCTCCCTCGTGGCAATGTTTACACACCGCACCAGGTACTCATTTGAGGCTGAGTCGACCTAGGGGAGGCCCGGGACCGGTTCAGATAATTGTCACTGGTGTTGGCCGTGAGCGGGAATCGAACCCGGGATGTGCACCCTGAGGCCACGTGAAGTGTCGAACGCCCGTTGGCAGGAGATCACGGGGCAGGCCCAGGTGCCACGGGTCGACTGACTGAGATGACTGGCTGATGCACCACCTGTGCCCCCTACTGTGCCAACCTGCTGTGCTTTAGCCATACGGCGCTCCGCTCGTTGTGAGCGTCGCTCCTCCATCCCCCGGGTTGTTGTTGGAGGGCGACTGCCTCCAACTGCCCAGTAGCGTCCTTCACGAGCCTCCTCCACAGAGGCCGATCTTGACACCGCTGGTACCAGTCATCGGGAAGTCCACTCAGCTCCACGTCCTCCTGTAGCACGTCACTCCATCTCTTCTCTAGCCCGTGCCGCGCCCGTTTAGCCCCCTCGATCCGGCCGAACAAAAGCTGTTTCGGCATGCGGTGGCTGGGCATGCGGGGTACATGACCCAGCAAACGCAGCCTTGCCTGCCGGAGGAGCTCACCGATGGGACCGTGCCCAGATCGTTCAAGGATTTGTGAGCTCCTCACGCAATCCAGCCTGGTTAAATCCAGGATGGATCGTAGGCAGGCCAGCCTAAATGTTTCTAACCGGCGAAGATGTTCCATTAGGGGGGTTCACGTTTCGCAAGCGTAGAGAAGGGAGGGGATGACCGTGGCCGAGAAGACCTGAAGCTGAGTGCGGAGCGACAGACCAGGTAGCTTCCACACAGCGTTACGCAACCGATGAAAAGATATTGCCGCTCGACTGATTTGGAGTGAGACCTCCGCTGCCAAACCCGAGCCGGTCATGAGCACACTGACCAGGTATGGGAAACTCTCCACTCTCTCCACAACTGCCCCATCACCAATTGGGAGTTGTGGGGGTGGAGTGTCCGACACACACACACACAAAAACACATACATACTGTATAATCAAAATCATATCGCATTCCCCAAACACACACAATCAAAATCACATCACTCACCCACACAAATAACCTCCACATAGCCTTGACAGACTGTAGGAGCAAGTGCTGTAAGCGTGCACCTATTTACTATTGACAAACAAAACGATTCCTACCAAAGTTAAACTATGTTGGGGCAAGTGCTGTTAGCGAGGAGCAAGCACCAGCGAAGGCCGGAACGGCACACGAGGGAATGGAGTGGCCATCAACAGTGTATGTTGCGTACAACACGCGTGTCAGTTGTGTACAACACGCGTGTCAGTTGTGTATATTGTGTACAACACGCGTGTCAGTTGTGTATGTTGCCTACAACACGCGTGTCAGTTGTGTATGTTGTGTACAACACGCGTGTCAGTTGTGTATGTTGCGTACAACACGCGTGTCTGTTGTGTATGTTGTGTACAACACGCGTGTCTGTTGTGTGTGTTGTGTACAACACGCGTGTCTGTTGTGTATGTTGTGTACAACACGCGTGTCAGTTGTGTATGTTGTGTACAACACGCGTGTCTGTTGTGTATGTTGTGTACAACACGCGTGTCAGTTGTGCATGTTGTGTACAACACGCGTGTCTGTTGTGCATGTTGCGTACAACACGCGTGTCAGTTGTGTATGTTGTGTACAATACGCGTGTCAGTTGTGCATGTTGCGTACAACACGCGTGTCAGTTGTGTATGTTGCGTACAACACGCGTGTCAGTTGTGTATGTTGTGTACAACACGCGTGTCTGTTGTGCATGTTGCGTACAACACGCGTGTCTGTTGTGCATGTTGCGTACAACACGCGTGTCAGTTGTGTATGTTGTGTACAACACGCGTGTCTGTTGTGCATGTTGCGTACAACACGCGTGTCAGTTGTGCATGTTGCGTACAACACGCGTGTCAGTTGTGTATGCTGTGTACAACACGCGTGTCTGTTGTGTACAACACGCGTGTCAGTTGTGTATGTTGTGTACAACACGCGTGTCAGTTGTGTATGTTGTGTACAACACGCGTGTCTGTTGTGCATGTTGCGTACAACACGCGTGTCAGTTGTGTATGTTGTGTACAACACGCGTGTCTGCCGGTGCTGGTCACCCACTCCCTCGCTAACAGCACTTTCCCCACACAGCCTGTTGGCTACACGGGGGATCTTTGTCTCTCTCCCTGGTCTGATGTCTCTGTGATGCACAGATGGAATGTCCACATATCGGATTTGGCATCGCGCTCAGAAGTGTAGAGGGGGGTGAGTGGGAAGAAGAAGAACAACAATCCCGACACAGAGTGAGCTCGATCTGATCGCATCGCTGCCACTGATCAACACCCAGAATTTCCGGAAACTCAGCATCAAACATCTTCAACATAGATCCGGGCACACTTTTGTTTGTTGTTGCGGGGATCAAAGACGTTTCGGGGTCCAAAAGGGTGGGGAGTGGGGGGCCTTTGGGATTGTTTTAGTTAAACTATTGTTTTGTTACAGTCGCTTGAGTGCCAGGCTAGGTGCACGTGTTGAGTGAAGGGCTGTCGCTGGCTGGCAGAGAGGCACCAGCTACGCTCAGCGCTGCCATCTTCGCTGTTTTATCCTCCCGGTGCTCCGCTCGTTGTTGTGAGAGTGGCTCCTCCGCCTTACGTTGTTGTTGTTGTTGTTAAAACTAAACCATTGTTAGTTTTACCAGTTAAAGGCCCACTGAGCTACGTAGATAGTTGTTTAAGAAGCGATCTGGCGATCACAGACGATGGTTCAAGGAAAGTGGCTCATCATCACGCCAACATTCACAGCAGCAGACAAAATACTAAACGTGAAGGAGCCAGAGAAAAAAAAAATCCCCGCGACCACGGGGAGAGCGACACCGGAAACTCCAAATACACAGCAGCAGCCGTCAAGGGTCGGGGGATTGAACCCACGACCACCTGCACAGCAGGCGAGGTGGTCAACATCGGGGCCAACGTGACGCGACCCCACGCTGGAGGCACGGACCCGGCTACAAGTTGTCGACGAGGAACCCCGAGGAGAAAACCCCCTGGGGAGTTGTGGGGTTTTTGTTTCTCTCTCTTTGAATCAACGTCACCACCAGCACCACCATCGGGCTGCAAAGACAAAGATCCCCCGTGTAACCTCAACAGACTGTAGAGGCAAGTGCTGTCAGCGAGCATCAGGCTGCACACACAAAGACACACGCCCACACACAGACACACACGCACGCACGCACACACGCGCGCACACACACGTACACACGCGCACACAAACACACGCACACACAGACACACGCACACACACACGCACGCACACACGCACGCACACACAGGCACACACACAGGCACGCACACACGCACGCACACACACACGCACGTACACACGCGCACACAAACACGCGCACACGTACACACGCACACACACACGCACGCGCGGCAGGTTGTCTCAGGTGCGTCAACGTGCCCAGGTGAGACCGCAACAGAGGCCAGGATAGAAGTCTCATTTGCAAGAGAGACCTTGGAGGGGGGGTTGGGTCCGCTCGTGGCCACGTGGATTTTGTCTCCGACTCTTCCGGTTTTCCCCTCCACATTTAGGATCGTCGTCCATTTCGATCATTTGGCTGCTATAAATTTCCACTTGACAGAATCAACGTCACGCGTTTACGAGTATTTTGGCTCCTGCTATGAATGTCCACGTGATGATGAGAAGCCACTTCGTTAAAGCGATCATTTGTGATAGCCAGCTCGCTTCTGAAACAATTAGCTAAAGCGCTCAATGGGCCTTCGCTAATAAAATAAAGTTTACAACTTTAAACAAGTATATTTGGAGTGTACATATTCTTCCCCGTGGTCGCGTGGATTTTTTTAAAATCCAGGTTCTCCGGGTTTACCCCCTCCACATTGAGAATCAGCGTCACGCATTTCGGAGTGTTTTGGCTCCTGCTTTAAATGTCCACGTGATGATGATGATGAGCCACTTCGTTAAAGCGATCATTTGTGATAGCCAGGCCGCTCCTGAAATAGAACCAGATAGCAGCTCAGTGGGGCCTTACCTGGTAAAATAAAGTCGTTTAAGATGATTGCTGCTGTTACTGTTTGTGTAATAATTGACAATTGCGTAGTCTGCGGTGTAACTTTACAAATTTGGACCGTAATACCGGCACACGACTTGCCGCCTCCTGCGAATGGCAGCCACCGGGATCTTTAACGTCCCAGGCGGCGCGTGGTGTCTCGATCATCGAGGCACACCGCAGTGTTAACCAGGGCGGCCGCTTGGTTCGGCCGAACCGGGGAACGGTGGTGCAGCGGTTAGCGCACCGCGCACGACGAACCTGGCGACTCCAAATTCCATTCCTGGCCACGGGAAAAAAAAAATAATTCGTTGGCAATTTTCTGAACCGGTCCTGGTTCTCTCCTCAAGGTCAATTCAGCCTTAAACTACTTGGCGAATCGAGGAGAGCCAAGCGGACGGCACTTGCCTCAACGGTCCGTGTAGGCTCCACGGGGCACCTTTGTCTTTGTGTGCAGTACATGTTCGTTGCGCAACGCGGGCTGCGACACACACACCCTGCCACACACACACACCCTGCCACACACACACACACCCTGCCACCCACACACACACCCTGCCACTCACCCTGCCACACACACACACACCCTGCCACACACACAGACACCCTGCCACACACACACACACCCTGCCACACACACACACCCTGCCACACACCCTGCCACACACACACACACCCTGCCACACACCCTGCCACACACACACACCCTGCCACACACACACACACCCTGCCACACACCCTGCCACACACCCTGCCACACACACACAGCGCCGCCTCCATGTGTCCCTCCCCAGACACGCGCCAGAGAGCTCGGCACCAGGCGCCATCGGTTACGCGTTTCTCAGAGCGAACTCTGGGGCTGGCTCCCAACTTTGCGCCGTCGTCACTCCGTTGGGGTGTGGGGGCCGACGTCTCTCGCTCGGACCTCGAGGCGCGGGCGAGCCGTGTGCCAGTGTCTCGGCACAGATCTCCCACCCACTCAACTCAACCATTCCTCCACTCACCTACACCAAGCATCCCACGGTCTACCCACACACCCACGACCGACGAACTCAAACCCACACTAAATCACCCATTCACCCGCCCGTGTCTGCTTACCAGCTGCAGCACAGTTATTGTGCACATGGGTGGGCCACGGGGGTGGCTGGGGTGGCGGAGAACAGGGTGCAGAGTGGAGGCACAGGGTGCGGAGTGGAGGCACAGGGTGCAGAGTGGAGGCACAGGGTGCGGAGTGGAGGCACAGGGTGCAGAGTGGAGGCACAGGGTGCGGAGTGGAGGCACAGGGTGCAGAGTGGTGGCACAGGGTGCGGAGTGGTGGCACAGGGTGCAGAGTGGAGGCACAGGGTGCAGAGTGGTGGCACAGGGTGCAGAGTGGTGGCACAGGGTGCAGAGTGGTGGCACAGGGTGTCATTGGAGCTTGCAAAGGGGCCACCTGAGTTGGCACGGGGCCTGTGGGAGTGCGGCCGCCGGTGTCAGGCCGACTCTGCCGAGGGTTAAATACCCCAGCGGCAGGCAGACGACGAGCGAGGGCCGGGACTCAACTCGCCGCGGCTCCCGTTGCCTGCGGCACTGATGCCGCAGGCTAACCGGATGAATCGATGACGCGATCCCATGGTCCGCGTTCAGAGTTCCTTAAAATAGGAGCTGGCCGGCACCAGCGTAGATGAGACGAGGTGGTCAGGGGCATGCGTGGAGGCACAGAGTCAACGGGCTGGCATCGGGCCCGCGTTGGCACAGGATTTGGTGGGGGGGGGGCAGAGGGCACGAGTGGCGGCACTGTGAAGGAGGGGGGGGGGGGCATGCGAGATGGCACAGATGGTGGTGGACCAGTACCGCGCGAGGGGGCTGCACCGGGTACCCGGGCTGGCGCAGGACTTGTTGGGGGTGGCGGCAGCGCTGGGTACACCTGTGTAGGCGCAGGTGGGCACGGCGTGGGGCACCCCCACGCCGCCGCCCTTCCCCGCAGGGTGAGGCGGGTGCATGGCGAGGAGGGCCTCGGCCACGCCGCTGCCAACGCGCGAGCGATGGGGTCACGCCGACACGGCAACGGCACAGAACGAACCCGGTGGTGGTGCCACCACCGTAGACGGGGAGAGACGTCCCCCAACCCTCCCCAACCCTCCCCTAGGGGCTCGGTCGCTGCGGAGCCGGAAGATGGTGGGGGGGGGGGGGGGGGTCACCGCACTCCGCGGACGCCACGTAGATAAGGAACGCGGAGACGCGGAAAACTTCTCGAGTAAAACCACCACCACCACCATCATCACCACCACCACCACCATCATCATCACCACCACCACCACCATCACCACCACCATCACCATCATCATCATCACGACCACCACCATCACCACCATCATCACCACCACCATCATCATCATCACCAACACCACCACCACCATCACCACCATCACCACCACCATCACCACCACCACCATCACCACCACCATCATCACCACCACCACCACCAGCACCACCACCACCACCATCACCAGCACCACCACCACCACCATCACCACCACCACCACCATCACCACCATCATCATCACCACCAACACCACCATCACCACCATCACCACCACCACCATCACCAGCACCATCATCATCACCACCACCACCACCATCACCACCACCACCACCATCACCAGCACCACCATCACCATCATCACCACCACCACCATCACCACCACCATCATCACCATCACCACCATCATCACCACCACCACCATCACCAGCACCACCATCACCACCATCATCACCACCACCACCATCACCAGCACCACCACCACCATCACCACCATCATCACCACCACCATCACCAGCACCACCACCACCATCACCACCATCATCACCATCACCAGCATCAGAGACACCGTCGTTGTTTATTGTCGAGTCTCCCACGAGGCCGCTGATGCGACACGAGCGGGGGGGGGGGGGTGCACGCGGTGGTTATAGTTGCGCTGCACTTCACCTGCATGCGGTTGTCATCATCATCATCGTCATTATTATTATTTTAAAAGCTTATTCACTCAATCGCAAAGGCACCGCGCGCGATTACGCGGGCGACGTTTTAAAAAGAACGGCCGTTCCGGGTAACGGACCTGCCCCCCCCTCCCACGTGACGAGGGACTACAGCCCCCCCCCCCCCCGCAGTCCGATGAAAGCACGACGCTGCCCTTAGGCACCCTCGCTCGCTCTAGAGGGGCCGTCCGGACGCTTCGCTCCGCGCGCCTGAGGGAGCTCTTCGGGGTGGGGGGTGGGGAGGGAACTCCCCCACAAGCCCCGGGGAGCTTTTATTGCGGGGGGGACGCCGGAGCGGTGCCCCCATCTCTCCGGCAGTCACGCGCTCCCCAAGAGCCTCCCCCCACTCCGGGCCCCCCGTGGTGCATGAGCCCGGGGGGCCGCCCGGGGGCCCAGGACCAATGCCACGTGGGTGCTGCCCCCCCCCCCGCCCCTTCCTATACTCGCCGGCGACAAGAACGCCGGCCCCGTCGTGTCGATCTCTCTCCTCTCGTGAGCGCGTCTTGGGGGGGGGGCTAAATGCTCCTGGTAGGCCCTGTATAAGTATATATAATATAGGAAAGTGACGTACACACGCACGTTGCCGATCGGAGGAGCTGTCAAGGATTTGATTGAAGCAAACACGATTGTGTGTTTGTGTCGTTTGTCTCGAACGTTTCGATTGGCTTGTCCCACTCGCCTGTCTGCAGAACGGCCATATCGGGCAGAATGGCCGTATCGGGCGTTCCGATTGGTTTGTCCCACTCGCCTGTCTGCAGAACGGCCATATCGGGCAGAATGGCCGTATCGGGCATTCCGATTGGCTTGTCCCACTCGCCTGTCTGCAGAACGGCCGTATCGGGCAGAATGGCCGTATCGGGCATTCCGATTGGCTTGTCCCACTCGCCTGCCTGCAGAACGGCCGTATCGGACGTTCCGATTGGCTTGTCCCACTCGCCTGCCTCTGCAGAACAGCCGTATCGGGCATTCCGATTGGTTTGTCCCACTCGCCTGTCTGTAGAACGGCCGTATCGGACGTTCCGATTGGTTTGTCCCACTCGCCTGCCTGCAGAACGGCCGTATCGGGCATTCCGATTGGCTTGTCCCACTCGCCTGTCTACAGAACGGCCGTATCGGGCGTTCCGATTGGCTTGTCCCACTCGCCTGTCTGCAGAACGGCCGTATCGGGCGTTCCGATTGGTTCGTCCCACTCGCCTGCTTGCGGAACCGGCTGCGCTGGGTGTGTATGAATGTCTGAGATTGTTGGCATGCACGAAGCGAGTTCTGTATCGCGAGTTTCACAATCAGTGTTACCCGACGAATCGCTTACACGGCAGATATGTGTGTGTGTAAAGGTACGTGTGTGTGTGTGTGAGAGAGGCTATGAGTGAGCGAGGGTGAGCGTGGGGTGAGCGTGGGATAGCAGGTGAGCGTGGTGAGTGTCGGTTGTCAGCAGGCGAGCGTGGCGAGCGAGGGTTATCAGCAGGCGAGCGTGGTGAGCGAGGGTTATCAGCAGGCTAGCGTGGCGAGCGAGCGTGGTGAGCGAGGGTTATCAGCAAGCTAGCGTGGCGAGCGAGCGTGGTGAGCGAGGGTTATCATGTGGCGAGCGTGGTGAGCGAGCGTGGCGAGCGAGGGTTATCAGCAGGCGAGCGTGGTGAGCGAGGATTATCAGCAGGCGAGCGTGGTGAGCGAGCGTGGTGAGCGAGCGTGGTGAGCGAGCGTGGTGAGCGAGCGTGGTGAGCGAGCGTGGTGAGCGAGCGTGGTGAGCGAGCGTGGTGAGCGAGCGTGGTGAGCGAGGGTTATCAGCAGGTGAGCGTGGCGAGCGAGGGTTATCAGCAGGTGAGCGTGGTGAGTGTTGGTTATCAGCAGGCGAGCGTGGTGAGCGAGCGTGGTGAGCGAGCGTGGTGAGCGAGCGTGGTGAGCGAGCGTGGTGAGCGAGGGTTATCAGCAGGTGAGCGTGGTGAGCGAGGGTTATCAGCAGGTGAGCGTGGCGAGCGAGCGTGGTGAGCGAGGGTTATCAGCAGGTGAGCGTGGTGAGCGAGGGTTATCAGCAGGCGAGCGAGGGCTAGAGGCCGGTGGGCGTGGAGGCGGGGGTCTTGGTGTAGGCCTCCACGGCCGTGACGGGGGTCTTGCAGAAGAAGCACTCCTTGTTGTTCATCAGGTGCTGGCGGATGCACGCCCTGGCGGACGGGGCGGGGGCACACGGCGGGGTTTAGCGCCACGCGGACAATGGGAGAAACGTCGTCGACGAGAACGTAGTCGACGGCCCCGCGAGGCTGCCGGCCCTCCCATTCCCCCTGCTCCCCCCCCTGCTCCTCCCCCAGAGCCGCCGGTGTCCATCGACAGCTTCCCAGGCGTCTGCTCGAGGCTCGATCGCTCATGGCAGGGAAACGTTTCCTCTCCGGTTCCCTTTGCTGTTATTTACTTCCAAAGTTTCCTCCCCCCCCCCCCCGTCCCCCGTGGGCCCGTGGGAGACCAACGGGGCGCTGCCGTCGGGGCGAACGCAACACAACCCGCGGACGCGGGGGGAAGGGGAGGGGGGGGGTGGCGGCGACTCGAACACGGAGGCACGCGGTCGATCGCACGGCAAACCGGCGGTCGTCTGTCTCCGCCGCGGCTCCCGGCGACGCGAGGGCCAACGTACGCGACAGCCCCGGCGGTGGGGGGGAGGGGGGGGGCCGCACGTACAAAGCGTCTCTTTGTGCGTCACCAAAGGGCGGCACGGGATGCTGACCACGTGCCCAGCTGTTCCTGGCTCCCGCGCGGCCTTTCCATCGTAACTTAACCATCGCCGCCGCCCAATGGAACCCATTGCTTCCAAATTGCATTTGGCTCCGCGAGAATTTCGTTCGGGGCCTCGCGTGCGTGCGAGCCGGCGTGGTGTCACGGGGGTTCAGGTTGGGGGTTTTCTGATGGTGTGCGATGTCCCTGTCAAGGTGGTTGGCGCGTGCGTACACGCGTCTGGCTGTGTGCCTGGCACTGCGGCCAAGCTGCAAATATGCGCTTGGCGTACCGGCTGCGCTTGATTAATGCATTTGAGAAGGGTCAGGCGAACAAGTTGGTGAGCAAGAGGGCAAGCGAGTTGGTAAGCGAGTGGGCGAGCGACTGAGTGACTGAGTGGGTGAGCGAGTGGGTGAGCGAGTGGGTGAGCGAGTGGGTGAGCGAGTGGGCGAGCGAGTTGGTCAGCGACTGGGCGAGCGAGTGGGTGACCGAGTTGGTGAGCGAGTGGGCAAGCGACTGAGTGGGTGAGCGAGTGGGCGAGCGAGTTGGCGATCAAGTGGGCGACCGAGTGGGCAACTACACTGGGATCCTGCATCACGACAGGAGTCTCCGGCTCCACGCCGAAGGGAACCGGAGGACCTGGGCGGGGTGGGAGGGGATGGGGGCGATGCTCGATGCACTGCACGTGACGGGTTCGCGAACCCACCTGCTGCACTGCCAACCGATGGCCACGTCAACAGCCCATCGGTTTACGAGATCCCTGTGATCCACCAACCCTCGCTACGTGCTCGATATCATCCCCCCCTCCCCCTTCCCCCGCCCGGGGGTTCCCGGCTTCCTGGCCGATGCCGAGCGGCTGCGGCGCCCGCTGGCCACGCGGGCCGAGGGGCTCCGCAGGGGTCCGTGTGGCACGTCACCGGGGGGGGCCACGCGGTTCTCAGGCCCGGCTCTCGGGACGTCGGTGAACAAACCGCGCGTGTCGCCAACACGCGTGTCACCAACACGCGTGTCACTAACACGCGTGTCACCAACACGCGTGTCACCAACACGCGTGTCACTAACACGCGTGTCACCAACACGCGTGTCACCAACACGCGTGTCGCTATCGCGCGTGTCGCCAAAGCACGTGTCGCCAAAGCACGTGTCGCCAAAGCACGTGTCGCCAAAACACGTGTCACCAACGTGCGTGTGACCAATACGCGTGTCGCTAACGCGTCATTATGTTTTCACTTTACGCAGTGCGAGCTTGTCTGTTACTCAATATCTACTCGTGGATCAAATGTTGGCATGCCGATGTAATTCTGTTCATCTGGAACACATCCTGACCGCGTCATCGCTATCCCCGTCGCTTCTGCGAGTGGCCCGTGGCTGTACGGCGTACGGTGTCCGTGTGCGGTCTGTAACTGTCGTTCGACTCCACATCTCCGGATTTATCCGCGCGTGCGCTCTGGAGAAGGGGCGTTGGCCGAAACGTCGCCTGCTACATCTCGTTTCTCCTCTGCCGAGTTGTCAATGTTCGTTCTCCTCCCCTGGCTCCCAGCGGTTGGGGTGTGTGGGTGTGTGGGGGGGTGTGTGGAGGGGGTGTGTGGGGGGGGGTGTGTGTGGGGGTGTGTGGGGAGGGTGTGTGGGGGGGGTGTGTGGGTGTGTGGAGGGGGTGTGTGGGGGGGGGTGTGTGGGGGGGTGTGTGGGTGTGTGTGTGGGGGGGGTGTGTGGAGGGGGCGTGTGGGGGGGGTGTGTGGGGGGGTGTGTGGGTGTGTGGGGGGGGTGTGTGGGAGGGGGTGTGTGGGGGTGTGTGGGTGTGTGGGGGTGTGTGTGGGGGTGTGGGGGTGTGTGGGGGTGTGTGGGGGGGGTGTGTGGGTGTTTGGGGGGGTGTGTGGAGGGGGTGTGTGGAGGGGGTGTGTGGGGGGGGGTGTGGGGGGGGTGTGTGGGGGGGTGTGTGGGTGTGTGGGGGGGGTGTGTGTGGGGTGTGTGTGGGGTGTGTGTGTGTGGGGGTGTGTGGGGGGGTGTGTGGGGGGGGTGTGTGGGGCAGGTGTGTGTGGGGGGGTGTATGTGGGGGTGTGTGTGTGGGGGTGTGTGCGGGGGGTGTATTGGGTGGGGGGGGACACTCACATGCAGGACTTGTGGGTGCACGGCTGGAAGAGGGCGGAGATGGGGTGAGCGTAGCAGATGGGGCACAGGTCCTCCTCGTCCGTGGGCTGCGGCGACAACGGCACCGCCGGTCAGCGCCGAGCACGGCGAGCCTCACGAGTTCTCTCGGCCGTCTAGTCGATGATGATCGTGACGTCAGCGAATCGAAAATTATTGTGACGTCCGAGAATCGATAATGATCGTGACGTCAGCGAATCGAAAATTATTGTGACGTCAGAGAATCGATGATGATCGTGACGTCAGCGAATCGATAATCATCGTGAATCCTGCCATGTCGAACCATCATGGTAATCACCACCACCACAATTACCACCACACCACTGCCGTCACCACGATTCGTCACCGCCAGCAACCGACACCACCGGCCGCCGTACCATGCTCGGGAGAAACAGGAAGTTGCGGTTACCATGGCAGCGGCGGCAGCTTGCTTGGTCTCGTCGCTGAGCCGAGCGATCATCTTCGTCACCTTCTCCACCTCCTCGGCGCTAACGAAGTCCACGTCTGTAGGGGGGGCGAGGGGAGCGTTGAGCGGTTCGTTGTTGTGCGGTTGTTCGGTCCCGACGGGGTCTCACGGACTCCACGTATCCCACGGTCCCACCGACCCCACACAAACAACAACGCGGGTTCACGCGGTGCGGTGCCACGCGGTGTGGTGCCACGTGGTGCGCCGCGGTGCCACGTGGCGCGGTGTTCCATAGAGTCGCAGGATGCGGTGCTGTCCGGCGTTCCGGCAGAGCGCCGCGGTAGTGCGGTGCCGTAGTGCGGTGTCCCACAGAGCAGTAGTGTGGTAGTGTGGTGTGGTAGTGTGGTGTGGTAGCGCGGTGTCCCACAGAGCAGTGCGGTAGCGTGGTGCGGTAGTCGGTGCCGTAGTGCTGGGCCGCGGTGCCGCGCGATTGTGCGGTGCCGCGGTGGTCTGGTGCGGTGGTGCTGTGCGATGGTGCGATGGTGCGGTGGTGCTGTGCGATGGTGCGGTGGTGCGGTGGTGCGATGGTGCTGTGCGATGGTGCTGTGCGATGATGCTGTGCGATGGTGCTGTGCGATGGTGCTGTGCGATGGTGCGAAGGTGCGGTGGTGCTGTGCGGTGGTGCGGTGCGGTGGTGCGATGGTGCGGTGGTGCGGTGCGGTCACCCACAGCTGCGCAGGGAGAAGCGCTTGTCGGGCGTGGCTGCCCCCCGCGGCTGCTCCCGCTCGTGCGTCTCCCCCAGCAGGTACTGCACGCAGCGCAGCTGGAAGCAGGGGTCGGCCAGCAGGGCCCGCGACGCTCTCTCCGCACTGTGATGCGCAAACAAAGACAGAGATCCCCCCGCCGCGGGTAGCCTTGACGGACCGCTGTGGCAAGTGCCGTTCGCGAGGGGGCGGGTGGCCAGCACCGCGCCCGGCCTCCTTTGTCTCTCCGGTGGCGGTGTTTACACACCGGACCGGGTACTCATTTGAGGCCGAGTCGACCTAGGGGAGGCCCAGAACCGGTTCAGATAATCGTCACCGGTGTTGGCCGTGAGCGGGAATCGAAACCAGAGCGCCGGGTTCGTAGCGCAGAGCGCTAACCGCTACACTACCGCTCCTCACGTCAGCAAATCGATAAGAATCGTGACGTCGGCAAATCAACCAGCATCGTGACATCAGGAAATCAATAATAATCGTGATGTAAACTAATCGATAACAATCGTGACGTCAGCAAATCAATAAGCATCGTGACGTCAGGAAATCACTAAGAATGGTGACGTCAGCGCGGGCCTGCACACGTCCGACAGGCCGTTGGGGCGAGCGGCGTTTTGCGAGCGCCTATGAAGGCCGGCACGGCGCACGCCCGGGAGCGGCGGTGTGGCCGGCCCCACGCCCCGCCTTCGTGTTTCGACAGCGGGCCGGGGGCCGAGTTGACCCCTCTGGGAGGCCCACTACCGGTGGCGGCCGCGAGTGGGAGTTTTTGTAATTCGGGTTGCCGGGTTTGCAGCGCGAGCCGCCACCGCCTCATCTACAGCAGCGGTCCCCAAACTTGTTGGCACCAGGGACCGGTCTCGTGGAAGACAATTTTTCACGGACCGGGGGGGTGGGCTAATCATTGGGTCTTTCCCCCTATTCAAAGAAGCTCTCCAGCGACGTTTGATTATTACTCATTGTGGCTACTAGGGGTTAGAGCTTGTGGGCTTACTCATTGTGGCTACTAGGGGTTAGAGCCTGTGGGCTTACTCATTGTGACTACTAGGGGTTAGAGCCTGTGGGCTTACTCATTGTGGCTACTAGGGGTTAGAGCCTGTGGGCTTACTCATTGTGACTACTAGGGTTAGAGCTTGTGGACTTACTCATTGTGGCTACTAGGGGTCAGCTTGTGGGCTTACTCATTGTGGCTACTAGGGGTTAGAGCTTGTAGGCTTACTCATTGTGGCTACTAGGGGTTAGCTTGTGGGCTTACTCCTTGTGGCTACTAGGGGTTAGAGCTTGTGGGCTTACTCATTGTGGCTACTAGGGGTTAGAGCTTGTGGGCTTACTCATTGTGGCTACTAGGGGTTAGAGCTCGTGGGCTTACTCATTGTGGCTACTAGGGTTAGAGCTTGTGGACTTACTCATTGTGGCTACTAGGGGTCAGCTTGTGGGCTTACTCATTGTGGCTACTAGGGGTCAGCTTGTGGGCTTACTCATTGTGGCTACTAGGGGTTAGAGCTTGTGGGTTTACTCATTGTGGCTACTAGGGGTTAGAGTTTGTGGGCTTACTCATTGTGGCTACTAGGGGTTAGAGCTTGTGGGCTACTCATTGTGGCTACTAGGGGTTAGAGCTTGTGGGCTTACTCATTGTGGCTACTAGGGGTTAGCTTGTGGGCTTACTCCTTGTGGCTACTAGGGGTTAGAGCTTGTGGGCTTACTCATTGTGGCTACTAGGGGTCAGCTTGTGGGCTTACTCATTGTGGCTACTAGGGGTCAGCTTGTGGGCTTACTCATTGTGGCTACTAGGGGTTAGAGCTTGTGGGTTTACTCATTGTGGCTACTAGGGGTTAGAGTTTGTGGGCTTACTCATTGTGGCTACTAGGGGTTAGAGCTTGTGGGCTACTCATTGTGGCTACTAGGGGTTAGAGCTTGTGGGCTTACTCATTGTGGCTACTAGGGGTTAGCTTGTGGGCTTACTCCTTGTGGCTACTAGGGGTTAGAGCTTGTGGGCTTACTCATTGTGGCTACTAGGGGTTAGAGCTTGTGGGCTTACTCATTGTGGCTACTAGGGGTTAGAGCTCGTGGGCTTACTCATTGTGGCTACTAGGGTTAGAGCTTGTGGACTTACTCATTGTGGCTACTAAGGGTTAGCTTGTGGGCTTACTCATTGTGGCTACTAGGGGTTAGAGCTTGTGGGCTTACTCATTGTGGCTACTAGGGGTTAGAGCTTGTGGGCTTACTCATTGTGGCTACTAGGGCTTAGAGCTTGTGGGCTTACTCATTGTGGCTACTAGGGGTCAGCTTGTGGGCTTACTCATTGTGGCTACTAGGGGTCAGCTTGTGGGCTTACTCATTGTGGCTACTAGGGGTTAGAGCTTGTGGGTTTACTCATTGTGGCTACTAGGGGTTAGAGTTTGTGGGCTTACTCATTGTGGCTACTAGGGGTTAGAGCTTGTGGGTTTACTCATTGTGGCTACTAGGGGTTAGCTTGTGGGCTTACTTATTGTGGCTACTAGGGGTTAGAGCTTGTGGGCTTACTCCTTGTGGCTACTAGGGGTTAGAGCTTGTGGGTTTACTCATTGTGGCTACTAGGGGTTAGAGTTTGTGGGCTTACTCATTGTGGCTACTAGGGGTTAGAGCTTGTGGGTTTACTCATTGTGGCTACTAGGGGTTAGCTTGTGGGCTTACTTATTGTGGCTACTTGGGGTTAGAGCTTGTGGGCTTACTCCTTGTGGCTACTAGGGGTTAGAGCTTGTGGGCTTACTCCTTGTGACTACTAGGGGTTAGAGCTTGTGGGCTTACTCATTGTGCCTACTAGGGGTTAGAGCTTGTGGGCTTACTCATTGTGGCTACTAGGGGTTCGAGCTTGTGGGCTTACCAACACTGTGACTGAGTGCGCAGTGCGGGAAAGAGGCACGGACGAAAGTGGTAAATAATAAAATAATGGGGCGGGCCACGCGTGGACTCACCGCTCTCACCTCCTGCTGTGCGGACTGGTACCGGGTTGGGGACCGCTGGTCTAGATTATAATAACAAACCCCCGGTCGCCACGGGCGCGACCTCCCATCGTGCCTTGCACGTACGCCACGTGACCTCCTCCTTCCCCCCACGTCGCACGCACGGCGCTCTTAGCCTCGTCGCCTTCCACCGCACCACCGCTCCCCTACCGCACGCGCGCCGCGACGGCGCGTGCCAGCGCGTTTGCACCTGCCCGCCGGCGATAACCGAGGCAGCGTGCGTCGGCCAAACGCGCCGACGCTGGCACAGGCGACGGCAAGGACGCGGCGGGCAGCGGAACCCCGGCACGCGAGCGTCAGAGACGGCCTTTAGAATTAACGTGGGCCGGCGACGCTCTTCTTATTCAAGGGGGGCCCCTGGGTCACGGGGAAGAGTGGGGAGCCCAGATAATCATCGTCACCCTCAGGCCCGTTGACAATCCACGCCGTGTCGGTCACGGGCGGTTGTTATTTTTTTAAACCAAGACCTTCATTTATCTGGCCCGGTGTGGTTCAGCGGTAAGGCCCAGCGGCTAACAATTGTAAAGGTCACACCCAAGGGGTTAACTCTATAAAATGAGTACTGTACCACTTTGTCGAAATATTTTGCACCGTACGTAGCCGACCGCGCCAATTGGAGGTGCGGGGGCAGTGAACTGCGGATGTGCCATGGGTGGACTCGCCCCCGCCATAGGAACGTGGCATTTCCACGACTGGCTCAGAGGGCTGTAAAGAGGAGATGCGGCACGGCGGACAAATCGCTCGACTTTGGCTCTCGCATTCGTCGTTTGCGCAACGCCTCTGGCGAGCCTCGAAACGCCACTGTGCGGCAGGGCGAGTGGGCCAGCGCCGCCCTCCACGGCGCGCATGGTCACTCGAAGGCATCGCAGGGGGTAGCTCTGCAACGTCCCTTCTCTAGCCCGGAGAGGGGCGGGGGGCGGCAGGGGGGGGTCGAGCCGCTCGCAGAGAGGGCTCCGTGCCGATTCTACGTCCCGCGATGGTTCCCCTTCCTTACGAGAGCGTGATGCGAGCGCGCCTTTATTACCCTGCTCCGTGGGATTTTCCGGGCGCCGCCCTCCAATAAATTGGTTTTCTGAACAAACTAAACAATTTTTAGTTGACAATGCACGACGCTAGACCCACCCCCCCCATCCCACCCCAACAACAATTAATCTCTATTAAACGAAGCTGTGAGCTCTTTTTCAGAAGCGAGCTGGCTATCCCAAATGATAGCTCAACGAAGTGGGCTTTATCATCGCGTGGAAATTTATAGCGGCCAAATATTCTAAGCGTTTGACGTCGATTCTATATTGTGGAAATGTATAGCAGCCAAGTACTCTAAATGGACGACGATTCTAAACGAGAGACACCGCAAACTCAACATATACAGCAGGCGTCAGGGTCGGGATCGAACCCACGACTTCCTGCATACCGGGCGAGGCAGTTGACATCTCGACGTGGCGGCGCCCCAAACCGCTCGCGCGTTGCCGCAGAGCATTGTGGGTAAAGCGGGACGATCGGAGCGGATCCGCGATTTGTTTTGCTCCCCCAGCCCACAGGGGCCGCGCGCACCCCGACGTCACCCAGCGACGTCGAAAACCGGCAGAGGGAGTCGCCTCGCAGCCACGGGTTCCAACCTCGGCGGTGGCGGCGGTCCCGCCTCACGGCAACAGGGGCCTGGGTTCGATTCCCGACTCGGGCGCCTCTCTCTGTGCGTAGTGTGCTGCGTTCCCTCGCTTCCCCCCCTGTAGCTGCGTTCCTCCTCCCGTAGATGAACCCACGCACACGGGGCAACTGGCATCGGCCGAAACGTTGCACAAAAAAAACTACCTGCAATTAACTCAATTGGGAATCACACAGAGAGCAGCAGCAGCAGCAGTGCCAACATCGATCCCCCCCGACTGCGGAAACTGGGCAGGACCCTACTGAAAAAGCGTCTTGAGACTTTCCTGGGTAAACGAGTGAAATCATAATAATGGACGTATGTGCGCTGAACTTCTTTCGGGCCGCACGTAGCCGACCGTGCTGAATCGGAGGCGCGGGGGAAGGACAATGTGTGAAGTGATAGTAGTCACACGACCACCTTGTTCTTTTTGACAACCGCCATCATCTCCGAACGGCACCTCATCACGCCGATGTCTCCGCCTTAAAGAGCGAGCGGAGGTCATCGCAACTCACACGCACGCGCCACGATTGCCACTGATCGGCACCGGCGCTCGCGTGTGCACGTGTCCACGTGCGTGTGTGTCCACGTGCGTGTGCGTGTGTGTGTGTGCACGTGTGTGTGTGTGCACGTGTGTGTGTGTGCACGTGTGTGTGTGTGCACGTGTCCACGTGCGTGTGCGTGTGAGCGAGTCAACGCGCGCGCCCGCGCGCGTTAGCGTCGCTCCGAGACCGCGCAATTAGCCGCAGCCATGGGCTGTGAGGCCGAGCAGGAAAAACAAGTGCAGTGGGCTTTGCGGTTGCCTCCGTTGGCTTCAGTTCGGCGTCTGCAAAGTCACAAGCCACGGACGCAAACCCAGCGTGGGACGATGATGCGCGTGGTCGCGAGCGCGCGCGGTTGTGTGTGTGTGTGGCCTTCATAGGTGTTACTCGCGAACAGCTGCGGTGTAGCGGTTAGCGCTACGCTGCGCTACGAACCCAGCGACCCGAGTTCGGTTCCCGCTCACGGCCAACACCAGCGAAGATTATCTGAACTGGTCCTGGACCTTTCCCTAGGTCGACTCGGCCTCAAATGAATACCTGGCGTGTGAACACCGCCACTGGGGAGACAAAGGCGGCCGGGCGTGGTGCTGGCCACCCACCCCCTCGTGCTCCGTGCCGGCTTTTATAGGTGCTGCTCGCTAACAGCACTTGCCCCAACAGTCTGTTAAGGCTGTACGGCGGGTGTGGCAGTGCCCCCTATTCCTCACATGAGGGTCCTGCCACTGCGTTGGGAAGTAAAGCCAATCACGAGAGGAGAACCCAGACATAGACTCACACTCAAACACTCGACAAAGATCCCCCGTATAGCCTGAACAGACTGTTGGGGCAAGTGCTGTTAGCGAGCACCTATGACGATTAAGGGGTGGATGGCAAGCACCACCCCAGGCCGCCTTTGTCTCCTCAGTGGCGATGTTTAGACACTACACCTGGTACCAATTTGAGGCTGAGTCGACCGAGGGGAGGCCCAGGACCAGTTGGATAATCGTCACTGGTATTGGTGGCCGTGAAGAGGTACCGCTCCCCAATGATACTCACAAAGACAAAGATCCCCCAGGATAGCTTGAATAGACTGTTGGGACAAGGGCTGTTCGCGAGTAGCACCTACGAAGGTCGGAACGGCACACGAGGGGGTGGGTGGCCAACATTACGCCCGGCTGAGACACGCTCACTGACACGCACACCAGTCACACCAACAAGCCAATTAACACATTATAATGAAGAAAGATTCCCCCGCGAAGCTCTTGACGAGGAAGGCTGCCCACGAGAGTAATGATAAGTGGATTCGTGCGTGCGTGTGTGTAGAACTTATTTCGCACCGTACGAAGCCAACCGTGCTAATCGGAGGTCGAGAAAGGACAGTAAACTAAACACAGACTCACCCAGGGCACTCGCAGCTACAGCACCAGAATCATTGACAGCCCTTTGTCGCCACGGTGGCTAGGAGATGTTAACTACCTCGTCTGATATACAGGAGATCGTGGGTTCGATCCCGACCCTGACGCCTGCTGCTGCTGTATATTTGGAGTTTGCGTGTCTCTCTCTCCCCATGGCCGTGTGGATTTTATTATCCGGGTCCTCCGGTTTTTTTCTCGCCACATTTAAAATCAATGTCACGCGTTCAGAGTGTTTGCCCGCTGTACACTTCCACGTGATAAGCCACTTCGTTGAGCTATCATTTGCGACAGGCCGATCGCGTCTGAAAAAGAGGTATCTAGCTCAGTGGGCCTTACCTGGTACAATAAAAAAATTAGTTTTGTTTAATCCACTGCTGGATGAAGGCCTCTCAATGGCTGTGGGCCATGGAGGCAGTTTGACCATACTTCACCACGCCCGTCAGGAAACTCATTTGAGGCCGAGTCGACCTAGGGGGGAGGCCCAGGACCGGTTCAGATAATCGTCACTGGTGTTGGTGGCCGTGAGCGGGAATCGAACCCGGGTCACTGGGTTCGTAGCGCAGCGCGCTGACCACTACACGACCGCTCCCCACAAAACAATAAATACACGCACGGTCAAAGTGAATGCTGCTCAAATAAGCATTGCGGTGGCCCTTATCTCTTCTCTACAGCCCTGAGCCAGTGGTGGAAATTCCACATTATTACGGCGAGGGGCGACTCTATCCATTGCACAACAGCCGTTGAAAATAATTCCCTTAGCACTGGTTGTTGTTGTTGTGTTTAATTTGTTTACTTCGCCTCTGAGTAGCAGGGTTGGGCTATGCACGGTGCAAAAGAAGAAGCTCAATGTAACATACGTACACATATCGTTGACTTCCCCACAAAGCGGTACCTAATTTTACTGACCCCAGAGCTATGATGGGCTGAGTCAAACTCCCCAACCGGGATTTGAACTCGCAACCCCTGCGATTGTGAACCGCTCGCCCAACCGCAGAGTCCGAACGCTGGCTCCTTCCAACCTCACCAAGCCGACGGCACCAACAACAACAACAGCATCAGCACAGCTTGCGCCGCGCGTCCCCTGCGTGCCTGCGAGCGAGTGTGCGTGTGTGTGTGTTGTCAGGGCTCGTGTGCACAGCCGTGAAATTAAACGGGCACGCCAGAGCCAGCCGGTGGTGGTGGTGGTGGCGGTGGTGGCGGCAGTGGCGGTGTTTCTGCTGTTGATGGCGGTGGCTGTGGCGGTGGTGCTGGAAGGTGGTGGCAGTCATGCTGGTGGTGGCAATGCAAGTGGTGGTGGTGGTGGCGGCGGCACTGGTGTTGCTGGAAGGTGGTGGCAGTGATGCTGGTGGTGGCAATGCAAGTGGTGGTGGTGGTGGCGCTGGTGGTGCTGGAAGGTGGTGGCAGTGATGCTGGTGGTGGCAATGCAAGTGGTGGTGGTGGCGCTGGTGTTGCTGGAAGGTGGTGGCAGTGATGCTGGTGGTGGTTGCGGCGGCGGCGGTGCAGGCGGAAGGGGTGGCGGCACACGGAGGCCACCCTGCCCCTCCCGGTTGCCACCTCTGAGGTCCACAAAACCGGGAGGGATCATGGGTAGAAGAGGAAGCTTCCACGACAGGAGGGGGGGGGGGGGGGTGACTACACGCGAGCGCCTCGCCGGTCTGACCGCACCGGCACAAATGACAAAACCGTCCGTGTCGCGAGCACCTCCGCTAGCGCACTACCGCCGCACGATAAGACGGACGTCAGGGACGCCGCGGTGGCTAGGGGATGTTAACTCCCTCGCCTGGTATGCAGGAGGTCGTGGGTCCCAACCCGACTCTGACGCCTGCTGTATATTTGGAGTTTGCGTGTCTCTCTCCCCGCGGTCGCGTTAATTTTTACCCCGGGTCCTCCGGTTTTTCCCTCCACATTTAGAACCGACATCGCACGTTCAGAGTATGTGACCGCCACACATTCCCACGTGAAGATCAGCCACCTTGCCGAGTTATCATTTGTGATGACCAGGTCGCCTCTGAGATAAGAGCTACGCAGCTCAGTGGGTCTTACCTGTTCAAAATAAAAATAGTGTTTATTATAAAGTTTCGAATGAGATCTGGAACGGCAGTGCCGGCCGCTTCATCAACCCGCACCTCGACTGGACACGGCTGCCTCCTGGGCGCGACGAACATCCTGGGACAACCGGGGGACAGGTGGCGACCCCCCCTCTCTCCCCAGCACCCCGTGAGGGGGGTGCTGGGTGGGCTGGGAGGGCTACTTGCTGGGAGGAGATCGCTCCTCTCAAATTCTCATTTCGAGCTCCGCACCGCGCACAGCTGAGCCCCCTCGCCACCGCCGCCTTGGCTCCTCACGGAGCGACGAGCAGCAGCAGCGAGAGGGAGGGAGGGGGGGGGACGCGGGGGGACGCGGGGGGAGGGGGACGCGGGGGGACGCGGGGGGAGGGGGACGCGGGGGGAGGGGGACGCGGGGGGAGGGGGACGCGGGGGGAGGGGGACGCGGGGGGAGGGGGACGCGGGGGGAGGGGGACGCGTGAATGTACGCACGGCTGCATCAGAACAGTGTTGGCGGTACCAATGGCCACCGGAGGTATGAATGTAATTATCGGTACAAACGTCACAACACGGCTGTTGATGGCTACCCAATATAAGTTAGGATTTTCATTGACCTCCCTTGCGTTTAGAGAATTTGGCTGCTCTACATTTCCACGTGATAAGCCACTTCGTTGAGCTATCATTTGTGATAGCCAGGTTGCTTCAGAAGAAGCTTTACCTGGTAAAATAAAAAAAACAACAGTTTAAGTATACATATCTTTTTTTTTAACAGATGCAGTTATGCAATCTCCAATTATTCGGTTTACTTTTTACTTTTCAAATTTTAATTCACCAGGGTCAAGGGCGCTGAGCCAGCACTGATGAGATCCTGCGATCGCATCTCCCCGGGGGTCTCTCTCTCGTTGCTCGCGACTCGAAGCACAGTTGCCCCAACGAGCGCACGGTGGCAAACCGCGACCGTACACACTTGCCGATTTCATTCGGCGCTTCCAGGGACACCGCGGGCGAGAAATCTGGCATTCTGCGTTGACCCGGGGGGGGGTTTGGAGACGAGGGGGGGGTGTGGGCGGGGTAAGGGGGGCGGCCGCGGGGGAGCGAGTTGCTGGACGCGACGAGGGAGAGAGGCGGCTTCAGCAGAGGGCTTGTCGAGGAGAGAGCGGCCGCTTTGGACGCGGGTCCCGAGTGAAAACGGATGCCGTGGGGGGGGGGGGGGGGGGTGACGCGGCTCCGCATCGATCGCGCGCGACGGCGCTTGTGGCGAGAGTGCGGGCGGAGAGGGAGCCGGGCGGAGAGGGAGCCGGGCGGAGAGGGAGCCGGGCGATCCGAAACGCGGGAGGGCGGGCGGGCGGGCGGGCGGGCGTGGTAAAAGCTAAAAGCCGAGAATCCGCCGCATCGGGGCTAAGCGGATCACAGAGTACAAAACGGAGGCGGGAGAGGGGCGCCCAGAGAGACGGGGAAAGCGGGGGGCGGCGGGGGGCGGAGGATGGGGAAGAGCGGCGGGGGGCGGAGGATGGGGAAGAGCGGCGGGGGGCGGAGGATGGGGAAGAGCGGCGGGGGGGAGAGAGGCGAGAGAACAGGAGAGGGGAGAGCGACAGCCAGGGGGCGGGGAGAGCGGAGAAGGCGAGGTCCCTGCTCTCACGGCACCGGGCGACCCCGTGGGTGACGAGCAAAGGGGGTGCGGGCGTGTGCAGAGGCGTCAACTCTTGGGCTGGGACGAGGAAGCGGGAGGTCACGTACAAGAGGGCTGTGCCAGACGCTCGCGTGGCGCCCGTAACGAAACGTTTCGGAGTGCACGTCGTCAGCCTAGCGGACCCCCCCCCTCCCCCCCTCCAACCCCAATGGCAGCTGTCCCTGTGTGAATGTACGGCAGCTATGGAAGGCGAGCCGGGATAAAAAACGAGGTGGACGAGAAGAGGAGGAGGGTGGAGCGGTTTTGGAAAACTCGACGTCACCATGAAGAGCTGCGCCAGCCAAGTGCCCGGGGAAGCGTTGAGCGTTCAACCCGCGCACACTCACGGGCGATTCGGCAGCCACGGAGGCCGGCGAAGAAAATGTAAGGAAAGCTGGGGAGCAGCGCGCAGGGAGGAGCCGTGGAGGGAGAGGTGCGGGCTGGGAATCGCGAGGGGCGGAGGAGCGCGTGGGGTCGGAGAAACTCCCACGGTCAGAGACGTCATGCCGAAGAAACAGCGGAAGGGGGGGGGGCAAGACTCGTTGCTGCAGCGCTTTCAAGAGCGACGTGCTGATTGAAATAAAATAAATAACATTATTTTATTTCATTATATCACCCGGGTCCCTGGGGCGGCGTCCGAATTATTGATGGCCTATGCAGAACCAATTAAGCGACCCAATTAGGGGATCTCTCCTAGACTCGAGTAAAAAATTACACGAATCTGAATCGTGGGGGTGCGTGCAACGCAACGGAGAAACCCCCTCGCCAAGTCCGTCGCCGCGACCCCTCCCTCGAAGGCGGTGGACGGCACTCGACCGGGGCCCGGGGAGGGGGGGGTGAGGTGACGCGGTGGCCACCGGCTCGACGGGCGCACCACAACGAGGGACGACGCGTCCCCCCGCGTGCGGCCGAACGGCCACGGGGTCCCGCGTCTCCAGGCCCCGCGCCGCGGCGCACGGCCGCGGGAGGGAGGCCCTTTCTTCTCCACTCCACCGGCTCGGCCGGCTCGGCCGGCTCGGCGAGCCGCGGGTCGTCACCAAGCCGGGGCGCCTCTCCCGCCGTCAACTTCTCCCGTCGAACGAGAGCGGAAGATGCGATTTACTCTTTGTTGGCCACGCGGAGTCTCCAGACGATCGCGGACGGATGAGCCTTTGCGTGCGAGCGTGCGGGCGGGCGGGCGGGGGGGCAACCAACATCTCTCCCCCCCCCGAGCCGCACCGCGGAGAGCCGGCGGCACATTGTTGGGATTTCCACGGCGGCGGCAGCGATTATGCAAATGATCATCATTATCTTAACTCGGATAAAATTCACAATCGCTCCGAGCGCTCGCAAATAGCAAGCACGGCGGCGGCGGCGTCAACAGGAGGTGCGTGCGCCGGCGTGTCGGTCGCGGCTCCCGGCATCGCGTTTGGAAGTCGCCGGGGAGGCCGAGCCTCGTTTCGGACGTGGCGTCGCGTCCGGCAGCCTGGCGGCACCACGGCTGCCCGGCATGGCGCCAATGTCCCCCCACCCCCCTACCGGCGACAATCGTCGGCGACTTTTGTGCTCAGCGGCTCGGAGACTCCGGTACCGGCACCGCCGGGATCCTGGGATCCGGCACGCATTTGCGTTCGTGGGCACAGCCGACGGTTACGAGGAGATGGAGCGATGAAACCAGCTCGTTCGCACGTGTCGGGAGGATCATCACATTTGAGGGTCTCCCAAGTGGTGGCGTGGAAACTTAGGGAGGCTTTCATTGAGCAGTGGATTAACCGTGGCCGATGATGATGATGATGCTGATTCAATGCCCTAAAACATTTGCGTTTCTAGGATACCACAAGAGCTCCAAACAGAGACGGCAGACTTGACTTGGACGGTTGCCATGGTTACAGACGTGGCGATGCCTTGTCTGCACGCAGCGTGAGTTGTCAATCAAAGCGGTGGCCACGCCTCCAAGAGGGGGGGAGGGAGGGGGCGTTGGGTTCTTGAGTGCGGAAGAGACTCGTTAAGACAGGCACTGGCGGTCGATGTATCAAGTCCCATTAGCGAGAGTAGGGCACAGTGTTATGGTGGCCAGAAACATCATCATCGTCACTGGTACTGACACGGCCAGTAACGACACAAACCAAAAATCATCACCATCGCCGTCACAAACAAAGTCACTTCCATTGTACTTGTCATCGACATGACCAACGTCGCGACCGACATGGCCGCCATCATCCTCATTATCGACCAGACCCACAATCATCGTCACCATCACCCCCAAGCCCAGCATCATCATCATCATCATCTTGACCATCACTTCAGACGCTACCATCATCACCATCTGCATCAACATTAGCATCATCGTGACCATTACTACAGAGGTGGCCAGCATCACCATCTGCATCAACATTAGCATCATCTTGACCATCACTTCAGACGCTACCATCATCACCATCTGCATCAACATTAGCATCATCGTGACCATTACTACAGAGGTGGCCAGCATCACCATCTGCATCAACATTAGCATCATCGTGACCATTACTACAGAGGTGACCAACATCACCATCTGCATCAACATTAGCATCATCGTGACCATTACTACAGAGGTGACCAACATCACCATCTGCATCAACATTAGCATCATCGTGACCATTACTACAGAGGTGGCCAACATCACCATCTGCATCAACATTAGCATCATCGTGACCATTACTACAGAGGTGACCAACATCACCATCTGCATCAACATTAGCATCATCGTGACCATTACTACAGAGGTGACCAACATCACCATCTGCATCAACATTAGCATCATCGTGACCATTACTACAGAGGTGACCATCATCACCATCTGCATCAACATTAGCATCATCGTGACCATTACTACAGAGGTGACCAACATCACCATCTGCATCAACATTAGCATCATCGTGACCATTACTACAGAGGTGACCAACATCACCATCTGCATCAACATTAGCATCATCGTGACCATTACTACAGAGGTGACCAACATCACCATCTGCATCAACATTAGCATCATCGTGACCATTACTACAGAGGTGACCAACATCACCATCTGCATCAACATTAGCATCATCGTGACCATTACTACAGAGGTGACCAACATCACCATCTGCATCAACATTAGCATCATCGTGACCATTACTACAGAGGTGACCAACATCACCATCTGTATCACCTCCCCAGTTCCTCTGGCCACCACCCCGACTAACCGCCCCACCTCCTCCCATCTTGATTTCCCAGAAGCCCCGGCTGTCACCCCGTCCCCCGCTGCCCCAGGTGAATACCTCCGCATCCTCACCCTGCCCCCCATCCTGCTCCACCTCCTCGAGCACATCTGCTGCATCCACAGCGCCAGGGCTCTGCACAGTGCAGGCTCCTCTCTCTCCCACGGCCGTGGGGAGAGACAGCGGGGACAAAGCGGCTGTCACCCCTCTGTCACGTCGGACTCGCTCCGAGCGGCATCTCGCTCGCCGGGTCGAGCGGTGAGCTGGGTGAGCGGTGAGCTGGGTGAGCGGTACGCGGGGTGAGCGGTACGCGGGGTGAGCGGGGTGAGTGGTGAGCTGGGTGAGCGTTGAGCTGGGCGAGCGGTGAGCTGGGTGAGTGGTGAGTTGGGTGAATGGTGAGCTGGGTGAGCGGTGCGCGGGGTGAGTGGCGAGCTGGGTGAGTGGGTGGGGGTGTTTGTGGGGGGAGGGGGCCCACGCAGGCCGAGCAAAACCACCGGCGAGAGGCAGAGAGAGTGGGACAGGGACAACAAATAAATAAATAATCCCTTCCCGCGAAAAGCCCCCCCCCGGCGCCGCCCTCCCGCCCCCCGGCGCTCCGCGGCCCGCGACGCAGCAACAGCGCCGCTCGCTCTCCGAGGGTCCACCTCGTCGCGGGTCCACCTCGTCGCGGGTCCACCTCGTCGCGGGTCCACCTCGTCGCGGGCGACGCCGTTAGCCACGCGGGCTCCGTGGGTTTCACACGGGGCAAAACGAGGGGCCCCGAACGCTCCCGACAAATGTAACGTCTCTCTCGACTTCGCTGCGCACGGGGGGAGCCGCTCCCACGGGCCGCCAGGTGCTGCGCCGACGTCGACGGTGCTCAGCTCGTTAATTACTTTAATTGGGAGCCAGCTCGTCGTGTTGCGTGGCAACGGAGGGAGTGCACGGGAGGGAGGGAGGGAGGGAGCGCCGGGCCGCGAGAAGCGGAGCCGAGCGCAGGTGAGCCAACGCTCGCGACTTCCTCGTCTGTCTGCACCCCGTACACCCCACTACCCGCACACCGCAACTACCACCACAACAACACACACCCACCACCACAACACACACCCACCACCCGCGCAGGTACAACTACGCTCCCAGCGTCACCAACATTTGCTCCGACACGCTGGCGAAGGCGCCGACAGCTGCTGCCGCTCCCCAGGGCATCCTCACCGAGCCGCAAAGGTTACAGCGTAGCCGGGGAAACCGGCGCCGACATTCACGAGCGGGCGACGAGTCGGCGCCGGCGCCGCTCGGAACATGATCCTCCCGGCGCCGCTCCTGCTGCTGCCCCTGCTGCTGCTGCTGCTGCTGCTCGTCCGCGACGGGGGGTCCTCGGGCGGGCCGCGGCGTCCGTGGCGCTGCCCGCGCCGCTGCGTGTGCGCCGGCGACATCCTCGACTGCGGCGGCCGCGGCCTGTCGGACGACGAGGCGCCGGCCCGCGTGCCCGACCGCTTCTCCACGCTCGACCTGAGCGGCAACGCGCTGACGCTCTTCCCGCCGTTCCTGTCGGCCGCGGGCGACGGCGCGGCGCTGGCGAGGGCGGCGCGCGTGGCGCTGGCGCGGAACCGCGTCTCGGCGCTGGCCCCGGGGCTGCTGGGCCGGGCGGTGCCGCGCGCCGAGCGGCTCGACCTCTCGCTCAACGCGCTGCGCGAGATTCCCCGCGACGCGTTCGCAGGGCTGGCGCGCCTGCGCTCGCTGGAGCTGCAGGGCAACGAGATCGCCCGGCTGTCCCGCGGCGCCTTCGGGGGCCTCCCCGCCCTGCGCCGCCTCTACCTGGGCGCCAACCGCCTGCGCTCGCTGCCCGTGCTGCCCCTGCTGCGCGCGGCGCCCTCGCTGGCGCTGCTCGACCTCGGCTCCAACCGCGCCCGCGCCTTCCCGTCGGCGCCGCCGTTCGCGCGGCTCCGCGCCGCCGCCGTCTTCCTGCACGGGAACCCCTTCGCGTGCGGGTGCCGGCTCGCGCGGGCGCTGGCGGCGCTGCGCGGCGCCGCCTATCGGCCGGTGCTCGAGCGCTGGCAGGACTTCCGCTGCCGCGACGAGTCGGTCGACGACGACGACGCCGACGAGGCCGCCGGTAGGACGAGGGACGTGGCGGAGTTTCTGCCCGACGAGGGCGCCGCCGGGCCCGGCTGGGCATCGCCGTGCGCCGGGCGGCACGGGCACACGCTCGCCCGGCCGCCGCTCCGCTACGCGGCGCGTGCCGGCGCCAATGTCTCCCTGGGCTGCCCGGCGACGGCGGCGCTCCCGGCGGGTGGCCAAGAACCGGCGAGCGTTGAGTGGGTGACGCCGGACAACGAGACCGTGGGCGGCTCTTCGCTCGTCCCGGGGAGCGTCGGCGGCAGGGAGACGGCGACCACCAGGAGGCGTGCGGCGGCGACGGCGCACGGCTACGGCGCCGGCCGGTTGCTGATCATTGGCGCCGTGACCTCCGACTCGGGGGTTTACTCGTGCCGGCGCCGCCCAGGTGGAGCCACGGCTCGCGTGCGGCTCACGGTGGCTCCGCGCCGCAACGACGAGAACTACTACGACGACTACGACGACCACGACGACCACGACGACCACGACGACCACGACGAGCCGGCAGAGCCGGCAGAGCCGGCAGAGCCAGAGGTCGCCGAAGCTTCCGCCTCGTTCTCCACGCTCATCACCATGCTCGCCGTGTGCGCCGCCAGCCTCCTGCTGGTGCTGGCGTACGTCTTCCTCACGCCCTGCCCGTGCCGCCGCCGCCGCTGCTACTGCCCGTGCCGCCGCGGGCGCTACGGCGGGGCCTTCGACTTCATCCCAGAGGCCGTCGCTCCGTTCCCGCCGGAGCCGAGCGCGGAGCTCCGCGCCGGAGCGCCGGCGGTGCGGCACGTGGCCTTCCTGGATCCGCCGCCGTCACCCTGCGCCGCTGGTCGCTAGGAAACTGCCCCCGTCCGCGTCCCCCACGATCTGCGTCTCCCGCGGTTAAAACCGGCTTCCAAAACGGGCGTTCCGTTCGGTCCCAGACTTAATTTTGTTTCTCAAGTCCAGCTCTGAAAGTTGAAGCAAGCGATAAAGTTCACTCTCGGTGCGCTGAGCAGTTGGGGGGAAAAGCGCTGATCACCTTACTGCGTGTGGACCAGAGGTCACTCGAAGGTGGCTCTGCGATAGCCACTTCCTGCGTCCCGTGTCCATCGTGTACACGTCTATGGGACACTATGTGAGTCTATCGTCCTGAATGTGACTCTATGGGTCTCTTTGCGAGTCTATGGTTCTGTTTGTGACTCCATGGGTCTCTGTGCGAGTCTCTCGTTCTGTATGTGACTCTATGGATCTCTGTGCGAGTCTCTCGTTCTGTATGTGAATCTATGGATCTCTGTGCGAGTCTCTCGTTCTGTATGTGACTCTATAGATCTCTGTGCGAGTCTCTCGTTCTGTATGTGAATCTCTGGATCTCTGTGCGAGTCTCTCGTTCTGTATGTGAATCTATGGATCTCTGTGCGAGTCTCTCGTTCTGTATGTGACTCTATAGATCTCTGTGCGAGTCTCTCATTCTGTATGTGACTCTATGGATCTCTGTGCGAGTCTCTCGTTCTGTATGTGACTATGGATCTCTGTGCGAGTCTCTCGTTCTGTATGTGAATCTCTGGATCTCTGTGCGAGTCTCTCGTTCTGTATGTGAATCTCTGGATCTCTGTGCGAGTCTCTCGTTCTGTATGTGACTCTATGGATCTCTGTGCGAGTCTCTCGTTCTGTATGTGAATCTATGGATCTCTGTGCGAGTCTCTCGTTCTGTATGTGACTCTATGGATCTCTGTGCGAGTCTCTCGTTCTGTATGTGACTATGGATCTCTGTGCGAGTCTCTCGTTCTGTATGTGACTCTATGGATCTCTGTGCAAGTCTCTCGTTCTGTATGTGACTCTATGGGTCTATGTGCGAGTCTCTCATTCTGTATGTGACTCTATGGATCTATGTGCGAGTCTCTCGTTCTGTATGTGACTCTATGGATCTCTGTGCCAGTCTCTCGTTCTGTATGTGACTCTATGGATCTCTGTGCAAGTCTCTCGTTCTGTATGTGACTCTATGGGTCTATGTGCGAGTCTATGGTGGGGTCAGGGTACTGCTCAGCGAGAGTTCCAGGACAAAAGTGAGAAACAAGGAAACCATCTCCCGGGCTGTTGGAGGCATTGCGAGAGCGGTGCGTGTAACAACGTGGCTCAACCCCGTCTCTCTCTCTCTCCGCCTCTCAAGCCCCCCAAGCTCCATGTCGCTCCTCAAGCGACGCTTGACAAACGCACGGGGTGATGGAACATGCGCGCAGTCCTCCCGGCGAGGCGGCAGAGAGGCCGGGCCACCGGGGGCGGGGTAGAAGAGGGAGTCGCACGCGTCTCCCGTGTACCCATGTCCCCCGTGGCCACCGCTCGCCAGCCACGGACAATAGCGTCTCTCTCCCTCCCTCCACGGGGCCTCCCGACTCCGTGGCCAACAAGCGTCGGTTCACACCGAACAGAGCGCGCAACAAGAGAGCGACGGCGCCCCCGGACGGCGCGTGCGGACGAGGGGGCACGGGGTTGGGTGAGGGGGGGGTGCGCGTGCGGGTCACCGCTACGACGCGGGAGAGCGACGTTTCTGGGGAGGTCGTTTCCCCCGCGCTCGCTCCTCCGAGCGAGAGCTTCGCCCGCGGCTGCCGGCGGCCGCCACTCCCGGCGGCCGCGACGACGCGAACCGCGGGACGGGCGTCCGCGGCTCACCGCGCGCGCAGGGCCGTCTCGGCATCCGTCGGGTTTAGAGGCGGAAGGGGGCAGCGCTTGAACGTCGGACACGGAGGAAACAACGGGGCCGCTCGGAGGCCACGGCTGTCGCGGGGCGACTCGCGAGGGTTTGGGTCGTCCAGGCGACCCATCGCGCGGCGGCGCTCAACACCGCATTGGCACCTCGCCTCGGACAAATTCCGCCTCCGGGAACAAACAAACTATCGATTTGAGCGACTACCACCAGGCGACGGACGAGTGCCGAGCGAGCTGGCGCAAGCGCCGCCCCCTACTGTGTGGTCCTTCCCCCGCGCCTGCGATTGGCCACGAACGGTGCGAAAGAAGTCCAACGTACGCACACACACACACGTACGTACGGACCACAGGTCGCTGGAGGGAACCTCCCGACGAGTATCTCTGTGACATCTGCCCGCATGCGCCGCACTGTGAAGCTTTACCAACGAATTCTTCGTTTTTCGTCTCGACACAAATCATGCGATCGGGGGGGGGTAGCACCTGAATATTTAATTATTTAGTCCACACGACCATCAACGATCGCAGCCAATTCCTGGGACCCTGCACCCCCCACCGCACCACTCCCATCGTGTTCGCTCCCCCACCCCTCGCGGGTGCTTTGTTCTCCTCTCTGCGATTCCGAACGCGCCTCTGCGTCCCCCTCTCGCGAGCTAATTAGACGCCCAGCGGACCTCACCGTGCGACCCCACTCATCGTGCTCTTTGATGGCCGGTGCGAGCCACCAAGTCCAACCGCACCCTCCCCGGTAATTGGCTACCACCCGCCGGTCTTTTCGGCAACACGATCTGGCGAGTGCCGGTCCGGGGCAGCGCGCGGTAACGCCACTAGCCCGGGTCCTTCGTGTACACGTCTATGGGACACCATGTGAGTCTATGGTTCTGTACGTGACTCTATGGGTCTCTGTGCGAGTCTATGGTTCTGTATGTGACTATATGGGTCTCTGTGCGAGTCTATGGTTCTGTATGTGACTATATGGGTCTCTGTGCGAGTCTATGGTTCTGTAGGTGACTATATGGGTCTCTGTGCGAGTTTATGGTTCTGTAGGTGACTCTATGGGTCTCTGTGTGATTCTATGGTTCTGTATGTGACTATATGGATCTCTGTGCGAGTCTATGGTTCTGTAGGTGACTATGCGTCTCTGTGCGATTCTATGGTTCTGTTTGTGAGTCTACGATTCTCCATGCAAGTCTATTGATTAAACCACAGTGCACGCAGTAACTCCATTGTCCCGTGTCCATCGTGTAGACGTCTATGGGACACCATGTGAGTCTATGGTTCTCTCTGTGAGTCTATGGGTCTCTCTGTGAGTCTATGGGTCTCTCTGTGAGTCTATGGGCCTCTCTGCTGGTCTATGGGCCTCTATGTAAGCCTGAAATTGTCCATGCCAGGCCGTTGTTATTTTTTTTATTAAACCTCGCAACACTGCCGGTCCACTCCGTGTGAAATGAGACTCCAGCCGATTGTTGTTTTTCTCGACAAAAGAGGTTGACCAAAGTTGCCATGGCGACCCCGAACGCATGCACGCGCCGTCACGGTAACCGCGCGGTTGCGGGCGGTGGCGACGGGGGGGGGGGGTGCATTAGCGGTCCCGGCCGCGCGGGTTCATCGGTGCCGCGCGGGTTCATCGGTGCCGCGCGGGTTCATCGGTGCCGCGCGGGTTCATCGGTGCCGCTCTGGTTCATCGGTGCCGCTCTGGTTCATCGGTGCCGCGCGGGTTCATCGGTGCCGCGCGGGTTCATCGGTGCCGCTCTCCACGCGGCGTTCTGCACGACGTCCGAAGTTTTGCTCCAGAAGCTCCCGGGAGCTCCTCCACAGCGCGCACATCCAAACGCTCTCACCATCAACCCCATCACCTACGCTTGTGTACTCTGCACTCTGGAGTCGCCTTGTTTGCGTAGCCTTATTCCATTTTGTTTTTGCATTCAATCATTCTTAAATCTTTCAAAAGCCACTTGTGAAAGTGTGCCGCCGGTAGGCCAAGCTACTCGACGTGGCCCAGGCCGCACGCGTCTCGTCGGCCGCGTGCCGTGTCCTGGCGAAGGCGGGGGGAGGGGTGGGGGGGGGGGAGAGGTTGGGGGGGGGCGGCCCGCGACGCGCGGAGGCAAGGACGCGGCAACTCGACAGCTCCGTCGCGGATAAACCGTTCCATTCCCGTGGTTCGTGACACCGAAGCAATAAAGCGACACGTGGTTTTGACCGCCTTGGTGAAGTATGGCGAGCAACCCCCTCGGCCCGATACAGTGTGCTGCAAGGTTTTACACCCAGCAGTGGACGGACAAAGAATTTTATACACACGCACACAGTGCATCATCCACCCAGAAACACACACACACTGCTCAAAGCACAACACACCTTAACACATAATGAAACAGAGATCCTCCATATTATCTACAGAAACGAAAGAGGTGTGCTAGCGAGCGCCTATGGTGGTTGCCGGGATATGCAAGGGGGCGACGGTGTGGTCAGCACAACGCCTGGCTGCTGTGGTTTTCAAATTGCTCGTGCTAACACGCCGCATCAGAATGGGTTCAGATGCCACGTGCAACTGATGTCACAGAGCCTTAGCCGGGAATCAAACTCAGGTTTCACCGGGTTGGCAGTGTTGTGTGGCAACTGCTGCGCCAACGCAACACATAGATGCAAAGATACGCAACGCACAAGCACTCAAGAATTACGCGCACACAGGTGTACACAAAAAGACAAAGATCCCCCGTACAGCCTTTAACAGACTGGTGGGGCAAGTGCTTTTAGCGAGCACCTATGAAGGCCGGCACGGCGCACGAGAGGGTGGGTGGCCAGCACCACGCCTTTGTCTCCCCATACCAGGTACTCATTTTGTATGCATGAACTTCTTTCGCACCGTACGTAGCCAACCGTGCTAATCGGCGGCGAGGCTGGGTCGACCTAGGGGAGGCCCAGGACGGATTCACCGGTGTTGGCCATGAGCGGGAATCAAACTCGGGTCCCCGGGTTCGGAGCGCAACTTGGTCACCGCCCCACCGACAAACACAAACAAAGATCCCCCAAGTGTAGCCTTAACAGACTGTTGGGGCAAGTGCTGTTACCGAGTAGCACCTACGAAGGCCGTACTCACAGACGCACAGAGCAACGTCACGACGGTCTAGAGCGGCGGTCCCCAACCTTGTTGTCACGGACCGGGGGGGGAGGGGGGGGTCATCATTGGGTCTTTCCCCCCTTTTCAAAGAAGCTCTCCAGCGATGTTTGTTTGTTACTCATTGTGGCTACTAGGGGTTAGAGCTTGTGGGCTTACTCATTGTGGCTACTAGGGGTTAGTGCTTGTGGGCTTACTCATTGTGGCTACTAGGGGTTAGAGCTTGTGGGCTTACTCATTGAGGCTACTAGGGGTTAGAGCTTGTGGGCTTACTCATTGAGGCTACTAGGGGTTAGAGCTTGTGGGCTTACTCATTGAGGCTACTAGGGGTTAGAGCTTGTGGGCTTACTCATTGTGGCTACTAGGGGTTAGCTTGTGGGCTTACTCATTGTGGCTACTAGAGGTTAGAGCTTGTGGGCTTACTCATTGTGGCTACTAGGGGTTAGTGCTTGTGGGCTTACTCATTGTGGCTACTAGGGGTTAGAGCTTGTGGGCTTACTCATTGAGGCTACTAGGGGTTAGAGCTTGTGGGCTTACTCATTGTGGCTACTAAGGGTTAGCTTGTGGGCTTACTCATTGTGGCTACTAGAGGTTAGAGCTTGTGGGCTTACTTATTGTGGCTACTAGGGGTTAGAGCTTGTGGGCTTACTCATTGTGGCTACTAGGGGTTAGCTTGTGGGCTTACTCATTGTGGCTACTAGGGGTTAGCTTGTGGGCTTACTCATTGTGGCTACTAGGGGGTTAGAGCTTGTGGGCTTACTCATTGTGGCTACTAGGGGTTAGAGCTTGTGGGCTTACTCATTGAGGCTACTAGGGGTTAGAGCTTGTGGGCTTACTCATTGAGGCTACTAGGGGTTAGAGCTTGTGGGCTTACTCATTGAGGCTACTAGGGGTTAGAGCTTGTGGGCTTACTCATTGAGGCTACTAGGGGTTAGAGCTTGTGGGCTTACTCATTGAGGCTACTAGGGGTTAGAGCTTGTGGGCTTACTCATTGTGGCTACTAGGGGTTAGCTTGTGGGCTTACTCATTGTGGCTACTAGAGGTTAGAGCTTGTGGGCTTACTTATTGTGGCTACTAGGGGTTAGAGCTTGTGGGCTTACTCATTGTGGCTACTAGGGGTTAGCTTGTGGGCTTACTCATTGTGGCTACTAGGGGTTAGCTTGTGGGCTTACTCATTGTGGCTACTAGGGGGTTAGAGCTTGTGGGCTTACTCATTGTGGCTACTAGGGGTTAGAGCTTGTGGGCTTACTCATTGAGGCTACTAGGGGTTAGAGCTTGTGGGCTTACTCATTGAGGCTACTAGGGGTTAGAGCTTGTGGGCTTACTCATTGTGGCTACTAGGGGTTAGCTTGTGGGCTTACTCATTGTGGCTACTAGAGGTTAGAGCTTGTGGGCTTACTTATTGTGGCTACTAGGGGTTAGAGCTTGTGGGCTTACTCATTGTGGCTACTAGGGGTTAGCTTGTGGGCTTACTCATTGTGGCTACTAGAGGTTAGAGCTTGTGGGCTTACTTATTGTGGCTACTAGGGGTTAGAGCTTGTGGGCTTACTCATTGTGGCTACTAGGGGTTAGAGCTTGTGGGCTTACTCATTGTGGCTACTAGGGATTAGAGCTTGTGGGCTTACTCATTGTGGATACTAGGGATTAGAGCTTGTGGGCTTACTCATTGTGGATACTAGGGGTTAGAGCTTGTGGGCTTACTCATTGTGGCTACTAGGGGTTAGAGCTTGTGGGCTTACTCATTGAGGCTACTAGGGGTTAGAGCTTGTGGGCTTACTCATTGTGGCTACTAGGGGTTAGAGCTTGTGGGCTTACTCATTGTGGCTACTAGGGGTTAGCTTGTGGGCTTACTCATTGTGGCTACTAGAGGTTAGAGCTTGTGGGCTTACTTATTGTGGCTACTAGGGGTTAGAGCTTGTGGGCTTACTCATTGTGGCTACTAGGGGTTAGAGCTTGTGGGCTTACTCATTGTGGCTACTAGGGATTAGAGCTTGTGGGCTTACTCATTGTGGATACTAGGGGTTAGAGCTTGTGGGCTTACTCATTGTGGCTACTAGGGGTTAGAGCTTGTGGGCTTACTCATTGAGGCTACTAGGGGTTAGAGCTTGTGGGCTTACTCATTGTGGCTACTAGGGGTTAGAGCTTGTGGGCTTACTCATTGTGGCTACTAGGAGTTAGAGCTTGTGGGCTTACTCATTGTGGCTACTAGGGGTTAGAGCTTGTGGGCTACTCATTGTGGCTACTAGGGGTTAGAGTTTGTGGGCTTACTCCTTGTGGCTACTAGGGGTTAGAGCTTGTGGGCTTACTCATTGAGGCTACTAGGGGTTAGCTTGTGGGCTTACTCATTGTGGCTACTAGGGGTTAGAGCTTGTGGGCTTACTCATTGTGGCTACTAGGGGTTAGCTTGTGGGCTTACTCATTGTGGCTACTAGGGGTTAGAGCTTGTGGGCTTACTCATTGTGGCTACTAGGGGTGAGAGCTTGTGGGCTTACTCATTGTGGCTACTAGGGGTTAGAGCTTGTGGGCTTACTCATTGTGGCTACTAGGGGTTAGAGCTCGTGGGCTTACTCATTGTGGCTACTAGGGGTTAGAGCTTGTGGGCTTACTCATTGTGGCTACTAGGGGTTAGAGCTTGTGGGCTTACTCATTGTGGCTACTAGGAGTTAGAGCTTGTGGGCTTACTCATTGTGGCTACTAGGGGTTAGAGCTTGTGGGCTACTCATTGTGGCTACTAGGGGTTAGAGCTTGTGGGCTTACTCCTTGTGGCTACTAGGGGTTAGAGCTTGTGGGCTTACTCATTGTGGCTACTAGGGGTTAGCTTGTGGGCTTACTCTTTGTGGCTACTAGGGGTTAGCTTGTGGGCTTACTCATTGTGGCTACTAGGGGTTAGCTTGTGGGCTTACTCATTGTGGCTACTAGGGGTTAGAGCTTGTGGGCTTACTCATTGTGGCTACTAGGGGTGAGAGCTTGTGGGCTTACTCTTTGTGGCTACTAGGGTTAGAGCTTGTGGGCTTACTCATTGTGGCTACTAGGGGTTAGAGCTCGTGGGCTTACTCATTGTGGCTACTAGGGGTTAGAGCTTGTGGGCTTACTCATTGTGGCCACTAGGGGTTAGAGCTTGTGGGCTTACTCATTGTGGCTACTAGGGGTTAGAGCTTGTGGGCTTACTCATTGTGGCTACTAGGGGTTAGAGCTTGTGGGCTTACTCATTGTGGCTACTAGGGTTAGAGCTTGTGGGCTTACTCATTGTGGTTACTAGGGGTTAGAGCTCGTGGGCTTACTCATTGTGGCTACTAGGGGTTAGAGCTTGTGGGCTTACTCATTGTGGCTACTAGGGGTTAGAGCTTGTGGGCTTACTCATTGTGGCTACTAGGGGCTAGCTTGTGGGCTTACTCATTGTGGCTACTAGGGGTTAGCTTGTGGGCTTTATACCAACACCACGTGACTGAGACAAGTGCGCAGTGCGGGAAAGAGGCGCGGACGGAAGTGGTACCGGTCCGCGGCCCGGGGGATGGAGCCCCCTGGTCTAGACAGTCAACTCCCTCTGCGAACCCCCAGCCCCCCCCCCCCCCCCCCCCCACTCACCTCTGGGTGGTTCCATCCACCAGGAGCTGCACGAGGATTCCGGTGAGAGACACGAGGATGGGGTAGTGATCCACCGTGTCCAGCCCTGAACCGGACCGGGGGGTGGGGGGAGGAGGGGGACACGGAGATGTCATCGCACCGCACCGCACGCCCACGCAGGCAAGGCCGTCCTGCCAACCCCACCGCAGGACAACGGCCCCTCCACCACGCCGCCGTCCGGGTCGCGGTGGTTATTTGACCATACTTCACCACGCTGGTCGGCGCGGGTTGGCGAAGGCAGGGAGCATTGTGATGCCCCCTGCGTGGCCTTGCCAATACCAAAAGTAATATTTAAATATAACTTTTTTTAAAACACGCTTTAATGAAATGTCCCGTACTAGCAATGGAAGAACTCCACGACTCCAGGAAGTGGCCGCGAAGCTTGCCACAACGTAAGGGACCGTGGTGATTTACAGCCAGCGTGAGTTGAGCGTGGACAATTGGAGCCAAGCCGAAACGTAACATATAAAAAATGATGTTTTAAAATGTGTTTATTTTTAATGATAGAATATAGTATGTCCTCAGTATGACATAAGTATACCAAGTTTGCAGTCGATACCACATTGGGAAGTGGGTTAAAATTGAGTTACAAGATTTGAGGATACAACCACAACAGACAGAGTGAGTTAATAAAAAGCGTGTAAAAAACAATGTGCTACGGCTACACACCCCACGAATAATCCCTATTAAACTATTTGTTTATTTCACCAGGTAAGGCCCACTGAGCTATGTAGCTCTTTTTCAGAAGCGACCTGGCCATCGCAAATGAGAGCTCAACGGAGTGGCTTCTCATCACGTGGAAATTTATAGTAGCAGCCGAATACTCTGAACGCGTGATGCTGGCCACCCGACTCCTTGAGTGCCGTTCCGGCCTTCCTACGTACTCGCTATAACAGCACTTGCCCCAAGTCTGTTAAGGCTATACGGGGGATTATTGTCTTTGTATCTTGAACTTATTTCGCATCGTACGTAGCCAACGGTGCAAGCCCCCCCACCCCCCGCCCCCCCCGCCCCTGCCCTTCGCACCTGGCAGACGGAGGTTGACGACTCGGTCGAATAGATTCCTCTCGGACGTCACGCGATTCAGCACCTGGTTGATGAGCTGTGAGGGCCGTGGCGCGGGGCACAGAGGGGGGGCGGGGAGGGAAGCGGGGTGGGGGGCCAGCAAGGGCGTCACGCGAGCGGAGCGACGTGGGGGCGGACGAGGGGCGCCGCGTGGAGCCCCGAGCTCCACGCGGCGCCGTGCGTCAGACCGGCAGCTTCGTGTACACAGCGGCCACACAGCCTGTAACGGACTGTTGGGGCGAGCGCTGTTAGCACCTGTGAAGGCCGGCACGGCACACGAGGGGGTGGGTGGCCAGCACAACGCCCGGCCGCCTTTGTCTCCACAGTGGCGATGTTTACACATCGCACCAGGTACTCATTTGAGGCCGAGTCGACGTAGGGGAGGCCCAGGACCTGTTCAGATAATCGTCACCGGTGTTGGCCGTGAGCGGGAATCAAACCCGGGTGGCCAGGTTCGTAGCGCAGCGCGCAAACCGCGACACTACCACGAGGAGAGAGGGAGACACCGAAAACTCCAAATGTACAGCAGCAGGCATCAGGGTCAGGATCAAAACCACGACCTCCTGTACACCAGGTGAGGTAGTTGACATCTCCCAGCCACCGCGGCACCGTGCGTGAGTGGTGCCGTTTGTCTCTCCGAAAATCAACCTGACGCAAACCGGCCGCGTCCATGGCTCTCTCGCTCCCCGACATCGCCGTCGCCGGTTCCGCCCCCCCCCTCCGCTCCCACCCCCCTCCGCTCCCACCCCCCTCCGCCCCCACCCCCCTCCGCTCCCACCCCCCTCCGCTCCCACCCCCCTCCGCCCCCCCCCCCCTCCGCTCCCACCCCCCCTACAACTCGCTCACCTGCGCCAGCCGTGTGAGCAGCAGCTCGGCCGAGGGCCGGCTGAAGTCGGTGAAGGCCTCTGGCGCCAGGCTCGTGGCCATCTCGAGCACGCGCAGCAGCGACACGGACAGGTCGAAGCACGTCGCGCACACCTTCAGCTGCCGGCTGTCGATGTAGTTGCGCTCCGGACGCTCCGCCGTCTGCTGGATCTGCGGGTTGGGGGTGAGCGGAGGTCAGCGGGGGTCAGCGGGGGGTCAGCGGGAGTTGAGCGGGGGTGAGTGGGGGTGAGCGGGAGGGGGGTCCGGCGGTGTTCATCGTTGAGACACAGAGGTCAGTGCAGTCTAAACGAAACCATTTTGTTTTTCCAGGTAAGGCCCCTGGCTGAGCTACGTAGCTCTTTTTCAGAAGCGACCTGGCTCTCACAAATGATAGCTCAACAAAGTGGCTCATCACCATCGCGTGGAAATTTATAGCAGCCAAATACTTCTAAACGTGTGATGTTGATTCTAAATGTGGAGGGAAAACTGGACGACCCGAAGAAAAATCCACACAACCACGGGGAGAGAGACACGCAAACTCCAAATATACAGCAGGCGTCAGGGTTGGGTTCGAATCCACGACCTCCTGCATACCAGGCGAGGGAGTTAACATCTCGCCACCGCGGCCCGTGCCGTGGACTGGCGTCCGAATCGCCGTCACCTACCCCACTCACCAGCGCTGGCTGCCACGAGCAGCGGTCGCCTTCGTTACCACGGCAACCACCGGCGCAAGGCCGGTGTCCCCAAACAGCGGTAAAACAGGAAATGGCTTCACACCGGAGCCTGCCCACCGTTACGTCAGTCCCGCGTGAGTGCGACCGGATGGTGAAGGTGCTCGAAAGCACGAAGAACAACCCAGAGCCTGGCCTGTTGATGGCCTCACAGACCTTCACCAGGCCGATAAAGCAGAGGTGTAGGCCCTCTGCTGTAGTAGACGGACAGAGAATGCCAGGTCCGTGCAAGACCGCTCTGGCATGAAATCTTCCTTGCGATATTAGGAATCCACTGCAGCTATGCACTTAAAAATCGAGATTGAAAACTCGCTTCTTTAGAACTCCTTGTTGTTGTGTTTAGTTTGTTGTCCTTTACCCCGCACCTCCGATTAGCACGGTTGGCTACGTACTGTGCGAACATACATACACTGCGCGAACATACATACAAACCACATTGGGGGCTCTGCAAGCCTCTCTTCGGCGTGCCGCTTGGCAAGGGGAGCGATGTTGGATAATCCTTGCTGGGACCTCGCGAGCGCACGCTCATGCACACACACACATACACGCACGCACGCACAGACGCACGTGCACACACACATGCACAGACGCACGCTCGCACGGACACGCAGAGACGCACGCTCGCACGGACCTCCTGGATCATGCCGATGAACTCTGAGAAGGCCCAGTTGAGCTGGTTGAGGACGCTGTTGATGAAGCCGGCCGCCAGCGCCGCCTCCGTCCTGAGCAGCGTCGCCGCGTGGGCCTGCAGGGCACGTGACGGGCACGGCTCTAGAAGGGGTGGTGAGGGGGTGGTGAGGGGGTGGTGAGGGGGGTGGTGAGGGGGGTGGTGAGGGGGGTGGTGAGGGGGGTGGTGAGGGAGGTGGTGAGGGAGGTGGTGAGGGAGGTGGTGAGGGAGGTGGTGAGGGAGGTGGTGAGGGGGGTGGTGAGGGAGGTGGTGAGGGAGGTGGTGAGGGAGGTGGTGAGGGAGGTGGTGAGGGAGGTGGTGAGGGAGGTGGTGAGTGGGGTGGTGAGGGAGGTGGTGAGGGAGGTGGTGAGGGAGGTGGTCAGGAAGCAGGTGAGGGAGGTGGTGAGGGAGGTGGTGAGGGAGGTGGTGAGGGAGCAGGTGAGTGGGATAAGGCAGAGAGACATCAAGAGGGTGACAAATGAGCATGACATAGGGGGGTGACACACACAAAGGGGTGATACACACAAGGGGTGATACACACAGGGGGTGACACACACAAGGGGTGACACACAAAGGGGTGACACACACAGGGGGTGACACACACAAAGGGGGTGACACACAAAGGGGTGACACACAAAGGGGTGACACACAAAGGGGTGACACACACAAGGGGTGACACACACAAGGGGTGACACACAAAGGGGTGACACACAAAGGGGTGACACACACAAAGGGGTGACACACACAAGGGGTGACACACAAAGGGGTGACACACAAAGGGGTGACACACACAAAGGGGTGACACACACAAGGGGTGACACACACAAGGGGTGACACACACAAGGGGTGACACACACAGGGGGTGACACACAAAGGGGTGACACACAAAGGGGTGACACACAGGGGGTGACACACAAAGGGGTGACACACAAAGGGGTGACACACACAGGGGTGACACACACAGGGGTGACACACACAAGGGGGTGACACACAAAGGGGTGACACACAAAGGGGTGACACACAAAGGGGTGACACACAGGTTGGTGACACACACAAAGGGGTGACACACAAAGGGGTGACACACAAAGGGGTGACACACAAGGGGGTGACACACACAAGGGGTGACACACACAAAGGGGGTGACACACAAGGGGTGACACACAAAGGGGTGACACACAAAGGGGTGACACACAAGGGGGTGACACACACAAGGGGTGACACACAAAGGGGTGACACACAGGTTGGTGACACACACAAGGGGTGACACACAAGGGGTGACACACAAAGGGGTGACACACAAAGGGGTGACACACACAGGGGTGACACACAAAGGGGGTGACACACAAAGGGGTGACACACAAGGGGTGACACACAAAAGGGTGAGACACCAGTCCGCTGTAAGTGAACACCATCAGTAGTCGGAACTCAACCATTGCCCTCCAAACAACCATGTCTCACAACACACACACACACCACACCGTACAACACACCACACTGCACACCACACATGCCACAGCACACACCACATGCACACCATACCGTACACAGCACACACAAATTCCAACCCCAATGACGTCACTCGGGAATCCTGTGTGGTGGAAAAACCACAGAGAATTCCAGAGATTTGGGGAGCGTGGCGCGAGGGAAGGGTGCAGTGGGAGAGGCATGGCACAGTGAGATCAATAAGAATAACAACGCTCCCTACGACAACAATGATAACAGTAACGCGAATACAAATGACGACGGTGATGACGTTACCCGTTAACCCAGGAAAGCGTGTTCGCCACAAGTACGCGTGGCTAATGCAGACAGGATTCCTTGCTTGGTATCTTCACATCTCAACACAACCGTTTGATTGCCAGAAAGGGTAAAAACCAATTCTCACGAGCCTCGCCGAGTCTCGAGACCTCGGCCGCTCAGGACGGCGCTGCAACGTTTGGGACGTTTGGCCGCGAGCAACGAAGAGTCGGCCTCCGCGTGGTGGGGAGGAGGAGCGGAGGAACCCCGTGGGGACACTCGGCGACCGCGAATTTACAAAACAAAAAAAATTCCTCGAAAACATATCCGCACGGGACAGATTCGACAATCCATCGCCGCGCCTCGCAGGACAAGCCCACAATCGCGTGGCAGTTCCAGGCGGTCCCCCGCGCACCAGCGCCAGCGCTAGCGCCAGCGCAGGCCTCGCCCCGCTTGACGCCGTGAGATGTGACGAGGGTTTGGGAAGGCAGGACAAGGGAGGGGGGGGGGAGCTGGTCGGAGAGAAGGGCAACGCTGCGGACCACAGGAGCGAGAGGCTACGAGCTACGGGAGGCTACCAGCTGTGGACACACACGGGGGAAACCGTCGGGAGAGGACCGCGCACGTGAACCTCTACGTCACCAAGTGGGAGTGCGTGTGTGTGTGGTGTGTGTGCGTCTGAGCACGTGTGTGTGTGTGGTGTGTGTGCGTCTGAGCACGTGCGTGTGTGTGGTGTGTGTGCGTCTGAGCACGTGCGTGTGTGTGGTGTGTGTGCGTCTGAGCACGTGCGTGTGTGTGGTGTGTGTGCGTCTGAGCACGTGCGTGTGTGTGGTGTGTGTGCGTCTGAGCACGTGCGTGTGTGTGGTGTGTGTGCGTCTGAGCACGTGTGTGTGGTGTGTGTGCGTCTGAGCACGTGTGTGTGTGTGGTGTGTGTGCGTCTGAGCACGTGTGTGTGTGGTGTGTGTGCGTCTGAGCACGTGTGTGTGTGTGTGTGGTGTGTGTGCGTCTGAGCACGTGTGTGTGTGTGGTGTGTGTGCGTCTGAGCACGTGTGTGTGTGTGTGGCGGGAGCGGTGGCATTGCGGTTAGCGTGCCGCGCTCACGGCCAATATCAGTGACGATGATCTGAACTGGTCCTGGGCCTCCCCTAGGTCGACTCGGCCTCAAATTAGAACCTGGTGCGGTGTGTTAACGTCGCCACTGAGGAGACAAAGGCGGCCGGGCGTGATGCTGGCCATCCACCCTCTCTCGTGTGCCGTTCCGGCCTTCATAGGTGCTGCTCGCTAACAGCACTTGCACCCACAGTCTGTTTAGGCTCTGCGGGGGAAATTTGTCTTTGGCTTTGTTGTGAGTGGTGGCGCAGTGATTAGCGGACCTCGCTACGAACCCGACGACCCAGGTTCGATTCCGGCTCACAACCAATATCAGTGACGATTGTCTGATCCGGTCCTGGGAATCCCCTAGGTTAACTCAGCCTCACGCGAGTATTTGATGCGGGTATTTAAACATCGCCACTGGGGAGACGAATGTACTGGCCGCCCACGTGTGCCGTGCCGGCCCTCACAGGTGCTGCTCCCCAACAGCACCTGCCCCAACAGTCTGTTAAGGCTACACGGGGGGTAGGGGCAGCGTCTTCGCGTGTATGTCCGAGTGTGCGGGCGTCATGCGTGTGCGTGCTTGTTGGACACGTGCGTCTGCGGAGAGCGTCTGCGTGCCCAACGCTCGTGGGGGCTCTGGGAGAGCGCGCAGTGAATGGGTGGGGACACTTACTCTGGTGGCTAGCAACGCACAGACCTCCTGAGCAGGAGCACGCGAGGTGGCAGGTGACACAACATGGCACACAGCGCTCATTAAAAACGCCGCAGCCGCCGTCACCGCCATGCAGACGCGCACACGCACGCACAGTGGACGGTTGTGTGTGTGTGTGTTGTGACGTGGTGCGGTGCAGTGGTGTGTGTGTGTGTTAACAGGATCAGGTGCTGTGTATGTGTGTTGAAGCAGTGTGGTGCTGTGCGGTGCTGTGTGTTGGTGCGGTGCTGTGTGTTGGTGCGGTGCTGTGTGTGTGTGTTGGTGCGGTGCTGTGTGTGTGTGTTGGTGCGGTGCTGTGTGTGTGTAGGTGCAGTGCTGTGTGTGTGTTGGTGTGGTGCTGTGTGTGTGTAGGTGCGGTGCTGTGTGTGTGTGTGTAGGTGCGGTGCTGTGTGTGTGTGTGTGTAGGTGCGGTGCTGTGTGTGTGTGTGTGTAGGTGCGGTGCTGTGTGTGTGTAGGTGCGGTGCTGTGTGTGTGTAGGTGCGGTGCTGTGTGTGTGTAGGTGCGGTGCTGTGTGTGTGTAGATGCGGTGCTGTGTGTGTGTAGGTGCGGTGCTGTGTGTGTGTAGGTGCGATGCTGTGTGTGTGTAGGTGCGATGCTGTGTGTGTGTAGGTGCGGTGCTGTGTGTGTGTAGGTGCGGTGCTGTGTGTGTGTTGGTGCGGTGCTGTGTGTGTGTAGGTGTGGTGCTGTGTGTGTGTAGGTGTGGTGCTGTGTGTGTGTAGGTGTGGTGCTGTGTGTGTGTAGGTGCGGTGCTGTGTGTGTGTAGGTGCGGTGCTGTGTGTGTTGGTGCGGTGCTGTGTGTGTGTAGGTGCGGTGCTGTGTGTGTGTAGGTGTGGTGCTGTGTGTGTGTAGGTGCGGTGCTGTATGTGTGTTGGTGCGGTGCTGTGTGTGTGTAGGTGCGGTGCTGTGTGTGTGTAGGTGTGGTTCTGTGTGTGTGTAGGTGTAGTGCAGAGCCGTGCGTGTGTGTGTGTTGGTGCTGTGCATGTGTAGGTGTAGTGCGGTGCTGTGTGTGTGTTGGTGCTGTGTGTGTGTGTTGGTGCTGTGTGTGTGTTGGTGCGGTGCGGGACTGACTCTGCAGCGTGGGGTTGTTGAGGTCCTCAGGTTTGATGCGCAGCAGGTGAGGCAGCCGGGTGTAGCGGTACCCAAACCCACAGCCCTGCACGCCACAACAACGACGACATCGACATCAACCGGCGCCCGTCACGGGCGGCACGGCAGCCAGCACGGCAAGCCGGCGGGGTCTCGGTAAATCCAGGAGAATCGGCAATCATCACCGGGCTGACGCAGAGGGACTCACGACTCACGACAGAGGGACTCACGACAGAGGGACTCACGACAAGCCAGAGACGCGGTGGGGGGGGGGGGGCGGCACTGTCGACACCCGGGTTCAATTTGGGAAGCAGCCGCTGCCCGTGATTAGTCCGGATTGTCGAGCGTAGCGACGATGAAAATCCTGTAAACTGTTGTAGGGGCGCCGCCCGCGGTGGCGAGATGTTAACTACTTTGCCTGGTACACAGGAGGTCGCGGGTTCGATCCCGACCCTGACGATACAAGTCTGGAGTCTGCGTCTCTCTCTCTCTCATCATCATCACGGTGGCTATGAGATGTTAACTACCTCGCCTGGTATACAGGAGGTCGCGGGTTCGATCCCTTCCTTAACGCCGCCTGTTGTACATTTCGAGTTCGCACGTTCTCGCCATGGCCGCGTGGATTTTTTGTCTGGATCCTCCAGTTTTGTCCCCTACTCATTTAGAACCAAAGTCACGCGCTCAGAGTATTTGGCCGCCGTACATTTCCACGCGATAAGCCACTTCGCCGAACTACCAATTGTTGACAGCCAGGTCGCTTCGAGCTACACAGCTCAGTGGGTCCTTACCTCGTAAAATCAAGTTAATCAGTTTTAGAAGTTCACTCCAGCGTTACACTCATTGTGCTACGACATCACGGCATGCACCATACACTCGTCACAGCCTCCACCTCGTCACCCCCGCCACTCGGCACCCCCTCCACCTCGTCACCCCCTCCACCTCGTCACCCCCTTCACTCGTCACCCCCTTCACTCGTCACCCCCTCCACTCGTCACACCCTCCACCTCGTCACCCCCTCCACCTCGTCACCCCCTCCAGTCGTCACCCCCTCCACTCGTCACCCCCTCCAGTTGTCACCCCCTCCACCTCGTCACCCCCTCCACCTCGTCACCCCCTCCACCTTGTCACCACCTCCACCTCGTTACACCCTCCACCTCGTCACCCCCTCCACCTCGTCACCCCCTCCACCTCGTCACCCCCTCCACTCGTCACCCCCTTCACCTTGTCACCACCTCCACCTCGTCACCCCCTCCACCTCGTCACCCCCTCCACTCGTCACCCCCTCCAGTTGTCACCCCCTCCACCTCGTCACCCCCTCCACCTCGTCACCCCCTCCACCTCGTCACTGCTACAGAGCAGCGTTCGTGTTCGTCGCATGAAATGCAAATTCACACCTTTCATTCTCAGAGCTGGAATTCAAGCTAAAATTCATGCTGGACCAAATTTAAGGTGAAGGTTTTTGTTTTTTTGCACAGAGACCAGCGACTGCCTCCACTCGAGAACCTGGTGTAATCACGGGTCTTCTTATTCATTCTGTGCGTCTCTGTAGTTCTATGGGTCTCTATGTGAGTCTCAGGGTCTCTATGTAACTCTACAGGTCTCTATGTGAGTCTATGGGTCTCTATGTGAGTCTACAGGTCTCTATGTGAGTCTCAGGGTCTCTATGTGAGTCTATGGGTCTCTATGTGAGTCTATGGGTCTCTATGTGAGTCTACAGGTCTCTATGTGAGTCTATGGGTCTCTATGTGAGTCTACAGGTCTCTATGTAACTCTACAGGTCTCTATGTGAGTCTTAGGGTCTCTCTGTGAGTCTACAGGTCTCTATGTGAGTCTATGGGTCTCTATGTGAGTCTACAGGTCTCTATGTAACTCTACAGGTCTCTATGTGAGTCTCAGGGTCTCTCTGTAAGTCTACAGGTCTCTATGTGAGTCTATGGGTCTCTATGTGAGTCTACAGGTCTCTATGTGAGTCTCAGGGTCTCTATGTAAGTCTACAGGTCTCTATGTGAGTCTATGGGTCTCTATGTGAGTCTACAGGTCTCTATGCGAGTCTACGGGTCTCTATGTGAGTCTCAGGGTCTCTATGTGAGTCTACAGGTCTCTATGTGAGTCTATGGGTCTCTATGTGAGTCTATGGGTCTCTATGTGAGTCTACGGGTCTCTATGTGAGTCTATGGGTCTCCATGTGAGTCCCAGGATCTCCAAGTGAGCCTAAACTGCTTCGGATGAGTACCTGGTGACTGGGCTGAGGCCATCGACTCGCTAACGGACGGGGCGGCTGAGACCCGGACTGGAACCCAGGATCTCAGCGGGGTCGGCTCAGTGACCCGAGTCACCCGGCCATCTCAACAAACTTGGGCGTGCGGCGGGATGGTAGGGAGAGGTGGGGGCAGAGGTGGGGGGGGGAACCAGCAGGCACTACCTTCCACAGTCGGACGAGGATCCAGTTGGTCTGAGCCCAGGGCCGCTGCTCGTATGGCGCCAGGAGGCTGCGCATCATGGACACGCGTCTGGGGAGAGCGAGACGGAGAGAGAGCAAGTGAAAGAGAGGGCGAAAGAGAGAACGAGAGGCGAGCGAGTGAGCGAGCGAGAGAGGGAGCGAGAGAGGGAGCGAGAGAGGGAGCGAGAGAGGGAGCGAGAGAGGGAGGGAGCGAGGGAGGGAGCGAGGGAGGGAGCGAGAGAGGGAGCGAGAGAGGGAGCGAGAGAGGGAGCGAGAGAGGGAGCGAGAGAGGGAGGGAGCGAGGGAGGGAGCGAGGGAGGGAGCGAGCCAGGGAGGGAGAGAGAGCGAGGGAGGGAGCGAGCAAGAGAGGAAGGGAGCGAGGGAGGGAGCGAGGGAGGGAGCGAGGGAGGGAGCACGCGAGGGAGGGAGCGAGCGAGAGGGAGAGCGAGCGAGAGAGCGAGCGAGAGAGCGAGCGAGGGAGGGAGGGAGCGAGCGAGCGAGGGTGGGCGAGCGAGAGGGCGAGCGAGAGGGCGAGCGCAGCGCGTCGACACGCTCACAGCAGGCAAGGGACGGGAAGCGGTGTCAAGGCGAGGGTTGTGTCACACGCTTGTTCTCTCCGTGCGTCACGCACGCGTGGACGGATGCCATCGCACCCGTAAACGTGACCACGAACGCGTCGCTCGACTCCAGACTTGTAATCTTAATCTCTTGTCCATCTCTCCACCATCGTGTTGGAGCATCTCTTCATCTCTCATCGAGCCGCGTCTCCCGTCTGGGCACGGTATCCTAAACCGCATTGAAGCATCCGGTAACCTAACAGACCTGACTCTGCCGATGAGTACAGGAAGGTCGAAACCGGTCGACCAGCTTCCTCCAAAGGGGCCATCGGCTAAAGAACGCCACTCTGCGCCACGCGGTTGCAGGCACCGTTTCGGAACGGCGTTGCCGGCGACGATTGCCAGTAACGACGATCGCCCGAGTTGGGGGAGGGGGGCGCGGGGTGTGGGGGTACGCACATGTCGGCGGGGGTTCGCTCCACGGCCTTCAGCGAGTCGGGGTAGCAGACGAAGCTGGCGAGCGCCTGCATCAGCGAGTCCTTGATGTCTGCAGGGATGACACGGCGCGGCCGTGAGCGCGCCGCCGGCCCGTCGCTGGGCGGTGCTGGGCCGCATCGCGGGCAACAGATGGGCCACTGGTAGGCCACAGGTAGGCCACAGGTAGGCCACAGGTAGGCCACAGGTAGGCCACAGGTAGGCCACAGGTAGGCCACAGGCGGGCACGAGAGCTGCTCCGCGCCCCCCGGGTCTCCGAGGGACGACGTTTCGAAACACAACGGGCCGCCCCTCCTGGTGCGTCCACCACGAACCCCAGGGGCGGCCCGCATTGTGGCGGCCGCAAAAGATCCCGGCGGTTTCAATGGCAGGAGGGCAAGGACCCCGCGTGCCGTCGCCACGGCCAGCATTCGACACGCTCGAAACATCACCCGCTGAAAATTATTACTCAGCTGGGAAACGATGGGGAAACCGGTGGCAATTGGCGCCCCCTGCTGCTGCTGCTGTAAATAAAGAGAGTCGTGAGACTCCACAGCGGCTTGCCTGGCTCGAGTAGCAGGATCGAAAATAATAATCATAGCTCATCACCCGATTGGAATTCCACACCAAATATTGTCCGGCAGTATTCGTTGAAGCAAGGAAGCGCGAGAGAGAAAGAGAGAGCCCGGTAGCCACCGCCTGTCGCTCACCGGTGCCGATGATCCTGGAGTCCACAAAGTGCTTGGTGAGGATGGTGGCGAGCTGGGTGAGGGTCTGCTGGTACCCTGCCACACGCGCAGTCGCCGCCACGCACAGCCACCATCACCGCCACACACAACCACCATCACCGCCACACACAACCACCATCACCGCCACACACAACCACCATCACCGCCACACACAACCACCATCACCGCCACACACAACCACCATCACCGCCACACACAACCACCATCACCGTCATACACAACCACCATCACCGTCACGTAACCACCATCACCGCCACGTAACTGTGATGCCACCGTGGCGTGCGAGGTTTACCGGGCAGCTCATCGGGGCAGCTGACGGGGCTGAAGTAGTTCTTGATGGCGCTGTAACAGCCCATGGCGGCGCTCACGTAGAACTCGGGCAGGAAGCCGAGCAGCGGGCCCGTGAGGTCGGCACGCTCCACCGTGCGCAGGCACACGCGCAGCAGCCAGTACACGTCACGCAGCCGCTCCTACAGGCACACGGCAGCACGCAGCAGCCAGTACACGTCACGCAGTCGCTCCTACAGGCACACACACAGCAGCCAGTACACGTCACGCAGCCGCTCCTACAGGCACACACGCAGCAGCCAGTACACGTCACACAGTCGCTCCTACAGGCACACGGCAGCACACAGCAGCCAGTACACGTCACACAGCCGCTCCTACAGGCACACGCACAGCAGCCAGTACACGTCACGCAGCCGCTCCTACAGGCACACGCGCAGCAGCCAGTACACGTCACGCAGCCACTCCTACAGGCACACACGCAGCAGCCAGTACACGTCACGCAGCCACTCCTACAGGCACACACGCAGCAGCCAGTACACGTCACGCAGCCACTCCTACAGGCACACGCGCAGCAGCCAGTACACGTCACACAGTCGCTCCTACAGGCACACGCACAGCAGCCAGTACGCGTCACGCAGCCACTCCTACAGGCACACACGCAGCAGCCAGTACACGTCACGCAGTCGCTCCTACAGGCACACGGCAGCAGCCAGTACACGTCACGCAGTCGCTCCTACAGGCACACGGCAGCACGCAGCAGCCAGTACACGTCACGCAGCCGCTCCTACAGGCACACGGCAGCAGCCAGTACACGTCACGCAGTCGCTCCTACAGGCACACGGCAGCAGCCAGTACACGTCACGCAGTCGCCTCTACAGGCACACGGCAGCACGCAGCAGCCAGTACACGTCACGCAGTCGCTCCTACAGGCGCATGGCAGCAGCCAGTACACGTCACGCAGTCGCTCCTACAGGCACACGCGCAGCAGCCAGTACACGTCACGCAGCCGCTCCTACAGGCACACGGCAGCACACAGCAGCCAGTACACGTCACACAGTCGCCTCTACAGGCGCATGGCAGCACGCAGCAGCCAGTACACGTCACGCAGTCGCTCCTACAGGCACACGGCAGCAGCCAGTACACGTCACGCAGTCGCCTCTACAGGCGCATGGCAGCACGCAGCAGCCAAGTGACGCTGACCCACCTACCAGTGGGACTTGGTGCAGGTGCAGGGCACCTAATGGGTAACGTAACAACGGTCGCGGTGGCGTGCACACCTGCGAGTAAATGGTCGTGTTGATCCACGCCAGGCGCCGGCTCAGCTGGTTCAGCTTGTCCAGGAACACGTCCCGGCTGCGCTGGAGCTCCTCCAGAACGTCGCGCCGCTAGGATGGGGGCGGCATGGGGGGCATGGCGGCACGCGGGGGGCACCGGCATTAGGAGCGGTGACGTCGCCACGGCGCTTGTGCCAGGCCAGGTGCACACACGCACAGACGCAAACACGTACATACACACGTTCAAACGCGCAAACACACACGCGCACGATGGCTACACGAGCAGGCTTCAAACGACAGACCAGACGATTCGTCCATTCATTTGATTATTGTCGGTGACGCGGCCCAGCGACATGGGGGCACCATGCGGGTGCCGTGCGAGTTCCACGCGGGAGCCACGTGGGGTGCCACGTGGGTGCCACGTGGGTGCCACGTGGGTGCCACGTGGGTGCCACGTGGTTGCCACGTGGGTGCCACGTGGGTGCCACGTGGGTGCCACGTGGGTGCCACGTGGGTGCCACGTGGGTGCAACGTGGGTGCCACGTGGGTGCCGCGTGGGTGCCACGTGGGTGCCGCGTGGGTGCCACGTGGGTGCCACGCGCGACGGTGCTGTGCGTGTGTCAGCACGACGGTGCCGCTACCTGCGGTGGGCACCGCGCGATCTTCTCCTCCGTCTCCCTCAGCGCCACGGCAAACTCCCGCACGTCGTCCGACACGCCCACCATCTGCCCACGCCGCCGCAGAGCAACACGACGCCCACGGCTCACATCAGTGGCATTTTGGGCATCCCCTAGGTCGACTCAGCCTCAAATGAGTACCTGGTGCGGTGTGAAAATATTGCCACGGGGGAGACAAAGGCGGTCGGGCGTGGTGCTGGCCACCTACCCCCTCGTGTACCGATCCGGCCTTCATAGGTGCTCGCTAACAGCACTTGCCCCTACAGTCTGTTAAGGCTATATGGGGGATCTTTGTCTTGTATCCACGTGTGTGCATGCGTGCGTATCCTTGCGATGTGCGCGCATGCGTATCCATGTGTGTTAGTGCTTGTGCGTATCCGTGCGTGTGCGTGTATGCGTGCGTTTCCGTATGTGTGTGTGTGCGTATCCATGTGCGTGCATGCGCACCTTGCCCAGCTGCTGGTGCACGCTCATGCTGTACATCATCACGATGCCGTCGAGGATCTCGATGAGCGAGTGGTCGCCGGGCGGGTCCTCGGCCTCCGTGATCGGGCGTCCGTGCAGAACGCCCGTCTCGACTGACCGCGCCCAACGGACAGCGGAGGTGTATGAGCGCGTGCGCACGCCGGAATGCACGCACGGACGTGCATGCACGCGGTGAACGAGCGTAGATGAGCGTACGGCACGCGGTGATGCCGCGTGCCGCCGACCCGGACCAACTCGTCTCCGAGTCTGTGGGCCTTGTTGGAGTTGGTGGGGTCTCTGTGCGAGTCCATGAGTCTCTGGATGAGAGTCTAAGGACCTCGCTGTAAGAAGCATGCGTGTGTGTGTGAATGTTGAACTTCTATGTATGTAGCCGACCGTGCTAATCGGAGTTTTTGGCCGCACAAATTTCCACGCGATCAGCCACTTGGTCGAGCTGTCATTTGTGAGAGCCAGGCGGTCACTTCCGACAAAAGAGCAACGCAGCTCAGTGGGGCCTTAACTGGTAAAAATAAAATTGGTTTTAGTCGTTTAGCCAACTGCAGGCGCATTCCACTTTGCCAATAAATCCACCTGAACGCGTCATCACCGGGGACCGGATAAACACGGGGTGGACTTCGTCGCCTCCACGCCTCCGATCCGGGGTGCCGCCGCCGCCGCCACTCACCCTCCTCCTCCGTGCGCTGCTCCATCTCCGTCGTGGCCTGGCGGGGCCTCGCGAAGCCTGGGGCTCGCCTTGCCGCCAGGGCCGCCGAGGCTGCGTTCAGAATGGGGGCGGCCGCCCCGCCGATGGGGTTCGGCAGCAGCCCTCCGCGGAACATCGACATGCCGAGGCGAGCGGTCTGCTGCAGGCCCCGCGGTAGGGTCGGGGGAGAGAGTTCGGGGGATCGGGGGAGGGAGGTCAGGGGTCGAGGAGAGAGAGTTTAGAAAGAGAGGGTCGCGCCGACGTTACCGTACCAAATCACCCGCCAATTTAAGCGGCAGGCTGCTGATTGTTAAACCGATTTTTTTTTACCGAGTTTGAAAGCTGATGGGACCTCGAGTCGATTAGAAATAAAAATTTACAGGCACAGTCCTGCAATTGCTCGCTCGACCCGCTGCTGGTGGACGTGCCGACTCTTCCACGCTGTTTGCGATACATTTTTCCAAATCGTTTGCTGAAGGAGCAAAATGAGACGGCGACAAACCACAAAAACAAAACCACAAGAACAAAACAACAAAAACAAGACAACAAAAACAAAACAACAAAAACAAAACCACAAAAACAAAACAACAAAAACAACAAAAACAAGACAACAAAACCACAAAAACAAAACCACAAAAACAAAACAACAAAAACAAAACCACAAGACAACAAAAACAAGACAACAAAAACAAGACATTACAGAGGCGGCGGAGAGTCACCCTTGAACGGAAATCGCAATGCGGCAAATAAGGACAGATAATGGGATCGGGCCTGAACAGGTCGAGCGACGCTCAAACACAGGCTGCGGAGTTGACCGCCTCTGGGAAGAAGCGGGGGTCAAGGTCACGGTGGAAAGCGCCTCGCGGCTCGCAGAACCAAGCGGCACCCTACGCCCCCCCCCCCCCCCACTTTGCCAATCCACGGCCGGTGTCTGGGCGGGCGGGCGGGCGAGGGGGGGGGTCGCTCGCCGCCGGCGTCGAGCCGTCGCGGGGAACCGAAACGGGTTCGCCGGGGTTCGTGGCGCGGCGTGCCAACCGCCAGCGTGACGTCTCCGCGGCCGGTCTACATTGGGAGCGGCACAAAGAGTTCCGAGCCGAATATAGACGTCATCCGCAGCAGCAGCAGCAGCAGCTGCAGCTGTGTTTGGCCGCGTTGGATTACTCGCGCAGCCTGGCGCTCCACTCGACTCCGCACGGCCCCATTCCGTACGCCCAGCCGCGGCCAGCTGGCCGGCATCACCACGCCACAACCGCGTGGCTCCCGGCCGCGTCACACAAGTTACATCACACCTCTGCATCATTACATCCAAATGCATCACACCTGGCCAGCATCATCGCACCCAACTTCATCACACCTGGTCGCGTCACACCTCTGCATCACACCTGGCCAGCATCATCACATCCAACCGCATCATACCTAGCCGCATCACACTTGGCCGTGTCACACCTGTTGCATCACACCTGTTGCTTCACACCTCTTGCATCACACCTGTTGCATCACACCTGGCCAGCATCATCACACCCAACCGCAGCACTCCTGGCCGCATCATAACCTGTTGCATCACACCTGTTGCATCACAACTGGCCAGCATCATCACACCCAACCGCATCACACCTGGCTGCGTCACACCTGTGCATCATACCCAGACAGCATCATCACACCAGGCCGTGTCACAGCTGTGCGTTACACATGGCCAGCATGATCACACCTGGCCATGTCACACCTGGCCGCATCACAGTTGTGCATCACACCTGGTCAGCATCATCACACCACAACCGCATCACATCTGACCGCGTCACAGCTGTCCATCACACCTAGCCAGCATCGTCACACCTAGATAGAGGTGTCCCTGGTGGCTCAGAGGTCAAAGCGCTGAACCGGCAACGCCGAGACCCTGGGTTCGACTCCAGATTTCAGCCGCTGCCCGTGATTAAAGCACCGGGCTCTCAAGTGCGGTGAGTCGATGGCCTAGGCCCGGTCACGTATCACTTAATTCGGTTAAATTCGAGCTCTGAGAATGACAATATCGGTTATAACGCCATGCGAAGAACAAAACGCTCACACGGCAGAGTGGATGGGAAAAGTGCTACAGTGAAGATCACTCGGAAGGGATCTCGGAGGCAAGTTCTGCGGCATCCGCTTCCGCGGGCGGCTCCCTAAGACCTCCGTCTTTGCGCTGCACCGCGACGGAGCCGCACGGGTTCACCGTGCCGTGGCGCGACGCCCGAGGGCACGGACGGCGGAGAAATGCACCGCTGCTGCTCGTGGTGTGGTGCAGCGACACTGCAGTGACAGTGCGGCAGGGGGGCGGCCACCAACTACGAACCGCCGCTGCGCCGTTGGCGCCGATGCCGCCGATGCCCGCGCGCCTCGTTACCGGCAGGCCTAGGCCGGCCTCCTCCACGTCATCCAGGTCGTCCATGGAGACCGGGCTCAGCTCGGCGGCCTCCACCGTCACGCCGACCGCCGCCAGGTCGTCTGCACGCGGCACGACGAGGCGTGTCACGACGCGCGACGACGCGACCCGTGTCGTGATCCGCAACGACGCGACACGTTCGTCACAACAGAGGCCACACGTGTCACACACAACAACTCGACACGTTCGTCACAACAGACGCCACACGTGTCACACACAACAACTCGACACGTTCGTCACAACAGACGCCACACGTGTCACACACAACGACACGACGCGTTCGTCACAACAGACGCCACACGTGTCACACACAACAACACGACACGTTCGTCACAACAGAGGCCACACGTGTCACACACAACACGACACGTTCGTCACAACAGACGCCACACGTGTCACACACAACAACACGACACGTTCGTCACAACAGAGGCCACACGTGTCACACACAACAACACGACACGTTCGTCACAACAGACGCCACACGTGTCACACACGACACACAACACGTTCGTCACAACAGACGCCACACGTGTCACACACAATTCGACGCGTTCATCACAACAGACGCCACACGTGTCACACACAACGACACTCGACGCGTTCGTCACAACAGAGGCCACACGTGTCACACACAATGACACTCGACGCGTTCGTCACAACAGAGGCCACACGTGTCACACACAACACGACACGTTCGTCACAACAGAGGCCACACGTGTCACACACGACACACAACACGTTCGTCACAACAGAGGCCACACGTGTCACACACAACACGACACGTTCGTCACAACAGAGGCCACGCGTGTCACACAACGACAGAAGCCAAGCCGCGGTCGCGACGCGGGACGAGCGGCAAGGGAGGTCGCGCGAGAGGAGCGCGTGTCGGAGCCCCTTGCCTTTGAGCGTCTTCTTGAGGTGGGTGATGAGGCCGCCGAGCCGCTGCAGGTCGAAGTAGTCCACCTTGCCGTTGTAGAAGAGCTGCGGGGGCACGTACGCTTCTGCGGTGGGGCGGGGGGGAGGCGCGAGAGGTCACGGGTCGGGGGGGTCAGAGGGGGCCGAGCGCCGCCGCCGCGCCCCCCTCGCGCGCGTCCCGCGAGCTCGGCTCCGCCGGCCTCGCGCCGGACGGCTAAACCGCGAGAGGCCGGGCCGCCCGCCGCCGTCCTCGCCCGAGGCGCCGCCCCGTCGCCGGGGGCGTGCCGTTTATTGTTTACCCTTCTCCTCGGCCGAGCGATTGGCGCCGGAGTCGCGTGACGCCGCGTGCGTCGCGAGAGTCTGCGGGCGCACCGCCCCCCCTGAGTTGTGCGCGTGCGAGTGTGAGAGCGTGCGAGTGTGAGAGCGTGCGTGTGTGAGTGTGCGAGTGTGAGAGCGTGCGTGTGTGAGTGTGCGTGTGTGAGTGTGAGAGCGTGCGTGTGTGAGTGTGCGAGTGTGAGAGCGTGCGTGTGTGAGTGTGCGAGTGTGAGAGCGTGAGAGCGTGCGTGTGTGAGTGTGCGAGTGTGAGGGCGTGCGTGTGTGAGTGTGCGAGTGTGAGAGCGTGCGTGTGTGAGTGTGCGAGTGTGAGAGCGTGCGTGTGCGAGTGTGCAAGTGCCGTGCGTGCCGTGCGAGCCGTGCGAGTGTGTGAGTGTGCGTGTGTGCCGTGCGTGCCGTGCGAGTGTGCGAGTGTGCGAGTGTGCGAGTGTGCGTGTACCGTGCGTGCGTGCCGTGCGAGCCTTACCCTCGCTGGGCTGCGCATGGGCGCTGCGCTGCCGGTGCCCGTCCCAACAGCTCCGCAGCGCGGTGATGAGGCGGTGCATGAAGCACAGCATGTACTCGGGGGGGCACAACATGGTGGGGTTCTGCGTGCGACAGTGCTCAGAGTCAGCGCCCCGGACGCCGGTGAGCGCCACCGCACGGCAGCAGAGACAACGATGAGTGGTGGTGGTGGGGTGCTGACCGCTCACCCTGTTGGAGGCGTTCTCCTGCAGGAACTTCCTCAACTTGGACAGGAAGATGTAGCGCGAGGCTTCCCCCTGCTGCAAGACAACAACAACAACGCTCGCGGCTTACCACCAACGGCACGGCCCACGGGCATCCCTCACCCTCGGCGCCATTCGGGACATTACCACGACCCCGTGACCTTGACCATCACCCAAATCTTGTGTCTAGTTTGCTGTCCATCCCCTTACCTCCGATTAACACGGTTGGCTAAGAGCGGTGAGAAAGAAGTTCAACTTTCATCGACTCACACAGAGACCCATAGACTCACACAGAGACCCATAGGCTCACACAGAGACCCAAAGACTCACACAGAGACCCATAGACTCATAGAGACCCATAGACTCACAAAGAGACCCATAGACTCACACAGAGACCCATAGACTCACAGAGACCCATAGACTCACACAGAGACCCATAGACTCACAGAGACCCATAGACTCACACAGAGACCCATAGGCTCACACAGACCCATAGACTCACACAGAGGCCCATAGGCTCACACAGAGACCCATAGACTCACAGAGACCCATAGACTCACACAGAGATCCATAGGCTCACACAGAGATTCATAGGCTCACACAGAGACCCATAGGCTCACAAAGGGACCCATAGACTCACAGAGACCCATAGACTCACGCAGAGACCCATAGGCTCACACAGAGACCTATAGACTCACAGAGACCTATAGACTCACACAGAGACCCATAGGCTCACACAGGGATCCATAGGCTCACAAAGAGGCCCACAGACTCACACAGAGACCCATAGACTCACAGAGACACATAGACTCACACAGAGACCCAGAGACTCACACAGAGACCCATAGACTCACACAGAGACCCATAGACTCACAGAGACACATAGACTCACAAAGAGACCCATAGACTCACACAGAGACCCATAGGCTCACAAAGAGACCAATAAGCTCAAAAAGAGACCCATAGACTCACACAGAGACCCATAGACTCACAGAGAAACCCATAGGCTCACACAGAGACCCATAGGCTCACACAGAGACACATAGACTCACAAAGAGACCCATAGACTCACACAGAGACACAGACTCACACAGAGACCCATAGGCTCACACAGAGATCCATAGACTCACACAGAGACCCATAGGCTCACACAGAGACCCACAGGCTCACACAGAGACCCATAGACTCACACAGAGACCCATAGACTCACAGAGAGACCCACAGGCTCACACAGAGACCCATAGACTCACACAGAGACCCATAGACTCACACAGAGACCCATAGACTCACACAGAGACCCATAGGCTCACACAGAGACCCATAAACTCACACAGAGACCCATATGCCCACACAGAGACCCACAGGCTCACACAGAGACCCATAGACTCACACAGAGACACATAGGCTCACACAGAGACCCACAGGCTCACACAGAAACCCATAGACTCACACAGAGACCCATAGGTTCACACAGAGACCCATGTACTCACAGAGAAACATAGACTCACACAGAGACCCATAGGCTCACACAGAGACCCATGTACTCACACAGAGACCCATAGACTAACACAGAGACCCATAGGCTCACACAGAGACCCACAGGCTCACACAGAGACCCATAGACTCACACAGAGACACATAGGCTCACACAGAGACCCACAGGCTCACACAGAAACCCATAGACTCACACAGAGACCCATAGGCTCACACAGAGACACATAGACTCACACAGAGAAACATAGACTCACACAGACCCATAGTTTGTTGTCTTTCCCCCACACCTCCGACTAGCGCGGTTGGCTTCGTACAGTGAAAAAAAAAGTTCAACATACACACAGTACATACGATCTTAATATCACTATGTTCAATACACTGCTAGATGAAGGCTTCACCAAGTCATCGGGCCATCCCTCAAGGTCTAGCGATTGATCGATCCACCGAGCACCCGCACGCCGGCTGATTTCACCGCTCCATCTCCGCGTTAGACTTGTGCACGCTGGGCGTCCCTCATCGGTTCTTGATTGAGGATGAGCGAACTCAGTGTCTGTGCCACGCCGCTGTACGTGTGGGCGTACAGCGGTTAGCGCACTGCGCTACGCGCCTAACGACCCGAGTTTGATTCCCGCTCAAGGCCAACCCCAGTGAAGGTTATCTGAACCGGTCCTGGACCTCCCCTAGGTCGACTCAGCCTCAAATGAGCACCCGCTTGCGACGTGTAAACATCTCCACGGGGTGGGGGGAGGGGGGGAGACAAAGGCGCCGAAGGGCGGGCGTGGTGCTGGCCACCCTCCCCCCGGTCGTCTGCCGTGCTCGCTAACAGCACTTGCCCCAAAAGTGTGCTGAGGCTACGCGGGGGACCTTTGTCTTTGTGTGCACGCGTGTGTGTGGGCCTCACCGAGTTCTTGTCCTTGTTGTTGAGCAGCAGCTTGAGGATGGCCACCTGCAGGTCCTCAACCACTGGGGGCGGGGGGGCACGCAGGGGGCGGGCGGGCGGGCGGCATCACCACCACCACTGGGTCTCCCCTAGATCGACTCGGCCTTAAACGCGCTCATGGTGCGGTGACTAAACATCAGCACCGGGCACACGTCTGTGTGTGCGTGTCTGTGCGTGCGTCATCTGCCAGTCATCTCAGTCAGTCGACCCGTGGCACCTGGGTCTGCCCAGTGACCTCCTGCCAGCGGGCGTTCGACACTTCACGTGGCCTCACGGTGCACATAGCCTGGCACAAGCGTCGTGGTGACGTCACCGCCACTTAGTGGCGAATGGCGGTTGTTGTTGTTGTGGTGCGTGTCTGTGCCCTGGTGACCCTCCACGCTCCCCCCCCCTCCTCCTCCGTGCCTCCCTCCCCCCACACCTTCGATTCTCTTCTTGAGGCGCTGGCAGCCGCGCTCGTACGATCGCCGCTTGTGCCGCTCCTCGGCGCTCTCCTCCGCCTCCTCCCTGCCCTGCACACAAAGACAAAGACCCCCCGTGTAGCCTTAACAGACTGCTGGGGCAAGCGCCGCGAAGGCCGGAACGACCGGCACCACCACACCCGACCACCTTTGTCTCCCCCAGTGGCGATGTTTACGCACCGCACCAGGTACTCATGTGAGACGGAGTCGACATAGGGGAGGCCCCAGAACGGGCTCAGATATTGGTCACTCGTGTTGATAGCCGCGAGCGGGAATGGAACTCGGGTGGTTAGGCGCTGACGGCTAGAGGAGCCCGCACGCCGGTGAACACAGACACTCACGGTACGACGAGCATCGCGGCGTCCGCTTCTCACGACTCTGCACCGGGGTTCAATTGTCGTTCACTCGACACGTGCCCCGTCCTCAGTCGACCAATCATTGCAGATGCGCAACCCATAACGTACATGCCGTCAGTTAGTCAATAAGCTCGCTCACACGCTCACCCACTCACTCACCCACCCACTCGCTCACACGCTCAGTCACCCGCTCACCCACTCGCTCACCCACCCGCTCGCTCATACGCTCAGTCACCCACTCACTCACCCACCCGCTTGCTCACCCACTCACTCACCCACCCGCTCACACGCTCACTCACCTGCTCACCCACTCACTAACCCACCCGCTCGCTCACACGCTCAGTCACCCGCTCACCCACTCGCTCGCTCACACGCTCACTCACCCGCTCACCCACTCACTCACCCGCTCGCTCACACGCTCACTCACCTGCTCACCCACTCACTCATCCACCCGCTCGCTCACACGCTCAGTCACCCGCTCGCCCACTCGCTCGCTCACACGCTCAGTCACCCGCTCACCCACCCACTCACTCACCCACCCGCTCGCTCACACGCTCACCCACTCACCCACCCGCTCACACGCTCAGTCACCCGCTCACCCACTCACTCACCCACCCGCTCGCTCACACGCTCAGTCACCCGCTCACCCACTCACTCACCCACCCGCTCACACGCTCAGTCACCCGCTCACCCACCCACTTACTCACCCATCCGCTCGCTCACACGCTCACCCACTCACTCACCCACCCGCTCACATGCTCAGTCACCCGCTCACCCACTCACTCACTCACCCACTCGCTCACACGCTCAGTCACCCGCTCACCCACTCACTCGCTCACACGCTCACCCACTCGCCTGCGCACCCACTCAACCACTTACTTGCTCCCTCACTCACTCACTCACCCACAGTCACTCATCCACACACAGGTTTGCTCACCCACTCAGTCAATCAACCACTCCCTTAGTTGCTCACTCACCCAAGTCACTCACTCACTCACTCACCCGCTCCTTTAATCGCTTACTCGCTCACTCACCCACCCACACGCTCGCTCATCCACTCCCTTACTTTCTCACTCGCACACTCAGTCACTCACCCACACACTCGCCCGCTCACCCACTCACTCAACCACTCGCTTACTCGCTCAATCACACGCCCACCCACTCAGTCACTCACCCGCTCACCCACTCACTCAACCACTCGCTTACTCGCTCAATCACACGCCCACCCACTCAGTCACTTACCCGCCCACACGCTCGCTCACTCACCCACCCAGTCACTCACCCACATGCTCGCACACTTACAGTGAGGGAAAAAAGTATTTGATCCCCTGTTGATTTTGTACGTTTACCCACTGACAAAGAAATGATCAGTCTATAATTTTAATGGTAGGTGTATTTGAACAGTGAGAGACAATATCAACAAATAAATCCAGAAAAACGCATGTCAAAAATGTTATAAATTGATTTGCATTTTAATGAGGGAAATACGTATTTGACCCCTCTGCAAAACATGACTTAGTACTTGGTGGCAAAACCCTTGTTGGCAATCACAGAGGTCAGACGTTTCTTGTAGTTGGCCACCAGGTTTGCACACATCTCAGGAGGGATTTTGTCCCACTCCTCTTTGCAGATCTTCTCCAAGTCATTAAGGTTTCGAGGCTGACGTTTGGCAACTCAAACCTTCAGCTCCCTTCACAGATTTTCTATGGGATTAAGGTCTGGAGACTGGCGAGGCCACTCCAGGACCTTAATGTGCTTCTCCTTGAGCCACTCCTTTGTTGACTTGGCCGTGTGTTTTGGGTCATTGTCATGCTGGAATACCCATCCACGACCCATTTTCAATGCCCTGGCTGAGGGAAGGAGGTTCTCACCCAAGATTTGACGTTACACGGCCCCGTCTATCGTCCCATTTATGCGGTGAAGTTGTCCTGTCCCCTTAGCAGAAAAACACCCCCAAAGCATAATGTTTCCACCTCCACGTTTGACGGTGGGGATGGTGTGCTTGGGGTCATAGGAAGCATTCCTCCTCCTCCAAACACGGCGAGTTGAGTTGATGCCAAAGAGCTCCATTTTGGTCTCATCTGACCACGACACTTTCACCCAATTGTCCTCTGAATCATTCAGATGTTCATTGGCAAACTTCAGACGGGTATGTATATGTGCTTTCTTGAGCAGGGGGACCTTGCGGATGTTGCAGGATTTCAGTCCTTCACAGCGTAGTGTGTTACCAATTGTTTTCTTGGCGACTATGGTCCCAGCTGCCTTGAGATCATTGACAAGATCCTCCCGTGTAGTTCTGGGCTGATTCCTCACCGTTCTCATGATCATTGCAACTCCACGAGGTGAGATCTTGCATGGAGCCCCAGGCCGAGGGAGATTGACAGTTCTTTTGTGTTTCTTCCATTTGCGAATAATCGCACCAACTGTTGTCACCTTCTCACCAAGCTGCTTGGCAATGGTCTTGTAGCCCATTCCAGCCTTGTGTAGGTCTACAATCTTGTCCCTGACATCCTTGGAGAGCTCTTTGGGTCTTGGCCATGGTGGAGAGTTTGGAATCTGATTGATTGATTGCTTCTGTGGACAGGTGTCTTTTATACAGGTAACAAGCTGAGATTAGGAGCACTCCCTTTAAGAGTGTGCTCCTAATCTCAGCTCGCTACCTGTATAAAAGACACCTGGGAGCCAGAAATCTTTCTGATTGAGAGGGGGTCAAATACTTATTTCCCTCATTAAAATGCAAATCAATTTATAACATTTTTGACATGCGTTTTTCTGGATTTTGTTGTTGTTATTCTGTCTCTCACTGTTCAAATAAACCTACCATTAAAATTATAGACTGATCATTTATTTGTCAGTGGGCAAACGTACAAAATCAGCAGGGGATCAAATACTTTTTTCCCTCACTGTATCACTCAACCACTTTACTTTCTCACTCGCCCCCTCGCTCCGCCACCAACCTGCTGCTGCTGGAGGTTGGTGGGCCACCAGGTGATGGGGATGGTCTCGTCGAGGCCGGCCTCCTCCACGCGCAGCGGCGTCTTCACGTTGCAGAACACCACGAAGCGCATCACGTCGAACGTGCGCGCGTCAAGGATCCGTAAACCGTCATCTGGGCACTCCCCCCCTCACCCGCCTCTAGGTCGACTCAGCCTCAAATGGAGCACCTGGTGCGGTGTGATAAAGGTCTCCGCTGGGGAGAGAAAGGCGGCCGGGCGAGGTGCCTGTCACGCACCGCCTCGTGTGCCACCGTGTCGGCCTTCGTAGGCGCTGCTACTCGCTAACAGCACTTGCCCCAACAGTCCGTGTGGCTTGCATTTGGGATCTTTGTGTGTGTGTGTGTGTTTATATGTGTGTGTTTATATGTGTGTGTATGTGTGTGCATGTAAGTGTGTGTGTATAGTGGGGAGGGGTAGTATAGCGGTTAGAGCGCTGCGCTATGAACCTGGCAACCCGGGTTCGATTCATGCTCAAGGCCAACACCAGTCACGATTATCTGAACCGGTCCCTGGCCTCCCCTAGGTCGACTCAGCCTCAAATAAGTACCTGGTGCGGTGTGTAAACATCGCCACTGGGGAGACAAAGACGGTCGGGCGTGGTGCTGGCCACCCACCCCCTCGTGTACCATTCCGGCCTTCATAGGTGCTCCCTAACATCACTTGTCCTTACAGTCTGTTAAGGCTATACAAGGGATCTTTTTGTTTGTTTGTGTGTGTATGTGTGTGTATGTGGGTGTGTATGTAAAACATACAAAACAACCCCCTACCTCCTCGCGGTGCCAGACGGGCAACTCTGTCGTGGACAGTGTTGTGGGGGGAGGTCCAATTTCGATTGGCTCCTCCCCTCATGGCATCTGTGTCCACCACAGGGGCTAAACGGGGGCTCTGGACGGGTGCGAGGGGCTAGTAACCCCTCCACCTTTAATTAATTACCACTAAACCGCGGATTAAGTATATAACTAATAAGCTTGTGCCGGAGGCCTCGGGGGGCCAGGCGTCTATGACGTCTCCTGGCCAAACCCCAATTGACGGAGCCAGGAGATTGAACATCTACCCTCAGGGCTCCTCCAGAAACAACGAAAAACCACTACGGGTGGCCACGTGGAATGTTAGAACGCTCACTGCAGAGGAGAGGCTGCCACTCCTCTGTCGGGAGCTGGACCGGTACCGCCTGGATCTATGTGGCATTCAGGAGGTCCGGTGGACCGGTTCTGGCTCCTGCAACCATGAGGGGTGGATATAGTCCTCTAGTCGGGGCAGCAGACTGCCAAACAACAGGGTGTGGCTTTTCTTTTGAACAAAAGAATGAAGGGGGCGTGGGAGCGTGGTGGTGAGGTGTGGGAAGCTGTAAGCCCCAGGCTACTTTGGGCTCGCCTTCCCATCAACCGGAGGCGAGGAATGGTGGTCGTGGTTACTTATGCCCCCACCGAAGATGAACATCCGTGGAGGGATGCAGGCAAAGCCGATGAGTCAGATGCCTTCTATGACCTCCTGTCACAGGTGCTGGCTAAAGTGGCCCCTCGGGATAGAGTCATCATGTTGGGTGACTTCAATGCCCGAGTTGGTCATGATGCTGGCACCTGGTCTGGAGTGATTGGAGGGCATGGGCCAGATCAGGTCAATAACAACGGTAGGAGGCTGCTAGATGTTTGTGCAGCCCATGGGCTTGTAATTACAACACGCTGTTCCGACATCGGCGCATCCACACAACATCATGGATGCATGCCGGGTCCAAGCAAGAACATCTGCTGGACTACATAGTGATGGACCATCGGATGCAAGCCCATGTCCTTGAAACCAGGACCTACCGTGGAGCTGATCTGCCCTCTGACCATCGACTTGTCATCTGTAAGATGCGCCTGCCATTCTTCCGCTCCGGTGGTGGGTGTACACCCAGGACCCCATTCCAACCTAAAGTGGCCTGGTCTCAGTTATCTGATGAAAGTTGCAAGCGAGAATTTCATCATCGCTTGCGGCTGGGATTGGCATGTCGAGGGTAAATGGGCGAGGTTTAGGACTGTGACTCATGCAGCTGCAATGGCTGTTTTGGGTACACGGTCTAGACCTCCCCAGAGACCCTGGCTGACAGAGGAAGTGTTCAGGATGGTTGAGAAAAAGCGACAGGCCCACTATCATCGGCTACAGAATGCCACGTCAGAGAATGAGGAGGCTTACCGCAGCCTTCGCTCGGAGGTTCGGAGAGTCGTGAGGCGCTGCAAGGATGGGTGGTGGTCGCAGGTTGCTGAGGAGATGGAGTCTGCCTCAGTGGCCCGTGATCACAAATCTCTATTTAACTCCATCAAAAAAATAACCTGCAGCGCTACACCTATTACCATCATTAGGGGAAAAAACGGTGATGCAATCTCCGACCCCCAGGAACAGGTTTGCAGATTTGCTGAGCATTTCTGTGAGGTCCTGGGAGAGAGAAAATCCCTCAGCCAGGAAAACATCGTGGCACAAAGTGAGGATGACCCTGCTGAGGCTGCGGTGCCTCAAATATTGGAAGAAGTCACCCCCTGTGAGTGGCTGGCTGAGGTGCCATCTGTTGAGGAAGTACTGAAGGCGATCTGGAGTCTGACACCAGGAAAGGCAGCGGGGAGAGATGATCTCCCAAGCGAAATGCTGAGGGAGGGTGGCGTTTGTGCACAGACTGCCCTATATGACATTATAACAACAGTCTGGACCACTGGACGGGTTCCGCAGGATTGGAAGGATGCCCTGGTGGTCCCCCTTTTTAAGAAGGGAGACCGCACAGACTGTAACAACTACAGGGGCATCTCACTCCTCAGTGTGCCGGGAAAGGTCCTGGCAAGGATTATTCAACATCGCCTTGCCAGGCACGCTGAGGAGAGGCTTGCGGAGCCCCAATGCGGTTTCAGGAAAGGGCGGTCCTGCACAGATGCCATATTTTCTGTCCGTCTGCTACAGCAGAGGTGTAGGGAATTCCAACAAGACCTACATCTCTGCTTTATTGACCCGGTCAAGGCCTATGATACCATCAGTGGGCCTGGGCTCTGGGTTGTTCTTCGTGCTTTTGGAGTACCTGACCCTCTGCTCACGATCATTAAGGACCTTCATGATGGTGAGCGGGCCCCGGTAAAACTACGTGGCCGGGAGTCAGAGCCATTCCCTGTACACCTTGGGGTGCGACAGGGATGTCCTCTGGCTCCCACATTATTTAACATCTATTTTGACCACGTAGTTTGTGAAGCCTTCAATAGCTGTACCGGGGGAATGTCCATGTGGTACAGATATAATGGGAGGCTGATCGATGCCCGGGTGCGGTCAAGGGATGGCTCCCTATTGCTCAACCACGTTATGTATGCTGATGATTTGGTAATAGCTGCTCATTCAGAGGAGGAGTTAGAGACGCTTCTGCTGAGACTGGAGCGTGCCACTAAGAGGTGGGGCCTTACCATCAGCCCCACCAAAACTAAGCACCTGCCTAGGTATTTTGGACCATCGGACACTCCACCCCCACAACTCCCAATCGGTGATGGGGCAGTTGTGGAACGAGTGGAGAGTTTCCCATACCTGGGCAGTGTTCTTAAGACCAGCTCCAGTTTGACAGCAGAGGTCTCACTCCGAATCAGTCGAGCGGCAATATCTTTTCATCGGTTGCGTAACGCTGTGTGGAAGCTACCTGGTCTGTCGCTCCGCACTAAGCTTCAGGTCTTCTCGGCCACGGTCATTCCCTCCCTTCTCTACGCTTGCGAAACGTGGACCCCCCTAATGGAACATCTTCGCCTGTTAGAAACATTTAGGCTGGCCTGCCTACGATCCATCCTGGGTTTAACCAGACTGGATTGTGTGAGGAGCTCACAAATCCTTGAAATATCTGGGCAAGGTCCCATCGGTGAGCTCCTCCGGCGGGCAAGGCTGCGATGGCTGGGTCATGAAGCCCGCATGCCCAGCCACCGCATGCCAAAACAGCTTTTGTTTGGCCGGATTGAGGGGGCTAAACGGGCGCGGCACGGGCTAGAGAAGAGATGGATTGATGTGGTACAGGAGGACGTGGAGCTGAGTGGACTTGCCGATGACTGGTACCAGCGGTGTCAAGCTCGGCCTCTGTGGAGGAGGCTCGTGAAGGACGCTACTGGGCAGTTGGAGGTAGTCGCCCTCCAACAACGGAGGGCAGAGGAGCGACGCTCACAACAACGAGCGGAGCGCCGGGTGGCTAAAGCACAGCAGGTTGGCACAGTAGGGGGCACAGGTGGTGCATCAGCCAGCCATCTCAGTCAGTCGACCCGTGGCACCTGGGTCTGCCCCGTGACCTCCTGCCAGCGGGCGTTCGACACTTCACGTGGCCTCAAGGTGCACATGGCCTGGCACAAGCGTCGTGGTGACGTCACCGCCACTTAGTGGCGAATGGCGGTTGTTGTATGTATGTGTTTGTGTGTTGATCACGACACCGGCAGAGTTGATGCAAACACACTGAGCTGACCGGTGTGTCGTGGCTAGCGTGGTGCGGCGTGCGCGGCGTGGTGTGGCGTTCCGTGGCGCGGTGTGGTGCTAGAGGTGCAGTGTGGTGTGGAGTCCATGGCACAGTGTGGTGTTTCGTGGCAGGGTGTGGGGTCGTGGCGAAGTGTGGTGTTACGTGCATGCCATGACACGGAGAGGTGTGGCATAAGTAGCATTGTCCGGTTACGTGTGTGCCGTGTCGCGGTGTGGCGTGAGTGGCGCGGTGTGCCGCGGTGCCGTGTGGGATGGCGTGCGTGGCACCGTGTGGTTGGGTGTGTGTGGCGTGAGTGGTGCGGTGTGCCGCGGTGCCGTGTGGGATGGCGTGTGTGGCACGGTGTGGTTGGGTGTGTGTGGCGGCGTGCGCTAGTGAGGGATATAGGACGTTGCCGAGGAGGAATTTCCGTGACTTCTCGTGCTTGAGGATGGCGAGGACGAGGCGCAGGTGCTGGATCTGTAACAGTGGTGAAACAACATCTGAAAAGTGCGGTGTAATCAGGGGCGTCTCAAACCCGGACTCGAACCCAGGCTCTCAGCGGCACCGAATTTGAACGTCGCCGGGGTCAGAACGCGATATAAATATTAATTATATCCCGATAGAGATCAAATCACGTACAACATTCTGACCCAAGATTAGCGCTCAATAGAGACACATTTGCCAATGCGATTTGTAACTTTGAACCTGGCCCGTGTATCGGGAGTTACATTTTAATGTGCAATTTAACCGGGGGACCGTGTGTTGTTGTCCTGGTGTGGTCTGGGACTGTCGTTGTCGTTGTTTTGCTGCCTTGCCCCAAGCTTGCATTTGGTGTTGGCAAACCGGCAGGAATTTATTTGCGAGTGCAATTTTGCACTCCGTGTATACTTTCATTATTTTTAGTGACTTGCTTGCCTCTTCTCTATCGGTTTTCTTGTTGAGGTAACTCGCTGACAGCTGCGAGAAAGAGCTCCCGAGCTCATCGGGTCCCCACCTGCGCTCTAAAAAACTGATTTTTCATTCCGAGTTTACGATTAGTCCAACGGGCTCTGCGAGCGCGAGCCCCGGACTCGCGGCGGCGATGCCGGCGCTGGGGGTACCTGGGGCGTCATGTCGGGCGTCACGGGGGAGAAGCGGAAGGCTCGCAGCAGCGTCATCATCAGCTGCTTCAGGCAGCTGTGCACCTCAAACTCCTGCGGGCGGCGGGGAACGTGGGAGCTGAGAGTCGCGCGCCGTCGCCCCCACCCCCCAACAATTTCGCGTCTCGGCACGGCCGTCCGTTTGTCTTTGTAGCCGATGGCGGAGGCCGACACCGCCCGGCACGGGCTTCGGTCCGCCAGCAGGGGCCGATGGCCGTGGTGTTTGGCGCTCCCAATTAGGCGGCACGCCGGCGTCGGTCGTCGAAACGCGCGAGCGCGACGCCACGCGGCCTGCTGCTCGTTTCAAAACGACGGCCGCGGGGGATCCGCGGCCGTCGGCCGTGCAGCGAGCGGCGCTCGCGAGCGGCGCTCGCTGCACGGCCCGGGGCACGCCGCGCTTCGTTTGCCGGGGCGGCCGTGGTGTGCTCGAACCGCGGCCGCCCCCGGCCGTGTCGCCAGCGCCTCAAGAAGAGAATCGAAGGTGTGGCGGGAGGGAGGCACGAGGAGGGGGGGGGGGGGCGTGGAGGAGGGTCACGAGTTGAGCACCAGGACACAGACACGCACACGAGCAGCGCGCGAGCACAGATGCGCCGACAACGATCGCGATGGCGGCCCGGAGGAACGCGCGGAGGAGGCGCCGGCAGGAAAGCACCGCGGGGGGCCGGGTCCGCGAGACCGCTACTCCATCACCAAGCCTGCGGCTCCCGGCCTTTGCCAATCCCCGCTCGCCAGCGTGGTGAAGTACGGTCGCTTGAACAACCGTGACCCCGCACGGCACGGTGAGGCCCTCTTCCGGCAGCGGCCCGAGCGAGCGGACCTGCCGCACGTGGAGGCGTTGCCGATGTCAAACGGCGAATGGCGACTCTCGATCGCCGCGCAAGTCGAGTGAATCGTTACGCCCCGACAACATCGTCGTCGTCCACGATCGATCCACTGCTGGATGAAGGCCTGCCCAAGTCGTCCGCCCACCTCCCCCCCCACGACAACGATGCGCCGAGACGGCGGCGGTGAAACACAAACGGTAACGGGGGGGCGAGAGCGAGAGGCGCACCTCCAGCAGGGCCCACAGCAGGTCCAGCGTGTGCAAGATGGCCGGCGTCTCCGTGGCGACGGAGCCCGAGGCCCGCGTCTGCAGGCTGAGCAGGAACTTGAGGAGCACCTCGTCCACCACGTAGGCCTTGGCCTGCCGCGGGGGAGGGAAGGCGGGCGCGGGGCGGCCGACCAATATCATTCATAATGAAGGTTATTCTTTTATTTTTCGAGGATTGCATCTCACGGAAACTTGGCCAGGCACGGTGGCGGCGCCAGGGACAAACGAACCCAGCCAAGCCGAGGGCCCCAAGCAGCTCAATGGGCCCCAAGTTTATGATGGTGGCAGCGGTCCGTCAAATCTCGGCTTACAAATTCTGCTCGTAAAAAATAAATAAATCACACGGCGGGCAAAGCAACCTCACTCACTCTCCCGCTCCCTCCCCCTCTTTCCCCGCCCCCCCCTCTCCAAACTCTATCCCCACGCCCCCCTATCTCCCAGCCCCCCTGCTATCTCTCCCCACGCCCCCCCCTCTCCCCCCGCCCCCCCCCTCTCCAAACTCTATCCCCACGCCCCCGCCTCTCCCCCCCACCGTGTAGAGGAGTGCACGCACCAGCAGCGGTGCGAGCTTGTGGAAGATGTGCACGGCGGTGAGGAGGAAGGTGGTGGCGGCGTCTCCTCGCGACAGACTCCGCGAGTCCTCGCGCGACACCACCCTCCCGTCCTGGGGGGTGGGGGGGGGGGCAGAGGGGGGAGGGGCGGGGGGGATTGGGGGGGGGTCGCCCAACGCTCCGCCGAGCAGCAGCTCACACCGAGTGACGGTGACGTCACCACGGCGTTTGCGCCGGGCTCGGTGTACTTTGACTTTTGAAGTGTGGAAGACTCTCTGGCTGGCAGGAGGCCACGGGACAGACCCAGGCGCTATGGGATGACTGATCGAGACGATTGGCAGACGCACCACCACCTGTGTGTGCTCTCTTCCGATTGTGCCAAATCGGCGCACGCACGACAAAGATCCCCCGTGTAGCCTGACAGACTGTTGGGGCAAGTGCTGTTCGCGAGCGCCTATGAGGACCAGCACGGCACACGAGGCAGTGGGTGGCCAAGCACCACCACGCCCGGCCACCTTTGTCTCCCCTTTGGCGATATTCACACACCGCACCAGGTACTCATTCGGCCCGGGACCCGTTCAGATGATCGTCACCGGTGTTGGCCGAGTCCGTAGTGCACCGCACTAAACGCTCGCTGCAGGACACACCTAGCAATCTCAACCGTTCGCCAACGTGGCAGTGACATCACCACCAAGCTTGCGCCAGGCTAGGTGCGTGCACCGCACACAGACACACGCACAGGGGGCGAGGGAGCGCCACTCACCCTGGGGTCGATCCACGTCTCCATGGCGACCTGGAAGTATCCCATGAGCCTCTGGGCCTGCATGAGGTCGGTGGTCGGGGGGTCCTGCAGGGGCCGGTAACCCTCCACGGGGTACGTGGACGCGGGGTCAAGGACTCGTCCCGTCAACGCGTCCAGGGGGATCGCGACGCGCGGGGAGGCGGGCAGTGTGGCGTGGTGGGGGCGGCCGCCGCTGCCACAGAGGTTACAGCACCACGGTGGTACCCCCGTGGCGTGGGTTCGATCCTGACCCTGACACCTCTACACCCGGAGCTTACGTGGTGGCGTGATGTTAACTGCCTCTCCAGGTATACAGGAGCTCGTGGGTTCGAGCCCGATCCTGGCACCTGCTGCTGCTGCTGTATATTTGGAGTGTGCGTCTTTTCCTCTCCCCGTGGTCGCGTGGATTTTTCTCTGGGTCCTCCGTTTTTTTTCGCTCCGCATTTAGAATCAACGCCACGCGTTCAGAGTATTTGGCTGCTATAAACTGCCACGTGATGATGAAGCCACTTCATTATCATTTGTGATAGCCAGGTTGCGTCTGAAAAAGAGGTATATATGTCAGTGGGGCCTTACCTGGCAAAATAAATGTATTTTTAAACAACACCCGGGGTCCCGATCTGGGTTTCAACCACTGTGAATTTGAACGCACGTGTGTACGTACGTATGTTGAACTTCTTTCGCACCGTGTGTAGCCAACCGAGTTAATCGGAGGTGCTCGAGGAGGGGGGCGGGGGGAAAACCAAATTCACCGTATCCTCAAGTGCAGCGAGCCGACTGGTCTCATCCCGGTTACTCCCACAGAGACTCCTCACACAACTCACCTGGAGAGCCATAGAGTTACATGGAGACCCATAGACTTACAGAGAGACCTCCACAGATGTAGACCGAGACCTACGTGCTCTCACAGGCTGGGCTGTGAGAGTTGATGGTCCTAGTCTGGTTCCCAAAGAATGTATTTAAAAAAAATATAGGAACCTTAAATTTGGCTCTGCACTTAACAAGTAGCTCAGTTCCAGCTTTCAGATTCGTGAATATTGGGTAGACCAAAGGTCACTTGAAAGGATCTCAGAGGTAGCTCTGTGGTATCCACCTCTGTGGGCCGCGTGTAATTACCGGCACTGGGGAGTCAACGGCGGCCGGGAGTGGCGATGTTCGCACCGCCCCCCTTCGTACACCGCAAGGCCCACTGAGCTGTAATCGCAGCAGTTTGTCAGAAGTGACCTGGAAATAAATGGCACCTCAAACAAGTGGCTCATCACCTGACGTCGATTCTAAATGTGGAGGGAAAAACCGGAGGTCGCGGAGAAAAAAAACCACACGACCACGGGGAGAGAGAAACACTCAAACTCCAAACACTGTATACAGCGCCGGGGTTGGGGTCGAGCTTACAAACCTCCGGCATACCAAGCGTGGTGTGATGGTAAAGCAGCAGTGATGGTTATCCGAACCGACGAGGTGGTTAACATCTCGCCACCGCGGCGTTCGTAGGCGCCGACAAACAGCAGCATGCCCCCCACGCACAGACCCTTTGTCCGTGTGTGCGCGAGAGACAGACAAGAGAGGATATCTCAGCGGGCGGCTGCCAAAGTTGAAGGAGACGTTCTCGCGGAAGGAGAGGCTGATGGCGGGGAAGTAGGCGAAGCCCGGGCCCAGCCGCACATCCGGGAACGCGACGCCCATGGACAGCCCATTTCTGCGGGAGAGTGAGAAGGAGGCGACACAGGCTGGAACGTTCGCACTTGGAATCGTGCACAAAACGTGCGCTCGAGAGTAATTTTGCTGCCGCCGTAAATTTCCACGCGATGAGTGAAGCCGCTTCGTGCGAGCCGTCGTTTGTGATGGCCTAGTTGCTTCTGATAACGAGCTAGGAAAGCAGCTAAGTGGGCCTTAAGCCTGGTAAAACAAAACAACAACTTCAGTTCCGTTTATACGATTTCGAAAATGGCTCAAGCGATGGCATTAGCCGTGCGACGAGACGCTCAACGGGTGGGCCCACGAGACGGCTACCATCTCCCAACGACGTCAGGCCTCTCTGCGCGGGAACGCCGCGGCGACGTCAAACCAACCCGGGAGAGCTCGGGAGGGAGCGCGGCACAAACCTCCCGTGACACGCCGAGACCACGAACTCGCCCGGGATCCCACAAAACCAATCCGGGATCGCTGCGCGAGGCAATTCGGGTTCCGCCGCCGAGGTTCCTCAAAGTGCCGCCGCTCCGCACGCCGCCGGTTCTGCCACGACCACCGCGGCGGCTCGTCCGCGAGCGGGAGAGGAACCCTTCCCCGTTCCGATGACGTACGCGATTGGAACGGGGAAGGGTTCATCGTCATCGGAACGAAACCAGAAGGACTAGATAAAATAACGAGGCCACCTGGGAAGGCCGCGTGCGGCACAGCACGGCGCCGGCTATCGTGGCGGTCGCGTCGCTACGGCTCTCCGCGGCGAGCAGCGACGTCTTTAAAAACAGCGGCGCTGCTGCTACGCCTCTCTAAGTACAAGTGACGCCGAGCCGCTTGCACGCTCTGAGATTCGGCGGTGAACCGCCCACGCCCTGGAACTTGCAGACGTCTCGGAACGGGAAAGGTTTGAAGACGATGACGACCCAGAGCCCCGTGCCTGTGGCCACCCGAAACACACGATGGGGTACATCGACAATGACTGCGTCCTAAACTAAAATAGTTTCTTGTTGAACTGAACTATTTGTTATTTTTTTTACCAGGTAAGACCCACTGAGCTATGTAGCTCTTTGTCACAAGCGACTTTGCCACAAACGATAGCTGGACCAGGTGGCTTATCGTGTGGAAAATTTACAGCAGGAGCCAAATAACCTAAACGTGTGCTTTTCGAAATGTGGACAGAAAAGACGGAGGACCCGAAGAAAAATCCACGCGACCACGGGGAGAGAGACGCGGAAACTCCAAATATACAGCAGCAGGCGTCATCAGGGTCAGGATCGAACCCACGACTTCCTGCGTACCAGGCGAGGTAGTCAACATCTCCTAGCCACCGTGGCGCCGTGCTCTACGCGGCCCGCTCTCGGGCGGACTGGGCAGTGCGAGTCACACGGCTCACAAACTCACACCTGGACGCACAATTTACACCGAAATTGCCAGGCGATGGAAGAAGTGAGGCGATAGCCGGCACCTCACCCACGCGCCGCGCCACACATCTCTCCGCTACATCTACCCCAGGATAAACATAGAGGCGAAGATCCGCCGTGAAGCCTCGCAAGGGCTGCAGGGGCAAGTCCCCGTTGGCGAGGCCGGGAGAGGCGCTGGGCCCGGCGCCGTGAGCGGAGGTGCCGTGGCGCTCACAGGCAGAAGGAGATGGAGGCGTCGTCCAGGTCGATGAGGCACGTGACCACGTCGCCCGCCGCCCACGGCTGTACGCCGCACAACAGCACACACCCCGCATCGCACACAGAGCCACGTCACACGCCGCAGCTCGCCGCTCCACACAACGCACAACAGAGCACGCACCGCACCACACACTGCACCAAATACATAGATGGCTCCTATAGCCTGGAACAAACTGTTGGGGCAAGTGCTGTCAGCGAGCACCTATGAAGGCCGGCACAGCACACCGCACCACAAATATAAACCACAAGTACCGAGGAGAGCAGAGCGAGGGGAGAGGAGAGGAGAGGGGGAGAGGGGAGAGGAGAAGGGAGAGGCGAGAGGAGAGGGGAGGGGAGAGGAGAGGGGGAGAGGCGAGGGGAGAGGAGAGGAGAGGGGGAGAGGCGAGGGGAGAGGAGAGGAGAGGGGAGAGGGGAAAAGCGAGGGGAGAGGAGAGGAGAGGGGGAGAGGCGAGGAGAGGGGAGAGGAGAGGGGGAGAGGCGAGGGGAGAGGAGAGGAGAGAGGCGAGGGGAGAGGAGAAGGGAGAGGCGAGGGGAGAGGAGAGGAGAGAGGGAGAGGCGAGGAGAGGGGAGAGGAGAGGGGGAGAGGCGAGGGGAGAGGAGAGGGGAGAGGGGAAAGGCGAGGGGAGAGGAGAGGAGAGGGCGAGAGGCGAGGACGCCCACCTTGCCGTAGTTGGTGGTGGTGACGTTCCACTTGCGCACGCGGTTGCCGTCGTAAGCGTACGAGTTGGGGGTGTCGCCCACGCCCTCCTGCCGGCGGCGGCACAGGGGCGGGGGGGGGGGGACGAGAGAGAGAGACGCGGCACGGCGAGCGTGAGCGGCCGCCGGGGACGAAGCGGCGCGGCGCGTGGGCGGCGGGGGAGCGGGGGTGGTGGTGTGGGGGTGGTGGTGCGGGGGCGGTGGTGTGGGGGTGGTGGTGTGGGGGTGGTGGTGGGGGGGTGGTGGTGCGGGGGCGGTGGTGTGGGGGCGGTGGTGCGGGGACAGGGGAGCGGGGGCGGTGGTGCGGGCACCTCCTGGTTGAAGCGGCAGTCGAGGGTGCACCAGCCGATCTGCATGAGCCCCTTGGAGGAGAGCAGCACCTCGTACATCCACTTGCCTGCACACGCACACGGGGGAGCTTTGAGCGTCATACCATGACTCCCCTCCATCCACTCTCCCCTCTCATCCCCTCTCATCTCCCTCTCACCCTCCACCCACTCTCCCCTCTCATCTCCCTCTCACTCTCCCCTCTCATCTCCCTCTAATCATTCCTCCTCCGCTGCCCAATGTGGTCTAGAACTCCCCCAGCCATCCGTGCCGTCAGTCTCCCTGCCTCTGTTCACGTCGAGGCCCAAGGCTTTCCCTCTTTCGCTCGATCAAAGAACCGGCTGCCTCTGTTTTAAATGAACGCGCTCACCGTCCCCAAGCGGACGTTCCGAGACACAGTGAGGACCCCCCTACCTCACACGAGACACGGTGAGGACCCCGCTACCTCACACGAGACACGGTGAGGACCCCCCTACCACACACGAGACACGGTGAGGACCCCCCCACCTCACACGAGACGGTGAGGACCCCCCTACCACACACGAGACATGGTGAGGACCCCCCTACCACACACGAGACACGGTGAGGACCCCGCTACCACACACGAGACAGTGAGGACCCCCCCACCTCACACGAGACACGGTGCGGACCCCCCTACCTCACACGAGACACGGTGAGGACCCCGCTACCACACACGAGACACGGTGAGGACCCCCCTACCTCACACGAGACACAGTGAGGACCCCCCTACCTCACACGAGACACGGTGAGGACCCCCCTACCACACACGAGACACGGTGAGGACCCCCCTACCTCACACGAGACGGTGAGGACCCCCCTACCACACACGAGACACGGTGAGGACCCCCCTACCTCACACGAGACACGGTGAGGACCCCCCTACCTCACACGAGACGGTGAGGACCCCCCTACCACACACGAGACACGGTGAGGACCCCCCTACCTCACACGAGACGGTGAGGACCCCCCTACCACACACGAGACACGGTGAGGACCCCCCTACCTCACACGAGACACGGTGAGGACCCCCCTACCACACACGAGACACGGTGAGGACCCCCCTACCACACACGAGACACGGTGAGGACCCCGCTACCACACACGAGACAGTGAGGACCCCCCCACCTCACACGAGACACGGTGCGGACCCCCCTACCTCACACGAGACACGGTGAGGACCCCGCTACCACACACGAGACACGGTGAGGACCCCCCTACCTCACACGAGACACGGTGAGGACCCCCCTACCACACACGAGACATGGTGCGGACCCCCCTACCTCACACGAGACACGGTGAGGGCCCCCCTACCTCACACGAGACACGGTGAGGACCCCCCTACCTCACACGAGACGGTGAGGACCCCCCTACCACACACGAGACACGGTGAGGACCCCCCTACCTCACACGAGACGGTGAGGACCCCCCTACCACACACGAGACACGGTGAGGACCCCCCTACCACACACGAGACACGGTGAGGACCCCCCTACCACACACGAGACACGGTGAGGACCCCGCTACCACACACGAGACAGTGAGGACCCCCCCACCTCACACGAGACACGGTGTGGACCCCCCTACCTCACACGAGACACGGTGAAGACCCCGCTACCACACACGAGACACGGTGAGGACCCCCCTACCTCACACGAGACACGGTGAGGACCCCCCTACCACACACGAGACACGGTGCGGACCCCCCTACCTCACACGAGATACGGTGAGGACCCCGTTACCACACACGAGACACGGTGAGGACCCCCCTACCTCACACGAGACACGGTGAGGACCCCCCTACCTCACACGAGACACGGTGAAGACCCCGCTACCTCACACGAGACACGGTGAGGACCCCGCTACCTCACACGAGACACGGTGAGGACCCCCCTACCTCACACGAGATACGGTGAGGACCCCGTTACCACACACGAGACACGGTGAGGACCCCCCTACCTCACACGAGACACGGTGAGGACCCCCCTACCTCACACGAGACACGGTGAGGACCCCCCTACCTCACACGAGACACGGTGCGGACCCCCCTACCGGCGGTGCTCCCCGTGAAGCCGTCACCGCCACCGCCGCCAAGTAAAAGCACGCGGCCGCGGGTGGCCTCTCACCTGTGTGGACGCAGGTGGTGGCGCGGATGGTGCTGAAGTTGCTGTGCCCGATCACCTGCAGCAGAGGGAAGGAAGGCGACAGCGTCGCTCGGGACGACTCTGGGCGGAGCGCAACGTCCCCCACTCCGCGCGGCACGCACCGCTCAGGCCCCACAACCTCAAGCCCTCGGCCACGGATCCCCACATGGCCAAGTAACGAACGCGCCCACAAATATACACAACGCTCCGCATGAGCTGGCACTGCTGGTGGTGGCAATGATGATGATAATACGTGAAGGTGGTGGTGGTAGAGATGGTGGCGGTGGTGATTATGATGAAGGCAATGGTGGTAGTGATGACAGTGGTGGTGGTGCTTTTGGCGGTTGAGATGGTGGTGATGATGGTGGTGGTGGTGGTGGTAGAGATGGTGGTGATGATGGTGGTGGTAGCGATGGTGGTGGTGGTGGTGGTAGCGGTGGTGGTTGCGATGGTGGTGGGTGATGAGGCGGCGACGAGGCCAACCCCGAGGAGGTCTTCATCAACGAGGAGGAGGCCCTCGAACCCGCTGGTGTGGTCCAGGACGATGTTGTCCGGCCCCAGGCGCCCCTCCGCCTCTTCACGGACGAGGAGACACAAACGGCACAGGCGACGATTGCGTGAGACAAGCAACGGTTGAGCGTGGACCTTGGTCAAAGAAAAAAACAACAACACCCCAAGGGAGACTCCACAGGAGGTCTCCGGGCACGGGGTGAGTGAGTGAGTGAGCACGTGGGTGGGTGGGTGAGTTGGTCGTCGGCCGGACAGAGCACGCCGTAGAGGATTAGAGAACAAGGCACGGCGGCAACGCTCGCAACAGCCAAATCCCTGCCAATCCCTACAAATCCCTGCCAATCCCTGCCAATCCCTGAAAATCCCTGACAATCCCTACAAATCCCTGCCAATCCCTGCCTATCCCTACAAACCTCTGACAATCCCTACAAATCCCTGCCAAGCCCTGAAAACCCATGCCAATCCCTACCAATCCCTGCAAATCCCTGCCTATCCCTGACAATCGCTACCAAGCCCTGACAATCCCTGACAATCCCTGACAATCCATGCCAATCCCTACCAATCCCTGACAATCGCTACCAATCCCTGACAATCACTGACAATCCCTGACAATCGCTACCAATCCCTGCCTATCCCTGACAATCCCTACCAATCCCTGACAATCCATGCCAATCACTGACAATCCCTGACAATCGCTACCAATCCCTGCCTATCCCTGACAATCCCTACCAATCCCTGACAATCCATGCCAATCACTGACAATCTCTGCCAATCGCTCGCTGCAAATCCCTGACAATCCCCGTGCGATAGGCCCGCGGTGAAAATCCGCATCGGCATCGGTCTAACGGCGGGGGGAGGTGGACGTCCGACGGTGGCGCTCACCGGCTCCGCGCTCCGGCTCCTCAGCCCCAGGTGCCAGCAGCAGGTCGAGGTGGTGCTCCACATTCTGAAAGCTCAGGGTTTTCCTGGTGCGGAGAAGAAATCACAACGGCGGGCTCAGGGAGTGCGCACCGACAAGTTCGTACGCGCGGCCGTGCACGTGCAGGCGAGAGGACGTACAGGTGAGTACGTACAGGTGAGTGCGTACAGGCGAGTGCGTACAGGTGAGTACATACAGGTGAGCACGTGTAGATGTGTACACATAGGTGTGCACATGCAGGTGAGTACGTTACACAACCAGTGCGTACGTAGTTGTGTATGTACAGAACACGTGTGTACGTACGGAACACGTGTGTACGTACGGAACACGTGTGTACGTAAAGGTGCGCACGTACACAGGTGCGCACGTACAGAACAGGTGAGCAAGCAGGTCGAGTACCTGGACGTGGCGCTAGTCTTGTCGAGCACGGGGAACACGAGGTGGAGGTAGTCGCTGAGCGCTCTCTCTGCCACGATCCCTGCGGACACAACGAGCGATGGCTCCGTGTCCGTGCGGTGACGAGCGGTCAAACTCACTCCCCCCCGTGACCCCAGAAGCGGACTGACAAGATAGCAGCGTCGCAACGGGTTCGTTTCGGCCGGCTCTGTGATCTGGTAAATATTTCCGCACCGAGGCGCACCGCACCCAGCGTACCTCACGCCACGCCTGCGGCCGCTAGGGGTCGCGCGCCACCAACTCCAGTCCGCTACTAACTATTTAAGGCAAGGGCCCACTGAGCTATCGTTGTGGCGATCACAAATGATGGCTCAACGAAGTGGCTTGTCGCGTGTGGAAATTCATAGCCGCCAAATACTCCAAACGGCTGATGATGATTCTAACTGTGTGAGGGAAAAACCGGAGGACCAGGAAATAAATCCACACGACCACGGGGCGAGAGACAGGCAAACTCCAACTATACAGCAGCAGGCGTCAGGGTTGGGGATCGAATCCACGACCTCCTGTCCACCAGGCGAGGGAGTTAACATCTCGCCGACACAGAGACTGGGGAACCCTTCAACTGTGGAGCTCTGGAATTGGCGATGATGATGTCCCTGTGTTGCTGGGCGTGGGGGCACGAAGATGGTTCTACGTGATGATGACCCAATAAGAATGAAAGCCCGAGTGTAAAGTTGCATCGTTGTTGCTGACGCATTGATAAAAAGGGTGAACGCCGAAAAAACCGGGAAGCCCAAACCAGCGCCACACGAGTCCACCTTGGTGTCCCTGGCGCTGCCGGCCCGGGGCCCGTGCCCTCACCGTGGCCTCACCGTGGCCTCCCCGTGGCCTCCCCGTGGCCTACGGACGAAACGCCCCGTACGCGCTTGGTGCAAGCGCCGCCGCCGCCGCTGACTAAAAGCTTTCCCAGGACAAAGGGCGTAGCGTCGGACACAGCGCCCCGGGATCCACGGCCTCATGTCTCTTCCTTGCTCTCTGTGCGGTCATTGGCGACCGGGGCCGACGCCGTCACCTCGCCGCACTCGTGTTCCCCATTTCATCAACGGGGCGGCCGCGGCTTAACGCTGCGGTAGTGACGGTGACTGTGGCGGTGGTGCCGGTGGTAGTGGCGATGATGGTGGCGGCGGCGGCGACCGTGGCGGCGACGGCGGCGGCGGCGATGATGGTGGCGCTTACCTCCCGGCCGGGTTTTGGGGGCGTCCGGCTCCAGGGAGAGAGCTCCCCCCCGCTTCTGCCAGGGCGACCCGCGGGACATCGTCCCCCCCCCAACCCCCCCACCCCTGGGCTGGGCGCCGGTGAAGTGTCACGCGGGCACCGCTCTCTCACGCCCGCATGGGGTCTCCTGGGAGCAGAGGCGACACGCGCACACCGACAGCCTCCACGTGCCACTCAGCCGCCGTGACGACAGCGCCGCGCTTGTGCGAAGGTCGGGCCGCCCTTGAGGTCACGTGATAGGTTGCCACAAGGGTGTGAAAAGGGTAAACGCACGTACACACATTCACACACATACAACAAGAACAACCGCCATTCGCCACTAAGTGGCGGTGACATCACCACGACGCATGTGCCAGGCTATGTGCACGTTGAGGCCACGTGAAGTGTCGAACGCCCGCTGGCAGGAGGTCACGGGGCAGACCCAGGTGCCACGGGTCGACTGACTGAGATGACTGGCTGATGCACCACCTGTGCCCCCTACTGTGCCAACTTGCTGTGCTTTAGCCGCCCGGCGTTCCGCTCGTTGTTGTGAGCGTCGCTCCTCCGCCCTCCGTTGTTATTGGAGGGCGACTGTCCCCAAATGCCCAGTAGCGTCCTTCACGAGCCTCCTCCACAGAGGCCGATCTTGACACTGCTGGTAGCAATCATCGGCAAGTCCACTCAGCTCCACGTCCTCCTGTACCACATCACTCCATCTCTTCCCTAGCCCATGCCGCACCCGTTTAGCCCCCTCGATCCGGCCGAAGAAAAGCTGTTTCGGCATGCGGTGGCTGGGCATGTGGGCTACATGACCCAGCCAACGCAGCCTTGCCTGCCGGAGGAGCTCACCGATGGGACCTTGCCCAGATATTTCAAAGATTTGTGAGCTCCTCACACAATCCAGCCTGGTTAAACCCAGGATGGATTGTAGGCAGGCCAGCCTAAATGTTTCTAATCGGCGAAGATGTTCCATTAGGGGTGTCCACGTTTCGCAAGCGTAGAGAAGGGAGGGAATGACTGTGGCCGAGAAGACCTGAAGCTTCGTGCGGAGCGACAGACCAGGTAGCTTCCACACAGCGTTACGCAACCGATGAAAAGATAATGCCGCTCGATTGATTCGGAGTGAGACCTCTGCTGTTAAACTGGAGCCGGTCATGAGCACACTGCCCAGGTATGGGAAACTCTCCACTCTCTCCACAACTGCCCCATCACCAATTGGGAGTTGTGGGGGTGGAGTGTCCGATGGTACAAAATACCCAGGCAGGTGCTTAGTTTTGGTGGGGCTGATGGTAAGGTCCCACCTCTTAGTGGCACGCTCCAGGTTCAGCAGCAGCGCCTCCAACTCCTCCTCTGAGTGAGCAGCAATTACCAGATCATCGGCATGGTTGAACAATAAGGAGCCATCCCTTGACCGCACCCGGGCATCGGTCAGCCTCCCATTGTATCTGTACCAGATGGAAATTCCTCTGGTACAGCTATTGAAGGCTTCACGAACTACGTGGTCGAAATAGATGTTAAATAATGTGGGAGCCAGGTGCACTTTGAGGCCACGTTAATTTTTGAAGGCTCGCTGACAGGAGGTCTCAGGACAGACCCAGGTGCCATGGGTTGGCTGACTGAGATGACCGGTAGATGCACCAGCTGTGCCAACTTGCTGCATTTTAGCCGCCCAGCGCTCCGCTCATTTTTGTGAGCGTCGCCCCTCTGCCCTCCGTTGTTGCTAGAGGGCGACTGCCTCCAACTGCCCAGTAGCGTCCTTCACGAGCCTCCTCCACAGAGGCCGATCTTGACACCGCTGGTACCAGTCATCGGTAAGTCCACTCAGCTCCACATCATCCCGTACCGCATCACTCCATCTCTTCTCCAGCCCGTGCCGTCCCCGTTTAGCCCCTCTATGCGGCCGAACAAAAGCTGCTTGAGCATGCAGTGGCTGGGCATGAAGGCTACATGACACAGCCATCGCAGCCTTGCCTGCCAGAGGAGGTCACTGATGGGAATGTGTCCAGCTCCTTTTACACACACACAAAGATAAAGATCCCCTGTATAGCCTGCAACAGATTGTTGGGGCACACATACACACACATACACACACATACACACACATACACACACAGCGCGCTAACCACTGCGCCACACTCTGCATGAACCACAGCACCACACATCGCTTCACACACACAAGCATACACATGCCCACTCGACCATCAAAACAAGTTATTTACTGCTACTGCTGCTGCGTTGAGTAGAGGTGCACAGGTGCAAACAACAAGACGTTCAACAACACATTTGTTAGTAACACTGTGGCCTTAAAAATAAAAGTATATTTCTGTCCATCATAGCACCACGTGCCATGAAGAAGGGCTATTGCCCGAAACGTTGACAAAGGCGTTGAGTTTTCACCATCAGCGCGGCGCCGGTGCACTGCAAGCTGTGGGTATTAATAGCGCCGGCGGCGGCGGCGGCGTCACACGAGGAGATGGCACCAGTCCAGAGCATGTTGCAGGGGGCAGCAGCAGCAGCAGTGGCGGTGGTGGTGCAGTCCGTCAGCAGTTCCTCACATAACCGCTGGCACCCGTCCCATGCATCTTGCCCAAGGACTGATAAAACTTCAAAAATGATTTCTTATTTGTAGTTCTGGGCTGATTCCTCACCGTTCTCATGATCATTGCAACTCCACGAGGTGAGATCTTGCATGGAGCCCCAGGCCGAGGGAGATTGACAGTTCTTTTGTGTTTCTTCCATTTGCGAAATAATCGCACCAACTGTTGTCACCTTCTCACCAAGCTGCTTGGCAATGGTCTTGTAGCCCATTCCAGCCTTGTGTAGGTCTACAATCTTGTCCCTGACATCCTTGGAGAGCTCTTTGGTCTTGGTCATGGTGGAGAGTTTGGAATCTGATTGATTGATTGCTTCTGTGGACAGGTGTCTTTTATACAGATAACAAGCTGAGATTAGGAGCACTCCCTTTAAGAGTGTGCTCCTAATCTCAGCTCGTTACCTGTATAAAAGACACCTGGGAGCCAGACATCTTTCTGATTGAGAGGGGGTCAAATACTTATTTCCCTCATTAAAATGCAAATCAATTTATAACATTTTTGACATGCGTTTTTCTGGATTTTGCTGTTGTTATTCTGTCTCTCACTGTTCAAATGAACCTACCATTAAAATTATAGACCGATCATTTCTTTGTCAGTGGGCAAACGTACAAAATCAGCAGGGGATCAAATACTTTTTTCCCTCACTGCATGTCTCTTTTTTTTCAGCAGCCCCCTGGCGCCACCACGAATGAAGGTCCAACGAAGTGGCGGCTCATCATTTTCTACTGCAGCCAAACACTCGGAACGCGCCGACGTTGGTTCCACACGCGGCGGGTAAGAAAATCAACGGAGAACCCGGAGACAGATCCACACGACCACGTGGAGGTAAAGACGGGCATCAGGGTCGGGCTCGAACCCGCGACCTCCCGTACAGCAGGCGAGGCAGTTAACATCTCCCAAGTAGCCACGACAGGGCGCGCCGGCCGAGTCCATCAGCTCCGCTTCTCGTCACGCAGCCGCCACCCCCCCTTGCCACGTCTGCTGCCCACGGACCCACATGACCACACCTCTCTCGCTCTCGTCGTTTTACCCGAAGCGACCTGGCCGCCCCCACGAACGATTAGCCAAACGCGGAGCAGGGCCCGTACCGTCGTGCGGCAATGCACAGCGGCGGCGGACCGGCCCCCCAACGCGGGGTGGGTCCGCTGCCGGCACCACTGACACCTCGTGCCCACCACCGTCGCACGCCCCAGGGGGCCGTGTGCCGGGGTCGCAGCTCCACGGAGTTCACCGGCGGGCATAGCCGCGGCGGGGGGGGGGGGGTCCGCGCTGAGCTGAGCTGGTCACCAACACCACCACCACCACCGCCGCCGCTAATAATAATAATGGTGGTGTTGACGTGATGACGATTCCCAGGGATGCTTTGAAAGCAGAGAGCGCTGCTTCACAATCTAATGTTGCGTCCTAGCCTCGCCCCGTGACCAACCCGCGCTGACCGGCGTGGGGAGGTATGGTCAAATACTCACACGTACGTCGTGCTTGATGAACTTGTCACGACTGTGCTAGCCATGATCACAGTCATCTGCCCACTTGATCTACTGCCTTCACCCACCCCACTTGCTGTGCTGATGTTACCGACCTATTACCATTGTAACTGCCTTCTAAACCCTGCTGCCGTGCACACATTACTACTTGATGTACTGCCTACTATCAACGCACAGTTTTACAGTTCTGTGCTGTGACCTTACAGCCCGCTTGTTATACCATCACACACCCATCCTGCTTACTGTACCATCACACACCTTACCTACTGTACCATCACACACTCGTCACTGTACCACCACACTCGTCACTGTACCACCACACACTCGTCACTGTACCACCACACACTCGTCACTGTACCATCACACACCCATCTTACTTACTGTACCACCACACACTCGTCACTGTACCATCACACACCCATCCTGCTTACTGTACCACCACACACCTTACCTACTGTACCATTACACACTCGTCACTGTACCATCACACACCCATCCTGCTTACTGTACCACCACACACTCGTCACTGTACCATCACACACCTTACCTACTGTACCACCACACACTCGTCACTGTACCATCACACACCGTTCCTACTTACTGTACCATCACACACTCGTCACTGTACCATCACACACCCATCCTGCTTACTGTACCATCACACACTCGTCACTGTACCACCACACTCGTCACTGTACCACCGCACACTCGTCACTGTACCATCGCACACTCGTCACTGTACCATCACACACTCGTCACTGTACCATCACACACCCATCCTGCTTACTGTACCACCACACACTCGTCACTGTACCATCACACACCTTACATACTGTACCATCACACACTCGTCACTACCACCACACACTCGTCACTGTACCATCACACACTCGTCACTGTACCATCACACACCCATCCTGCTTACTGTACCATCACACACTCGTCACTGTACCACCACACACTCGTCACTGTACCACCACACACTCGTCACTGTACCATCACACACTCGTCACTGTACCATCACACACTCGTCACTGTACCATCACACACCTTACCTACTGTACCACCACACACTCGTCACTGTACCATCACACACTCGTCACTGTACCATCACACACTCGTCACTGTACCACCACACACTCGTCACTGTACCATCACACACTCGTCACTGTACCACCACACACTCGTCACTGTACCATCACACACTCGTCACTGTACCATCACACACTCGTCACTGTACCACCACACACTCGTCACTACCATCACACACTCGTCACTGTACCATCACACACTCGTCACTGTACCATCACACACTCGTCACTGTACCACCACACACACTCGTCACTGTACCACTACACACTCGTCACTGTACCATCACACACCTTACCTACTGTACCATCACACACTCGTCACTGTACCATCACACACTCGTCACTGTACCATCACACACTCGTCACTGTACCATCACACACTCGTCACTGTACCATCACACACACTCGTCACTGTACCACCACACACTCGTCACTGTACCATCACACACCTTACCTACTGTACCATCACACACTCGTCACTGTACCATCACACACTCGTCACTGTACCATCACACACCCGTCACTGTACCATCACACACCCGTCACTGTACCATCACACACACTCGTCACTGTACCACCACACACTCGTCCTTCTTGCTGTACCCCCCAGAGAACCCCGAGACCTCCGCGACTTGGATACTCACCCAGGGCCTCCTTCCTCCTCTCCCTGACGAGGTGATGATGATGATGGTGGTGGTTGTTGTGATGATGGTGGTGGTTGTGGTGGTTGTGGTTGCTCAGCACGGTGGGAACGCGGCCCAGCTCGAGCGATGAAGGCGTTACACTCCAATCACGGCAGCAGTAGCAGCAGCAGCATTGCCAATGAAGAGTAATGAGAATGACGGTGGAGGCCCCTCGGGGGCTCCGAGGGCCTCCCCGCAGTAGTTGACGAAATAAAAACCAGCGGGGTGGCAGCGGCACGGGCGGGAGCGGCAGGGCCGGCGGGACGCGAAGACCGTCATGCACTGCGCGCCGCGCGTCACCGTGCGAGCCGGGGGGGGGGGCAGTGGGGGGGTAGTGGGGGGTGGGGTGGGGGGTGGAGCGGTCGACCGGTAGTGGGGGTAGTGGGGGGGTGGAGTGTGGGGGTAGTGGGGGGGTGGAGTGTGGGGGTAGTGGGGGGGTGGAGTGTGGGGGTAGTGGAGGGGGGCGGGGGAGTTGGGGTGGGGGGAGTTGGAGGGTGGAGTGGGGGGGGGCCGGAGTGGGGGGGGGCGGAGTGGGAGGAGGACGGGTGGAGTTGTGAGGGGGAGTGGGGGGGGGTGGAGTGGGGGGGAGGGGGGTGGAGTTGGAGTGGGGGGGGGTGGAGTTGGAATGTGGGGGGGTGGAGTGGGGGGGAGGGGGGTGGAGTTGGAGTGGGGGGGAGGTGGGGCGGAGTGGGGGGGCGGAGTGGAGTTGGGGGGGTGGAGTGGGGAGTGGGGGGGGGCGGAGTGGGGGGTGGAGTGGGGGGGGGGGCGGAGTGGGGGGGGGGCGGAGTGGGGGGGGGGTCCCACCGAGCCCCACGTGTTGCTTCATTGCAAGGTCCGCGGGCCGTACTGGCGGCCCCTCGTGGCCTTGAGGATGAAAGACAACGAGCAGGAGTTGTGTTCAGATGTCCCAACACCAAACAGACAACTTGTGCAAGACGTCAACTACTGCATTAACCACACACAATTGCGGTGAACATGAAAACATGCTCCGATAATAATCATGTATGGCATTGTCTTTGAAACGGATTGCCCTACACCAGAGACGGCCTTCTTTATGGCCAAGCGTGTTAAACTTAAGGCAATGCTAGAATATTATCACCACAAGTGCTGTGTGTGGTTAATGCAGGACTTGATTCCTTGCAAAATGTATCATCTATTTGGTGTGACCTGGACATTTTTTGCCTAACAGAAACATTTCTCACTCCTGCCGTCAATGACTTGCAGATTGCGATTGGCAACTACAACCTTTTTCGGCTTGACCGAGGATCTAAAGGAGGTGGAATTGCCATCTATGTTCGTAATACTATTGCATGTTCACTAGCTCACTCCTTGTTTAAAAAAATGTTGCTTTGAAGGTCTGGCTCTCAAAATAACTCTCCCAAATAATCAACAGATATTAGTAGTGTGCTGCTATCGACCGCCTAGTGGGAAGGATGTTGAAGCTGCACCTGCACTGAGAGAGCTTTTTGGGGGCGTCCCTAAAGGTGAAAGAGTTTTAGTGGGTGATCTAAATAGGAATTGGCTAAACACGCCGGCCGTGGCCAGAAATTTTGCAGATGAATTTACTCTGTTTCAATTAATAAATGTCCCCACAAGACGAAACATAAAAAACCCGGGGGCAATCATCGCTGCTTGACGTCCTATTGACAAATGCCCCTCACAATTTCGCACTGACTGGTGTTCTGGGTAATAACCTTAGTGATCACTCCTTCATTTTTGGGGTGAGATCATCAGCCAGACCCAAAGCCCCCCCTAAATTGGTTGAGAGGCACTCTATGAGACACTTCAGCACTCAGGCATTTACTAATGATGTGCTTCACTCGGATATTGACAAGGTCTGTGATATCCCCAACCTGACTACGGCTTGGGAGACCTTCAGGTACACGTTTCTCCAATTCTTAACAAACATGCTCCGTTGGTAAGATTTAAAACTAAAGGCAACCGCCCACCATGGTTTGATCCTTTGATTACAAAGCTCATGAAAACTAGGGACAAGGCTTGGGCATGTGCTCAGAAAAGTAATTTGGTCAATGACTGGCTAGAATACAGAATTTTAAGGAATAGATGCGTCAAAAAAATACGGCATGCAAAAAATGCCTACTTTTCCTCCATTCTCCTGGAATCACATGGAAATGCCAGGTTTCTGGAAAGCAATCAAATGTATCGAAAAGGCATCCAAAACAGACAATCTGCCCGTTGAGCTTAACCGAAATGGGTAATATTTTTCAGATCCCAAAAAAATAGTCGCTAATTTTAACTTTCATTTTTCTGAAGCTGGTAATCTTTTTGATAATGTATTGGGAGTCACCCCTGCTCATGCAAATTCCTACACCCCTGTCCAAACATTAAACGAATTTAGTTTCCAGCCAATCCACGAAAATAATGTTCTGAAACAACTGTCCTACCTCAAAGGGTCCTCCTCTACCGGAGCAGATAGTATTCCCGTCTTTGCTCGACTAACTATTGGTCACCTAAAATACAAACCTATAGCTGATATTTTCAACGTGTCCATCAAAGAAGCATCAGTTCCTCTAGAATGGAAACATTCTTATGTCCGTCCACTTCACAAAGGGGGCCCTAAAGATGATCCAAATAACTACCAACCTATCTCAATTTTGCCCCCGTTGATGAAAATTTTTGAAAAATTATTGACCTACCAAATTAGCAGTTTCCTGTCCACCAACAATCTACTACATCTAAAACAATCTGGGTTCCGAAAAAAATACAGCACCACATCTGCTGCATTAGACTCTGAATCACATTTACAGTAGCCCTGATAATAAGCAGTACTGTGCCTGTCTTTTTCCAGACCTGTCCAAAGCTTTTGATACAGTAGACCACAACACCCTGCTTAATAAACTAAGTTGCCTCGGTTTTTCCGAAAACGCAGTAAAATGGTTACAAAATAACCTCTTTTCTCGCACCCAAACTGTATTCACAGATGGTTGGAGGTCAAACAGTGTTAAGATGACAAAAGGGATTCCACAGGGTTCCATCCTCGGCCCCCTTTTGTTCTCTCTTTATGTCAATGGCTTGGGCACTGACCTGGATCATTCCAGGGTAAATCTTTTTGCAGATGACACGATACTGATTACTGCTGGCCGCTCTCCAGATGACGTGATTGCTAAGCTACAGGGTGATTTCAACAAACTACAACATCAGCTAGTTGCTCTTAAACTAGTCCTGAATACCTCCAAAACCAAGGTGCTATGCTTCTCACCAGGACTAAAGCAGGAAGTTATTTTTCCCCAACTACATTCCTTAAATAATTATCAAATAGAGCAAATCAAGATCTATAAGTATCTTGGGGTCATCCTGGATTCAAAACTGAATTTTGAAGATCACATTGATTATATTGGTAAAAAGACAAAAATAAAAATTGGTTTTCTGTATCGACACAAGCACTGCTTCCCCCCAATGTTCCGTTTGGAATTGATAAAAGCTACGATACTGCCTCTACTTGATTATTGTGACATCGTATATAAATCAGCCCCAAGGACTGTACTGAAGAAGCTTGATTCCATCTATCACTCGGCCTTAAGATTTAGATTGAACTGCCCATATAGGACTCTACATTGTGTCAAACTTAACACCTCTTAATGTGGATCTCCTCTGTTTCAAAGAACAAATTTGACCTCAGGTCTTCGTTCATTTACCAGCTTGCCGTACAAAAACTGGAGGAAGGGCCTTTGCTATTGATGCCCCCAGGGTCTGGAATGCTATTGCCAATAAACTGCAACTTGAAACGCTACCAATGAGATCTTCTCTCAAAACTGCTCTAGAAGAGTTGTACACCCCTAGCTGCCACTGCTATTCATTGGCGTAAAATAAAATAAAATGTTTTCGCTCCGGATGGCGCTGCAAAGTATTATCTGTATTTTTATTTAGTGTGCTGATCTTAAAGGTGCATTGAAAAATTTGATACTCCAACTGATGCTTCTGTTATTGTGGAGTAACTCATGCAGCCAGTTATGGCTCTAGGATTTGTTGTTACATGCAATTTATGTAGTTTATTGTAAAAATTCGGTCACAGTCCCTGTCATTACTGTTACGTTGCAATTATGGCTTTATTTTTTTATTGATTTCGAAAAGTTTTTGATTTGGACATGTTTGTTTTGTTGTAGTACGGAGTTAGACTGATGGCCTTAATCTAAGTTTTCTTGTGGTAGTTGTTTGACTTGCATCCCACTGGGATTTTTTGTACACAGCGTTGGTGTACGGTGCTTTTTTCAGGAATATTTTGCTGCTTTTTTCATGGATTTTCTGTTTGCACAGTCACAGTCACTTTAAGATGTTTTTCTTGTTCGTGTTTTTTTTTGTTGTGGTTGCACCCGATTCAAGAGCCGAATGGCTCACAGGGCGATACCAAAATAAATAAACTGAAAACTGTGTAAACATCTTAACACAACATCTGTCGTATTGGCGAAAAGGTTACACGCCTATTCTTATTTTCCATACCACGATACTGGCCAAAAGAGTTCCATGAAATATACGAAATGTAAAAAAACAACCCACCATCCTCATCGTGCTGCTGCTGTCAAAAATCCCCAATTGTTTCAAATGGCGTGACGGCCCTCAATTGGCGAAAGTGCCTCTGAGAATGAGCGAAGAATCACTGCACTGGGCCATACCGTGATGGCGCTTTTACAGAAGCGACCTGGCTATCTCAAATGATGGCTCAACCAAATCACGGCTCATCACCCCCACGTAGCAGCAGCAGCCAAATAACTCTCAACGCGTGACATTGATTCTAAATGTGGAGTGGGGGCGGTCGCACGGGAGAGAGAGAGACACGCAAACTCCAAATATGCAGCAGCAGGCGTCAGGGTCGGGATCGAATCCACGACCTCCTGTACACCAGGCGAGGTATGCTGTAGAACATCGGTGACAATTATCTGAACCGGTCCTGGGCCTCCTCCCCTAGGTCGATTCAACCTCAAATGAGTACCTTGTGCGGAGTACTCGGTGCGGAGTACCTGGTGCGGTGTGTAAACATCGCCACTGGGGAGACAAAGGCGGCGGGGCGTGGTGCTGGCCACCCACCCCCTCGTGTGCCCTTCCGGCCTTCATAGGCGCTCGCTAACAGCGCTTGCCCCAACAGTCTGTTGTTTATTAATAGGAGGCAGTGGCGTGCCGTCGCCACCAGGGGGGAGTACAGCCACGCAGAGGGGAGCGCGAGACGGTGCAGGCGCACCACCTGGAGCAGCATCGGGAGAGTGGAGCGCGATGTCGGTCGTGGTGGTTGTGTTTGTGCCGATCTCACCCTGGACGTGAGCGACCGCTCTCTTGTCAGCCCATTCCACACGCCGTGCCGGTTCTCGGGGATTCGTTTGGTCATACTTCACCACGCTGGTCTGTGCGGGTTGGAGAAGGCGGCGCGCGGGGTGAGCACAGAAGTTCAGTATAACAACGAATGGGCTGAAAAAACATCTTCATATGTCGAGGATCGCGGAGCTTGGGCTGTCGCCTTCCCGCGTCTCTGCGGTTCCCTCCTTTCGAGTCGCTCAGACAATCGTCACCGATGTTCTACAGCATACCTCGCCTGGTGTACAGGAGGTCGTGGGTTCGATCCCGACCCTGACACCTGCTGTATATTTGCAGTTTGCGGTGTCTCTCTCATCATCATCACGGTGGCTAGGAGATGTTAACTACCTCGCCTGGTGTACAGGAGGACGTGGGTTCGATCCCGACCCTGACGCCTGCTGCTGTATATTTGGAGTTTGCGGTGTCTCTCATCATCATCACGGTGGCTAGGAGATGTTAACTACCTCGCCTGGTGTACAGGAGGACGTGGGTTCGATCCCGACCCTGACGCCTGCTGCTGTATATTTGGAGTTTGTGGTGTCTCTCTCATCATCATCATCACGGTGGCTAGATGTTAACTACCTCGCCTGGTGTACAGGAGGACGTAGGTTCGATCCCGACCCTGACGCCTGCTGCTGTATATTTGGAGTTTGCGTGTCTCTCATCATCATCATGGCTAGATGTTAACTACCTCGCCTGGTGCACAGGAGGACGTGGGTTCGATCCCGACCCTGACACCTGCTGTATATTTGGAGTTTGCGGTGTCTCTCTCATCATCATCACGGTGGCTAGATGTTAACTACCTCGCCTGGTATACATTAGGACGTGGGTTCGATCCCGACCCTGACGCCTGCTGCTGCTGTATATTTGGAGTTTGCGGTGTCTATCATCATCACGGTGGCTATGAGATGTTAACTACCTCGCCTGGTACACAGGAGGTCGTGGATTCGATCCCGACCCTGACGCCTGCTGCTGCTGCTGTATATGTGGAGTTTGCGGTGTCTCTCATCATCATCACGGTGGCTAGGAGATGTTAACTACCTCGCCTGGTACACAGGAGGTCGTGGGTTCGATCCCGACCCTGACGCCTGCTGCTGCTGCTGTATATTTGGAGTTTGCGTCTCTCTCTCCCCGTGCGACCGCCCCCCACTCCACATTTAGAATCAATGTCACGCGCTGAGAGTTATTTGGCTGCTGCTGCTGCTACGTAGTGGTGGTGATGATGAGCCGTGATTTGGTTGAGCCATCATTTGAGATAGCCAGGTCGCTTCTGTAAAAGCGCCATCACGGTATGGCTCGGTGCAGTGATTCTTCATTCATTCTCAGAGGCACTTTCCCCAATTGAGGGCCGCCACGCCATTTGAAACAATTGGGGATTTTTGACAGCATATAGGACTCACCACTGTGATCTCTACATTGGGTCAAACTTAACATCTCTTAATGTTCGACGGCTTGTGCACCAGATCTTATTTAATCACGATGTACGTACAAAAAAAATCCGCAGACTACCTGCTGGATCTCCTCTCTGTTTCAAAGAACAAATTTGACCTCAGGTCTTCGCTCAATTACCAGCTTCACATTCCCTATTGCCGTACAAAAACTGGAGGAAGGGCCTTTGCTATTGATGCCCCCAGGGTCTGGAATGCTATTGCCAATAAACTGCAACTTGAATCGCTACCAATGAGATCTTCTCTCGAAACTGCTCTAGTTGAGTTGTGCACCCCTGCCACTGCTATTCATTGGCGTAAAATAAAATGCTTCGCTCCGGATGACGCTGCAAAGTATTATCTGTATTTTGATTTGGCGTGCTGATCTTAAAGGTGCATTGAAAAATTTGATACTCCGACTGATGCCTTTTGTTGTGGAGTAACTCATACAGCCAGCTATGGCTCTAGGATTTGGTGTTACATGTTATTTATGTAGTTTATTGTAAAGAATTCGGTCACAGTCCCTGTGATCACTGTTACGTTGCAATTATGGCTTTATTTTTTGGTGATTTGGAAAACGTTTTTTTGGTTTGGACATGTTTGTTTTGTTGTAGTACGGAGTTAGACTGACGGCCTTAATCTAAGTTTTCAAGTGGTTAATACTCTTTGTTTTTTTCGGTAAAGTCACGTAGGTAAAATAAAAAATAAATTAAATCACGACGTTTCGGAGGCAACACAAGCTACCTACGTGACTTTACCCAAAAAACCAAAGAGTATGAATCCTTGCAGTCACGAAAGCTTCAAATCTAGAATTTCCTTGTTGTTTGACTTGCATCCCACTAAAAATTTTTGCACACAGCGTTGGTGTACGGTGCTTTTTTCAGGAATATTTTTGCTGTTTTTTTTTCATGGATTTTCTGTTTGCACAGTCACATTAAGATGTTTTCTTGTTCGTGTTTTTGTTTTTTGTTTGTTGTGGTTGCACCCGATTCAAGAGCCGAATGGCTCACAGGGCTATACCAAAATAAATAAACTGAAACTCTCCCGACAGCAAATACCGTGCGTGGTGCAAGTCTGAATCACAATTAAATCATCAGCGTTCGCCAAACTATCATCTCCCGTGTTCTCCGCACTCTCAGTCGTTGAACGTGCGTGCATGCTCCGACCCGCATGTCCCGAATAGTCGCCTCTCCGTAAACCCAAGCGTGGATTTCTCTTCAGCTGTTGATCCATTTTTTTTCCCTCGTTGGACGACCGAGGACGACTCGTTCGGATACTTTGCGGGCACCGTCCAAATCAAAACATCATCTCCGTCTCGCGACACGGCGATCTGGTGGGCGACCGGCTAAAGAGCGAGGAGTTGGGCCGTACATCCATCCAGCAGTGGATTGACCGTGGCTGATGGTGACCGGTTGTAATTAAGCGTGTAACGCGCACGGCAGCGGCGACTCAGTAAAGACGCGGGGCAGGGACGGACGGAAGAATAACAGCAACACCTCCACCACCATCATCCCGCGGGGAAGAGGAAGGAGCAAAATCACGAGAGTGGAAAATAAACAGAGAGATAAACACACGGGCGTCTCACGCGCAAGCAGGGGTTCAACTCAGGGCAGGGGTTCAACTCAGGGCAGGGGTTCAACTCAGGGCAGGGGTTCAACTCAGGGCTGGGGTTCAACTCAGGGCAGGGATTCAACTCAGGGCTGGGGTTAAACTCAGGGCAGGGGTTCAACTCAGGGCAGGGGTTCAACTCAGGGCTGGGGTTAAACTCAGGGCAGGGGTTCAACTCAGGGCTGGGGTTCAACTCAGGGCAGGGGTTCAACTCAGGGCTGGGGTTCAACTCAGGGCAGGGATTCAACTCAGGGCTGGGGTTCAACTCAGGGCTGGGGTTCAACTCAGGACTGGGGTTCAAGCGAGGCTCCCCACGCCATCTGTATTCGTGCATTCGCGTGTGAGGGAGAATGCCGCGACGACGCATCGAGTCATCGGTCGATTCCTAAGACTCGCTGTGCACGCGTCCAATCGGCCGTGTGAACATCGATTTTGTTTTTCTTCAAAGTACGAAAATGATTAATCGACAGCCATGGTCAGTCCACCGCTGAGTTTTTAGTGCGGTGAGCTAACCACTGCACCACCGCTCCACCCGCCCTCCCATAATACCGTCGGCTAACAAATTGCATGTTTACTCGCAACAATGTCCCAGCCGCATTGTTTTCACGTGGTAATGATGATGTTTATGTTCCGCTTACGCTCAATGTTCCAGGCCGCGCGTGTTATTGCCCCGGTAATGCCTACAGATTGCAGCGTGGCAGCCCCTTGTGATGTTGTGGGCCATTATGTGTCGGATATTTCCATTAGAAAGAGGTGCGATTAATGTGCTTCACGTGACGATGAGGTGCATTAGTGGCACAGAATCACAAAGCGGCGTCGTTCGCCGCCAAGTGGCGGTGATGTCGCCAGTGAGGCCTCGGCGCTTGTGCCAGGCTAGGTTCTCACACTGCGGCCGCCGCATGAAATTTGCAAGGCTCGCCGCTTGCACACGGGCTGATGGAGCAGCAGCATCATCATCATCAGCAGCAGCATCAGCAGCATAAAGTGTACTCCAATGTGCACGAACACAAGACACAGATCCCCGTATAGCCTTAACATACTTTTGGGGCAAGTGCTTTTAGCGAGCGCCTATGAAGGCCGGCACGGCGCACGAGGGGGTGGATGGCCAGCAACCACGCCTGGCCGCCTTTGTCTCCCCAGTGGTGATGTTTACACATCGCAAGCAGGGACTCATCTGAGGCGGAGTCGACCTAGGGACCGGTTCAGATAATCGTCACCGGTGTTGGCCGTGAGCGGGATTCAAGACCAATAACCCCCCCCCCCACCCCGTGTAGCCAGAGGGCAGGTGTTGTCTAAGGCAAGTGTTGTTAGCGAGCATCGCTGAGGCCGACACGGCACGCGATTGGGTAGCGAGGCCAGCACCACGCCCGGCCATCTTTGTCTCTCCAGTGGCGATGTTTGCACACCGCTCTCGGGCATTCATTAACGCCCGAGTTGGCAGAGGGGAGATCCAGGACGGGCTCGTATATATCAATCGCCGCTGTTATCCATGGAAAGGAAGTGAACCCTCGGCCCGCCAGGTTCGCAGCGCTGCGTAAACACAGGGGTGCGTGTGGAGCTCAGCCCAGCCAGTAATCATCGCACCCCAAAAACGAGGCGCGTGCATCACCTTCAGCTTCGTTGCCCTCGCTGCATTTTAGCTCAGAGAAAACACGAGTTGGGCATTTGATGGCCACTCGACAGAGCAGAATGATGGGGGGCGGGGGGGGGGGGCTAGCCTGGATTGAGAGGCCGTTAAAGTGACCGCAGGTGTAGATCTGCCATCGTCTCACTTGCACACCGAAACAAGACACGCGCGCAGAACGTGCAGCCTGGTTTTCCACTCCTGGTCCTGGCTGCACTTTCGCTCGGAGAAAACGCAAGTTGGGCATTTCATGGCCACTCGACTGGGCCGTGCAGTTCACTGCCAGCGAGTGAGTCCTGGATGTAAACTTCCTTGTCGATGGCACTGTTGTAATAAAATCGAGAGAGAAAAACAAAACACACATTTTATGAAGTGTCCCTCTGGTGCAATTAGACCAAGGGCGCTTGCTGAATCGCGGATAATTCATCATCAAAGGCAACGGAGCTTTGCGTCTCCAGAACGACACGGGTGCTGAACTGGCGTGCACTCTGACCCCCCACCGCTGCCGCCGCCGGCGCCCTCCCTTATGACACGGATCGGGAGCGCGGACATTGCGGAACGAAAACGAAACGTGCGGGAACGATAAACGGGGAGAGCTGCGCGCGCGCGTGGGGACTGCATTTAAATCGGATGAGGTGGGGTGGGCACGCCAGGAGCGGAGGGCGCAAACAGGTGGGAGATGCCATCCTTAACGCATTAGCGTGGGCTAGGGCACGGCACGGTTAGCCCGACGGGATGACGGTGACGGGGTGACGGGGTGACGGTGAAGAGCGATGACGGTGAAGAGCGATGACGGTGACGGGGTGACGGTGAAGAGCGATGACGGTGACCTGGTGACGGTGAAGAGCGATGACGGTGACGGGGTGACGGTGAAGAGCGATGACGGTGACGGGGTGACGGTGAAGAGCGATGACGCGGAGGCAGTGTAGGGATGGACGCATGGAACGCGTCCCGAGAGCGGATCCAGCGACGAGGTCCGAGGCCGCGGGTAGACGCCAGACGGACCGTGGCATCGCAGGACCGCGAGGGACGATGGTGGTGGCTAAGGGGGGGCGGGGAGACCTTCATCCAGCAGTGGATGGATCACGGCTGATGATGACGAGTGGATCATCGTCACGAGTCGACATGCCTCCCACCGTCCCCTGCCCCGCAAAGAAGACGGCGCGCTCGGCCCCATTGAGCCAAGCGTCGCTCCATCGACGGATGCGAGCCAAGAGCAGTGACTCGCCGCTGTGGTCGAGTGGCTCACAGCGAGTACCCAGCACAGACGCAACAGCAGCAGTACGAGCAGCAGCAACACTAATACTAACAGCAGCAGTACTAACAACAGCAATACTAACAGCAGCAACAGCAGTACGAACAGCATCAGACAGGAAAGACTTGGCGAGTGGGGTGATTTGTATGTTTACTTGACATGGGCCAGTAGAAAATCGTGGAAATCATCCAGAAATGTACAGCGCTACCCAGCCCCTGCATGTGCCCCCCGCACTCCCCAAGGCCCCACGCCGCCCGCGGAGGGGATGGCGAGAGACTCGAGACGATTCATTTGTTGTTTCCCCGTCTCTGTTTAGGTTCAATCTGAGAGATGTAAAAAATAAATAAACCACGGCATAAATAATGACGAGGATCGGAATAGCACGCCCGACAGTTCCCTTGGCACAGGGGAGACGGGGGGGGGGGGGCGAGCGGCCCTCCCCGTGGCCTCGCCCCGGGGCCGGCCCCATCTGTTGCACAACGGTCGCGCGTGGCCCTCGGCCATGCGTGGGTGGAGTGGGCTGTGTGTGGAGCCGACGTTGGCCCGGCCCGGCTCGCCGTGACGAGCCGTGACGAGCCGCGGCTCGCGACGACGCAGCGATGCACGTGGCGCGGGTGGCGGGAGCACGTGGCGCGGGTGGCGGGAGCACGTGGCGCGGGTGGCGGGAGCACGTGGCGCGGGTGGCGGGAGCACGTGGCGCGGGTGGCGGGAGCACGTGGCGCGGGTGGCGGGAGCACGTGGCGCGGGTGGCGGGAGCACGTGGCGCGGGTGGCGGGAGCACGTGGCGCGGGAGCACGTGGCGCGGGTGGCGGGAGCACGTGGCGCGGGAGCACGTGGCGTGCGCGTGGCACGAAGCGGCCACCGCGGGTCGGCGTGCTTGCGGCGGCGTTACGTTGTGTCGCGGGGTGAGGCGGCGTGCCGGTGCGGCGTGCCGGTGTGGCGTGGTTATATCCGGCGTCGGTGGAGGTGGGCAGAGTTGTGGACGTGGCGGGGTGCGGCGAACCCCGGCGGCCGGAGTTCGATTCGCGCTCGCGGGCGATGCCAGCGACGGATATCCGAATCTGTCCTGGGCCTCTCCTAGGTCGACTCAGCCTTAAATGATTATCTGGTGTGGCATGTAAAACATCAGGACTGGGAGAGACAAAGACGGCCAGGAGTGGTGCTGGCCCTTGAATGCCGTGCCGGCCTTAACAGGCGATGGCTAACAGCGCTTTCCCCAACAGTGTGAAAAGTTGACAGGAGGGATCCTTGCCTCACGGTGTGGATGAATATTATAATGTAATCCAAAGATGGCAATCCATGCAGACGCACACGAATCTATCTCATGGCTCCGTCTCCGCAGTGGACGCGAAGCCAGGCGTGTTCACTCCGTCGGTCGCCACCCCGTCCGCCAGTCCCGACCGCCGCTGGGCATCAGCCCTTCTCGGCGCACTTCTCTCCCCGTGATCCACGCCCCTCGCCCACACGAAGAATCTTACGCGACGTTTCTTCTGTTGTAAAATGGCCTTCCTTTAAAAACAAAAAAAGGCTCCAGCAATGCCACACCCGCGATCACGCGCCAGAGAATCGGGGCCATCTCGCTTCCGGCGCGGCGCGGCGCGGCGGCGGTGGTGCCGTGAGAACGGTGCCGCCGGCGTGTGCGGTCGACCCGGCGATGGGGGAAGCGATCGACTCGCTCACGGATGCGCGTACGGGGTGGGGATCGACGTTTTTTTTATTATTATGATTTACGGGCAAGAACAAGGCAAGCAAATGCGCCGTGTCGATACACACCGGGGGCCGCGTGAACCAACGACAAGAGACGCGAGCGACGTTACAAAAGAGACGCTAAAAACACCGAAAAAAGCGAGAACGAACAATTCCGAATGTACAGGGTGGCACGGTATAGCTTGGCATGGCGTGGTGCGAGGTGGCAACAGCAACAGCTTGGCACGGCCACAACGTTGCGCGGCGTGGCAAGGGGGCACGCCGCGGCTTGGCGTGGCTTGGCGTGGCTTGGCGTGGCACGGCGTGGTGCTACTGCGCGGGCTGCACGCTGAGCACGAAGCAGGCGAGCGCCGTCTCGATGCCCTGCAGCTTGAGCAGGGTCTGGAAGGCTCGCGGCGCATCCTCCGGCAAGCCGCCCAGCCCCTGCTCCTCCACTGCAAGAGACGCCGCCACCCCCCCGCCAAACAACAACAACAACAACCGCCACCAGAATCACATGCCTCGTTCATCCTGGAGAAAGCCAGCCACGAAGCTCTGTTTTCACGGCAACGTCCACCAGGAGGGACAACCACGACGTCCCACGCGGGGCCGGGCGGTTGTCACCGTGAGCCGTCTACGGCTGGGGCGTCGCCCGCTCGGCACTCTCGCCAGCTCACCCGGCCCCGGCTGGGCAAGAGGGCCCTGGCTGGGCAAGAGGGCCCTGGCACAACACCCACCCTGGCCCCATGTGCACGCCTCGCCCCACCCAACGCCTCCTGGAGGCTTTGGCAGCCACAAGGTGGAGCGGTCCAAGAGACGAGAGGAGGGCGGGGGGGGGGAGTCTGGGACAGGGATGTGCTTGGGTTGACAATAGGGGACTCACTGGGTGGACAATAGGGGACTCACTGGGTGGACAATAGGGGACTCACTGGGTAGACAATAGGGGACTCGCTGGGTGGACAATAGGGGACTCACTGGGTGGACAATAGGGGACTCACTGGGTGGACAATAGGGGACTTGCTAGGTGGACACTACGGGGACTCACTGGGTGGACAATAGGGGACTCGCTAGGTGGACAATAGGGGACTCACTGGGTGGACAATAGGGGACTCGCTAGGTGGACAATAGGGGACTCACTGGGTGGACAATGGGGGACTCACTGGGTGGACAATAGGGGACTCGCTGGGTGGACAATGGGGGACTCGCTGGGTGGACAATAGGGGACTTGCTGGGTGGACAATAGGTTGACTCGCTGGGTGGACAATGGGGGACTCGCTGGGTGGACAATGGGGGACTTGCTGGGTGGACAATAGGGGACTCGCTGGGTGGACCATAGGGGACTCGCTGGGTGGACAATAGGGGACTCACTGGGTGGACAATAGGGGACTCGCTGCGTGGACAATAGGGGACTCGCTGGGTGAGTGCGAGCGACTCACTGGGTAGACAATAGGGGACTCACTGGGTAGACAATAGGGGACTCACTGGGTGGACAATAGGGGATTCGCTGGGTGGACAATAGGGGACTTGCTGGGTGGACAATAGGGGACTCGCTGGGTGGACCATAGGGGACTCGCTGGGTGGACAATAGGGGACTCGCTGGGTGGACAATAGGGGACTCGCTGCGTGGACAATAGGGGACTCGCTGGGTGAGTGCGAGCGACTCACTGGGTAGACAATAGGGGACTCACTGGGTAGACAATAGGGGACTCACTGGGTGGACAATAGGGGATTCGCTGGGTGGACAATAGGGGACTCACTGGGTGGACAATAGGGGACTCGCTGGGTGGACAATAGGGGACTCGCTGGGTGGACAATAGGGGACTCGCTGGGTGGACAATGGGGGACTCACTGGGTGAGTGCGAGCGACTCACTGGGTGGACAATGGGGGACTCACTGGGTGAGTGCGAGCGACTCACTGCGTTGCGTGGTTTTGACGTGCAGCTGGATGTTGGGCAGGACGAGGCCGTGGGGGTGCACTTCGGTCCGCCACACCACGAGGAAGCGGGGCCTACAAAGACAAAGATCCCCGTGTAGCCTTAACAGACTGTTGGGGCAAGTGCTGTTAGCAAGTCGTACCTATGAACGCCAGCAGGGTGGGTGGTCAGCGCCACGCCCGACCGCCTTTGTCTCCCAAGTTGCGATGAGTTCACACACCGCGCCAGGTACTCATTTGAGGCCGAGTCGATCTAGGGGAGGCCCAGGACCGGTTCAGATAATCATCATCGGTGTTGGCAGTGAGCGGGAATCGAACTCGGATCGTCGGGTTCGTCGCTCAGGGCGTTAACCGCTACATTAACGGTTCCCTCACCTGCGTCATCACACACACACTCGCACTTTCGCAGGCCTTTACAGAAAAAACATCACCACAACGCTACGGGGAAAACGCCGCATTTGTGAGTGTTCATCCCAGTCGTGTGTGACAGCTCGTTTGATTGCAACCACCACCACAACCACCACCATCGCGGCAACCACCACCACAACCACCACCACCATCACGGCAACCACCACCACAACCACCACCATTCACGAGCTAACGCACAGGTGTGCGCGCGTCAACAATTTTTTTTTTTTACCGTCGCTGCCAATCATTCCTCATCACCTACAACGGCTTCTATGATCGATCTCCGCACATGTACTGATTTCATCGCTGCATCTCCTCGGCGGTCGTTCAATTTCTTGGCTGCCGCCACTTCATCGTTGTTCTTGACCACCGCCGGCCCGCCCGCCCGCCCACCCCAACAGTTCCAACGCCGCATGTGCCCCTCTTCCCCATCCCTCGGCGCGATTCCGGCACGAGTTATTTTTCTCCTTCCGTCATTACAACGACGAAAATAAACACGGGCTATTCTTTGATTTTTTTGCACGTTAAGAGGCGGGCGTTTTGCCCGTCAAGGCCATATCGCGATGTTGTTCAGAAACGCGGCTCCGTGGTTCGCCCGTTTGGGGGCGAAGGAGCGGGAACATTCCAACGCGGACGAGAATAGCCGAGAGTAAAAAATGTCTTGACCAGAAAGGGCCGGGCGCCGGCTCCGTCGCGTCGATGTTGTTTGGCCAGGTGAGAACGACGCGAGAGGAGACCGGGCGTGGGTACGTCTCACTTTGAGAGGAGACCGGGCGTGGGTACGTCTCACTTTGAGAGGAGACCGGGCGTGGGTACGTCTCACTTTGAGAGGAGACCGGGCGTGGGTACGTCTCACTTTGAGAGGAGACCGGGCGTGGGTACGTCTCACTTTGAGAGGAGACCAGGCGTGGGTACGTCTCACTTTGAGAGGAGACCAGGCGTGGGTACGTCTCACTTTGAGAGGAGACCAGGCGTGGGTACGTCTCACTTTGAGAGGAGACCAGGCGTGGGTACGTCTCACTTTGAGAGGAGACCGGGCGTGGGTACGTCTCACTTTGAGAGGAGACCAGGCGTGGGTACGTCTCACTTTGAGAGGAGACCAGGCGTGGGTACGTCTCACTTTGAGAGGAGACCGGGCGTGGGTACGTCTCACTTTGAGAGGAGACCGGGCGTGGGTACGTCTCACTTTGAGAGGAGACCGGGCGTGGGTACGTCTCACTTTGAGAGGAGACCAGGCGTGGGTACGTCTCACTTTGAGAGGAGACCGGGCGTGGGTACGTCTCACTTTGAGAGGAGACCAGGCGTGGGTACGTCTCACTTTGAGAGGAGACCGGGCGTGGGTACGTCTCACTTTGAGAGGAGACCAGGCGTGGGTACGTCTCACTTTGAGAGGAGACCAGGCGTGGGTACGTCTCACTTTGGAAGTGTGACCCGGGTCACCAAAACAATGAAACATACCAACGGAACGAAACAAATACACACACGGCCAGGAAAATCGGTGCGGAGCGGTGGCGGCGGTCTGTGACAAAGAGCTTCACAGCTCATCGAATTCCTCCTCCTGCAGTCCAAATAAACATGCCCATTCTGGGATCCCGAGCCTCCGCAACACGGCGTCGAAATTCACAGTGGGAAGGGTGGAGCGGTGACACAGTGGGAAGGGTGGAGCGGTGACAATGGGAAGGGTGGAGCGGTGACAGTGGGAAGGGTGGAGCGGTGACACAGTGGGAAGGGTGGAGCGGTGACACAGTGGGAAGGGTGGAGCGGTGACAATGGGAAGGGTGGCGCAGTGACAGTGGGAAGGGTGGAGCGGTGCCACAGTGGGAAGGGTGGAGCGGTGCCACAGTGGGAAGGGTGGAGCGGTGACACAGTGGGAAGGGTGGAGCGGTGACACAGTGGGAAGGGTGGAGCGGTGACACAGTGGGAAGGGTGGAGCGGTGACACAGTGGGAAGGGTGGAGCAGTGACACAGTGGGAAGGGTGGAGCGGTGACCCAGTGGGAAGGGTGGAGCGGTGACACAGTGGGAAGGGTGGAGCGGTGACACAGTGGGAAGGGTGGAGCGGTGACACAGTGGGAAGGGTGGAGCGGTGACACAGTGGGAAGGGTGGAGCAGTGACACAGTGGGAAGGGTGGAGCAGTGACAGTGGGAAGGGTGGAGCGGTGACCCAGTGGGAAGGGTGGAGCGGTGACACAGTGGGAAGGGTGGAGCGGTGACACAGTGGGAAGGGTGGAGCGGTGACAATGGGAAGGGTGGAGCAGTGACAGTGGGAAGGGTGGAGCGGTGACACAGTGGGAAGGGTGGAGCGGTGACACAGTGGGAAGGGTGGAGCGGTGACACAGTGGGAAGGGTGGAGCGGTGACACAGTGGGAAGGGTGGAGCAGTGACACAGTGGGAAGGGTGGAGCGGTGACACAGTGGGAAGGGTGGAGCGGTGACACAGTGGAGCGGTGACCCAGTGGGAAGGGTGGAGCGGTGACCCAGTGGGAAGGGTGGAGCGGTGACCCAGTGGGAAGGGTGGAGCGGTGACACAGTGGGAAGGGTGGAGCAGTGACACAGTGGGAAGGGTGGAGCGGTGACCCAGTGGGAAGGGTGGAGCGGTGACACAGTGGGAAGGGTGGAGCGGTGACACAGTGGGAAGGGTGGAGCGGTGACACAGTGGGAAGGGTGGAGCAGTGACACAGTGGGAAGGGTGGAGCAGTGACAGTGGGAAGGGTGGAGCGGTGACCCAGTGGGAAGGGTGGAGCGGTGACACAGTGGGAAGGGTGGAGCGGTGACACAGTGGGAAGGGTGGAGCGGTGACAATGGGAAGGGTGGAGCAGTGACAGTGGGAAGGGTGGAGCGGTGACACAGTGGGAAGGGTGGAGCGGTGACACAGTGGGAAGGGTGGAGCGGTGACACAGTGGGAAGGGTGGAGCGGTGACACAGTGGGAAGGGTGGAGCGGTGACACAGTGGGAAGGGTGGAGCGGTGACACAGTGGGAAGGGTGGAGCGGTGACACAGTGGGAAGGGTGGAGCGGTGACACAGTGGAGCGGTGACCCAGTGGGAAGGGTGGAGCGGTGACACAGTGGGAAGGGTGGAGCGGTGACCCAGTGGGAAGGGTGGAGCGGTGACCCAGTGGGAAGGGTGGAGCGGTGACACAGTGGGAAGGGTGGAGCGGTGACACAGTGGAGAGGAGTGACACAGCGGTGCTCCTGTGTCACTCCTCTGTGTGACACAGTATGCTGCTGGAGAGCCGAACTGGGCAGTGGTGACTCCCATTGTGGTGACTCCCATTGCGGTGTCTTAACGAGCAGTGGCACAGCACGGTGCGGCGTCGCGTGGTCTGGTGCGATGCAGTATGTCGCAGCGTGATGCAGTGCAAGTAGGTGCCGTGTGGCGTGGTGCAGTGCGATGCCGCACGGTGTGGTGCACAGTGTGGCGCGGTGTGGTGCCGTGGTGCCGGATGATGCCGTGTGGCGTGTTGAGGTGTGATGCCGTGTGGCGTGGTGCGGTGCAGTGTGACGCTGTGTGGCGTGGTGAGGCGAGGTGCCGTGTGGCGTAGGTGCGGTGTCACACACAAGTGCTTGTACCCCGGCACGGCGGGGTTCTGGATGAGCAGGGTAGACCCGAATTCACCCTCCGGGAGCAGAACCACGCCGGGGAACCGGGCCTGGCACCGGGGAAAGGGGGGCGAGGGGGGGAACAGACAGATCGCCTTATACATCACAGTGGTGATTGTGGGATTGTTAGTGCCTGTTGTGGCATTCTTAGTGGCAGTTGTGGGATTGATAGTAGCGATTGTGGGATTGTTAGTGGTGATTGTTGGATTGTTAGTGGCAGTTGTGGGATTGTTAGTGGCGGCAGTGGGATTGTTAGTGGAAATAGTGGGACTTAGTGGTGATTGTGGGATTGTTAGTGGCAAGTGGGACTTAGTGGCGATTGTGGGATTGTAAGTGATGCTGCATGCAGGGATGCTCCGGTGCCAATTCCACAACCGAACACGACTCTGCTACAATCCAGGCGGCCCTGCTTTTATGCGCGCAACTGCTCGCCAAAAATCAAATACAGAGCAGACGAACAAATACAAACATCAACCTTCATGGGGGACTCTGCATGTCGTAACAAATTCAAAAAAGAAATGCGCTTAAGTGAGACTCTTGGGCCAGCAGTGGAAAGCCTTTATTTCGGAAAAGTAAAACCAATTCATAATCCCTGGGCGGGCGGGCGATGGAGAATGAATATGGGTGCACATTTCAAATTCGCATCGTTACAATCAACTCCGGCAAAATGAAAAAGCTTAAGTGTGTGGGAAAAAAAAATCACATTATTCTGCCGCCACTCTCGCCATATCGCTCGCAAGCCCAACGGTCACTCCAATAAAAATATTAACAGCGTGTGGTCACTGGCACCTGGGGCAGACAAAACATACCGTTGAATAATAATGAAGTGTTCCGTTTTACATTTTGTGCCCCGAATGGATTGTTTGGTTCAGCTAGAATATCGCCACTGCCGTCATTGTTGTTGTTGTTGTTGTTTTGGAATCGTTATTTTTACCGCGAGTGCGCTAATCGTGCGAGCCCCCATGCGGAGGACTCAAAACTGGGGGGGGGGGCCGTGGGCCAGCAGGGGGGTGGGGTGGGAGGGAGGTTCGCCGCTCGTTGTGGAGGTTCGAATCCAGCGGCAGGCAGCTCTCTCCCGCCCGATTGATGCCGGATGTGAGCGCTGACCGCGCCGTACGCTTCACAAGAGAGGGCCGCCGCATTCCCGGTGTCGCGGTCCAAATTGGCCACGTTAAAAAAATTTGCCCGTAAAAATTACTCGAGTGGGTAACACAGGGGCGCCACGGTGGTGGGATGTTAACTACCTAGCCTAGTTTCCAGGAGGTCGTGGGTTCTATCCTGACCGTGACGCCTGCTGCATATTTGTAGTTTTCACGTACTCTCTTCCCGTGGTCGTGTAGATTTTTCTCTGGGTCCCCCAGTTTTTCTCTCCACATTTAGAATCAACAACATGTGTGTAGATTATTTGACTCCTACAAATTTCCACGTGTTAAGCCACTGTTCGTGTGTGGCCAGGTCGCTTATGATTTAGAGCCGTATACAATTCAGTGGTGCCTTACCTGGTAAAAAAATAAAATTGTCAAAGTCAAATCACCACCTACTCTGTAAACTACGAAAATGTGGCAAGACCCTCCTGACAAATGAGTCACAAGACTCAATTAATATTTTGCGGGGTAAACGAGTGTAATAATAAAAAACAATCATGAATAAATACAATCTGAATCCCCCGTCATGGTGTTTAACTCTTCTTATTGAGCCGGCCTGCGACCGAATGTCCTAGGCTCGTCGCGTCTCGGGCGACCCGGCACGGGCCAAGGGCGCAGAGCGTCGCTTGGATCGGCAACCCCGCCCCGTGGCTCATCATGTGGCCAGAAAGAGAAGCTAAATAGCGCAAATGGGCTTTAACCTGATAGGATAAAAACAAAAGTTTTAGTTTTATTTGTATAGATTTTTAAGGGGAGTTCAATCTTGATTTGGGGCGTAAAGTGAGTTGTTTACCCTTCCTTTGACTTTGCACTCCTGTCGTATTTTTGTACTGTTTATTGTTGGAACAATCTGACCCACGCCCTACTGGACATTGGTGGAAGAGAGATGTATAACTGATCGGATTCCTCCAGTCTTAATAAAGATTATAAGTCTATAAACTACCGCGCCTGGTGTGTCGGAAGTCGTGGGTTCGATCCCGACCCCGACGGCCTGTTGTATATTTTTCTCCGGGTCCTACGGTTTTTCCCTCCACACTTAAAATCAACATTACGCATTTAGAGTTTTTGACTGCGATACATTTCCACGTTATAAGTGACTTTGTTGAGCTATCATTTGTGGCCAGTTTGCTTCTGAAAAAGAGCTATAGAGCTTAGTGGGCCTTACCGGGTAAACTAAAAAATAGTTTAGTAATTTCGTCATTGATATAATGTATGGAAAGGAAACAGAGAAACAAGAGCAAAAGAGCCAGGAGATACGAGGGGATCGGGAGAAAGAAGCTGCTTCAGGGCCTTGATGCTGCTGCTGCTGCTACTGTTGCTGCACAGAGTAGGAGCGGAGTCTGTTTTCACAGTGGGCGACGACGGGGAGATGGGAGGGGTTCAGGGTGGGGTGGCCACACAAGTCACGTGATTTACGGGAAGCTTGAGCTGAGGGAGAGATGTGTGAGCACTGCGCACAAATAGGTTGCCGCAGGGCTTGCGAGGCTACGACGTTGCAAGCACTGCAGCAAAACGAATTGTTGTACTGCGATTCTCTGCTTCTGCATCCACGCTGCTCGCCTTCCCCAACTCGCACTGACCAGCAGGGTGAAGTATGGCCAAACTCATCTCCGTGACCCGCACTGCAAGGGGAGACCCTTATCCAGCATACGGATGAACACAAAACTAAAATCCCTGTTCTCATATGATGGCTGCTGCTGCTGTGACGTTTAATTCTGCCTTTGTTAGTTCGCATTGCTGTAGAACCCGTGAGGGGCGGTACTCGCCATTTATAGATTTATTTAATGTGCAGTTGACCCGGCCCAGTGGGAGCGTGGTCGCCGCGCATCATGGTCCGAGTCCGGCAGGTCGCCCTGGTTAATACTGCGGCACGTGAGTTTCAACCGTTAACAATGGGGCACTTCTATGGCGAGATGTTAACTCCCTCTGCTGCTATGGAGGAGCTCGTGGGTTCTCTGTCCCAACCCTGACGTCTGCTGTATTTGGAGTTTGCGTGTCTCTCTCTCTCTCCCCATGGGTGTGTCTTTTTCTCCGGGTCCTCCTCCGGTTTTTCCCTCCACATTTAGAATCAACACCATGCGTGCAGAGTATTTGTCTGATGTAAACTTCCACGTGATAAGCCACTTCGTTTATGAACTATAAAAATTGTTTTTAGTTTCATACTCCGAGCGGGGGAGGGGGGGGGACACGTTAAAGATTCCACGATGTCATTCGGCCGCCGTGTTTCCGTGACGGTCCAACTTTGCTCAATTCGAAAAACCACGCCGCAATTAACCCAATTTGGATCACGCACACGGCGTGTACGCGGGTACACGCGTGTACGCGTGTACGCACGCCGAACTTCTTCAGCACCGCACGTAGCCAACCGTGCTCACCGGAGGTGCGGGGGAAAGGACAACAAAACGAAACACAAAAAAGCAGTGTCGCCCCCTTCACTGCCAAACAACTGCAGCCTGCGTCCGTGATAAACACAGCAGCACCCCGTCTTCGTGATAGCCTTGCGCTACAGAAATGACAGCGCCAATACCAACTGTGCTCAATTATTATTAACCCACGTCTGCTTGTAACCCAATGTGTGTGTGTATAAATATAAAACTGTTGGCACTCCTCAGTCCCAACGTTGCTCTCACCTGCTCTTAAAACTAAGGCGTCGCGACGACCCGCCTTAGCGTAATTAATGACCATTTTTATAAACATGTATTTACTTACAAATATAGTTTTTGTTCTACGACGATAAATTGTGTGCGCGTGTCTGTGTGTGTGTGCATGCATGTGGAGCGGTAGTGTAGCAGTTAGTGCACTGCGCTACAAACCCGGGGACCCAAGTTCGACGATTATCTGAAACGGTCTTTGGCCTCCCCTAGATCGACTCAGCCTCAAATGAGTACCTGGTGCGGTGTGTAAACATCGCCACTGGGGAGACAAAGGCGGTCGGGCGTGGCGTTGGCCGCCCAACCCCATGTGCCGTGCCGGCCTTCATAGGTGCTCGACAACAGCACTGCCCCAAGTCTGTTCAGGCTATACGGGGGATCTTTGTTTTTGTGAACACCAGCGCGTGTGTGTGTGCACTTGTGCACGTGTGCGTGCGCGCACGTGTGTGTGTGCATACGCACGTGTGTGTGTGCATACGCACGTGTGTGTGTGCCTGTGTGTGTGTCCGTGTGTGTGTCCGTGTGTCTGCGTCGCCTCTGCACGAAATGCAAATGCCTGCGCTGGCCGTGCCGCAGCGAATCTAAATGTAAATGCGTGCGGCGCCGCTACCGCAGCAGCAGCAGCAGATTGCCGCTGAATATCTGACCCATAAACGATGGAGAAGAGAAACATTATTTTAGAAAGCGGCAGGGGCACCACGCAAAAATTGAGATAAATGAGGCTGTGCGGGTTTTTGTTTGTATTTGTGGATTTGAGTGCTTAAAGTGGTGAGCGGCAACAGCAGGGGGGAGATGAGGGGAGAGGGGGGGGGTGGAGGTGTGCGTGCGCGACGACCACACGTGATTCGCGTGCGTGGGCGCACCACCACAGCGACACGCGTGTACAAACACGCATCTGCGAATGAATAATATAAACATACATGCATATAAAATAATAGTAATGGACACAGGACGCCGGGCTGACTCAGGGGTCAGGGACGCTGAGCCGGCACAGCCGAGATACCGAGTTTGCATCCAGGTTACAGCCGCCCAACCGTAAACAACCTGAGTTCTTGAACGTAGAGTGGTGATGGTCTCAGCCTGGTCACCAGTGACTCATGCCGAAACCGGTAAGACTCACGCAGAGACCCGTAAGACTCACGCAGAGACCTGTAAGACTCACGCAGAGACCCGTAAGACTCACACAGAGACCCGTAAGACTCACGCAGAGACCCATAGACTCACACAGAGACCCGTAAGACTCACACAGAGACCCATAGACTCACACAGAGACCCGTAAGACTCACGCAGAGACCCGTAAGGCTCACACAGAGACCCGTAAGACTCACACAGAGACCCGTAAGACTCACGCAGAGACCCGTAAGACTCACACAGAGACCCATAGACTCACACAGAGACCCGTAAGACTCACACAGAGACCCATAGACTCACACAGAGACCCGTAAGACTCAGGCAGAGACCCATAGACTCACACAGAGCCCCGTAAGGCTCACACAGAGACCCGTAAGACTCACACAGAGACCTGTAAGACTCACACAGAGACCAGTAAGACTCACACAGAGACCCATAGACTCACACAGAGACCCGTAAGGCTCACACAAAGACCCGTAAGACTCACACAGAGACCCATAGACTCACGCAGAGACCGGTAAGACTCACACAGAGACCCGTAAGACTCACACAGAGACCCGTAAGTCTCACACAGAGACCCGTAAGGCTCACACAGAGACCCGTAAGACTCACACAGAGACCCATAGACTCACGCAGAGACCGGTAAGACTCACACAGAGACCCGTAAGGCTCACACAGAGACCCGTAAGACTCACACAGAGACCCATAAGACTCACACAGAGACCCTTAAGACTCACGCAGAGACCCATAAGACTCACACAGAGACCCGTAAGACTCACACAGAGACCCGTAAGACTCACACAGAGACCCATAGACTCACACAGAGACCCGTAAGACTCACACAGAGACCCATAGACTCAGGCAGAGACCCATAGACTCACACAGAGACCCGTAAGACTCACACAGAGACCCATAGACTCACACAGAGACCCGTAAGACTCACACAGAGACCCGCAAGACTCACACAGAGACCCGTAAGACTCACACAGAGACCCGTAGATTAACAGAGACCCATAGACTCACACAGAGACCCGTAAGACTCACACAGAGACCCGTAAGACTCACACAGAGACCCGTAGATTAACAGAGACCCATAGACTCACACAGAGACCCGTAAGACTCACACAGAGACCCGTAAGACTCACACAGAGACCCGTAAGTCTCACGCAGAGACCCATAGACTCACACAGAGACCCATAGACTCACACAGAGACCCGTAAGTCTCACGCAGAGACCCATAGACTCACACAGAGACCCGTAAGACTCACACAGAGACCCGTAAGACTCACACAGAGACCCATAGACTCACACAGAGACCCATAAGACTCACACAGAGACCCATAGACTCACACAGAGACCTGTAAGACTCACACAGAGACCCGTAAGACTCACACAGAGACCCATAAGATTCTCACAGAGACCCGTAAGACTCACACAGAGACCCGTAAGACTCACACAGAGACCCATAGACTCACACAGAGACCCATAAGACTCACACAGAGACCTGTAAGACTCACACAGAGACCCGTAAGACTCACACAGAGACCCGTAAGACTCAGGCAGAGACCCATAAGACTCACACAGAGACCCATAGACTCACACAGAGACCCATAAGACTCTCACAGAGACCCGTAAGACTCACGCAGAGACCCGTAAGACTCACACAGAGACCCATAGACTCACACAGAGACCCATAGACTCACGCAGAGACCCGTAGATTAACAGAGACAAGTAGATTCACACCGAGACCGATGGCTTTAACAGACACCAACAAACTCGCACAGAATGAGTTTGGGATAGCTAAATTACGACACTTATGAAAATTGTGATCGCCTGCACACTACTACTGATGCAGTGAAATATACTCATAACCATGAATAATATATTTATATTTTATAGAGCGTCATCGTTCATGCAAATCGGATCTCAAAACACAGCAGTATAATTTGTCACGTGCGCAAATGTGCGCGCACGCGGAGGTGTGCATGTGTGTTATGTATGTTGAACTTCTTTCGCACACCGTTAGTAGCCAACCGTGCTGATTGGAGGTTGCGCAGGGTGGCGCAGTGGTACCACTAACACATCCGAGCAAGAAGAGCCTGGGTTCGATTCTTGATTCAGGCACCCGTGTATATGTGGAGTGTTGTAGGTTTTGTTTCCTTCCATAGCTACAACACCGCCGCCTCCCACCCCCCCCCCAGCAACATAACTGGTACTGGCTCAAACATCCTCGATGCTGTAAAATGATGTCGATGCCCAGCGCGCGTGGATACAAAATAAAAACATCGGCGTGAACACGCCTACGACCGTTAAATACGATCGCTGTCCAACTCCGCGCGACGGTCGCTGCTCGTCGCCGCACGTTTAACCCGAGCGGCGAGCGCGGTGACGGCACGGGGTTGGGATCGTTGGCGACGCGGCAGCCTTCCGGCGTACACCCGTGGTCCTCGCCGGAAACCGTACCGGCGGTGGGAGAAGGGTTGGGGTCGCTCTCGTGCGACCGATTTGAGCAAAAAAAAGCTATCAAAACAACAAAAATAACAACTCGCTTGCCACAACTGTACCAAAATAGCTCGCCGACGATCTCGTCAAGGAGCATTAACCATCAGCACGCAAACGCCGGTGATCCTCGCAGCAGCAGCGGATTTTGGCTAACCGTAGGCCTCTGGTCATCGAAGCGTCCATTTTAAAAGAAACAAAACAAAATAATTCCATCGCGTGCTTTCAGGTATGCTGCTACGGCCGTCTGGAACGCCTCTTCCTTCCAATATTAGGAAGCCACTGGGAGCTATGCACTTTTAAATCATCATCATCATCATCTAGATTGACAAACTCATTTCTTTAGGAGTGATTTTTCTGTTCAATCTGCTGTCCTTCCCCTGCACCTCTGATTAGCGCGGTTGGCTAAGTACCACTCAAAAGAAGTTTAACATACATACATAAGCCTCACATAGCCATTGACCCACTCACAGTCTCTCACCAACACACCCAACCTCCGATTAGTGCGGTTGGCTACATATGGTGCCAAAGTAGTTCAACAATAACAACACCACCATCTCTGTGAGGGGGGTTGTAATTTTCAGTATTTTGAAACCTAAACCGTCGTGGCCTGGTTTTTTCTACGTGAGCGGTGCGGTTAAAGCTGTTTACACCAAAGCCAGCTTTTAATCCTTACTTTCATTCGGATAAATACATGCCGCAGGGCAGACTCGGAAATGACATCTCCGCAATTGCCTCGTCTGGGGCCATAGATAACCATCGAAAGTTTCCGCGCCGGTGAACATGGAAACTTAAACCGCTCCGTGAGAGATGACAACGAGCAAGCCCGCTTGCGTTTTGTTTGTCGCGCCGACGGGGAGGGAGGATACTCAACGTTTCGGCCGACTTGCCCGCATCATTGAATGTTGGCCGCCACGGTGGCGAGGATGTACAATGCATCACCTGGTTTGCTGTAGGTCGTGGGTTAGATCCAAACCCTGGTGCCTGTGTATTTGGAGTTTGCGTGTCTCTCTCCCCGTGGTCGTGTGGATGTTTTTTGCAGGTCCTTCGTTATAAATAAGCAAACGATTTGTCTCCTTCCCATGTCTGTCCATCACATCAGCGACGCGGCCCGCTGGAAGTGTGTAATGTCAGTAGCATTGCTTGAGCTTGAACACAGGCAAACTCTGGACCAGTTTCGACATTCAGTGTCTCACCAACAGAGGCAGGCTTGGAGTATTTGGCTGCTATAAATTTCCATACGCTAAGCCACTTCGTTGAGCGATCATTTGTGATAGCCAGGTCACTTCTGAAAAAGAGCTACATAGCTCAGTGGACCTTACCTGGTGAAATAAAAAAAGGTTTTAGTTTAGTTTTGTCTCATTCCACAGAGACGTGCCGCAGTTAGTGCACTGCGCTCCAAGTTGAATTCCTCAGCCCGTGGCTAATGTCGGTGGGTGTCTAAAACCAGTGCTGGGGCAGCCGTCGCCACTTTTACCGGACTACACCTACCGGCGTGGTGAAGTCCGTTCCAATAACTTACATCGCCTGCGCTGCGTGGGGAAGTCCCTCATCCAGCAGTGGATTCACACGGGGGCCGTACACCGTTAAAGATATATATAAATAAAAAAATGTTTTAAACCAGACGAGAGCCTGGTGAGACCGCACGGGGGGGGAGACCTGGGTAAATAATAAACACACCGAGCTGCAAGCGCGTGGGTCCCAGGGTGCCAAGCAATTCATAAACGGCGCCAACATCTGCATTCTATCGCCGGCTGTTGAGGAGACGAGGCCCCCGGCGGAGCCCTCCCCCCGCACGACCCTCGGCCCCAGCGTGCGTCCCCGTCTGTGCCGGGAGGCAGCGCGCGGGTGACAGGACGGAGAGTTTCCCCTGGCCAGTGGCTGGCTGTCCGTCCAACCGTCCGTCTGTCAGTCCGTGCCCGAGTGTTTGTCCGCCCGACGCCGCTGGCGTTCCGTTATTCTTGTTCGGGTTCCAGGCGCGGCGTGCCAAGGACGCCAACGCAAAATGCCATCTTTGTTGCGTTAAGAGCCTCAGACCGAGCGTCACCGAGCAAAAATTAACGAACGTGTACATACTTCTCTCTGCCGTCATTTATAAAGCGCAGGAACCGGGAGGCCGGGTGTTTAAGGAAAAGAAAAAAAATGCCGCACGGCGGTCCGCGCGAGCCGTAAACAGCGGCGCGCGAGAATTCGGGACTGAGTGGTGCTCTTTGTTGTGGCGAGAGCGAGATGGGGGTGGGGTGGGGGGTGCTGGCACGCTCGCGCAGGTGAGCGCTCTCCGATTTGTGTCAACGACCGCCGAAGCCGTCGCCTTCACCCGCACCGACAGCCGTGGTCTATCCACTGCTGGGTGAAGGCCTCCCCAAGGCCATTTTCGATTTTAGCTTATCTGGCTCGGTGGGCCAGACACGGCCATTCCATCATCATCATTACCACCCATGGGCAGATAGTCCGTAGTAGGAGTCCACTGCACATTTCGTCATTTGTTTCCACTTTCCTCTCTGTCTTGTGCCAATATTCTGAGGTAGTGCAACATCTTTCTGGCACCAATCTCTTGTCGTCATTGTCAAGCCATTCTGTTAGGTCTTCCTCCATCTCCTGTTCCTTCCAATTTTTCCCAAACAACAACAACAACGCACTTATGAATTCAACAACAGTTGTGCATCCTACACGGCCATTACGAACCCCCAATTCGCAAATACTGTTTTTGTTGCTCACAGGAAACCAACGTCAGCCGCTCGTACAGATTCATTTCTCACCGATTACTTTCTGGGTCGCTGCCAGCCTGGACTAGCGGACACGGCCATAGCGAGAGGTCTAGTTTAACACGTCGGCTTTCACGACCAAAATTATTCATAATAAAGGTTTATGGGATAGATCGTGTAAGTGTAATAAAGAAATATTAAATGCTCTCAAATACAACTTTTTGGCAGGTGCAGAACATGCTTGCCAACAAGGACGCTCAATTGATTTTGATAACAAAATATATATAAAACAATAAAAAATTCTCACGACGTTTCGACCATAACTCAAACGGTCGTCTTCAGGTGTGTTGGTTTGCATAAATTTATTTTTAAACGGCGCATTTATTTATTTATAAAATTGATTGTTCACGCTTACAGTGGCTTTCAGACAGCATACATTATAAAAAAATTTCGTCTCCCCCCTCCTCTTTTCAGAATATAGATGGACTAGTCCTAAATAAACTGCCAAATTGTTGCGCGTGGCGCTAACGTTTTTTTATAAATAAATAAATGCGCCGTTTAAAAATAAATTTATGCAAACCAACACACCTGAAGACGACCGTTTGAGTTATGGTCGAAACGTCGTGAGAATTTTTTATTGTTTCATATATATTTTATTATTTTGTTGTTTCCCTTCAACTTGACTTTACCGAAAAAACTAAGAATATGAATTACTGCAGTCACGAAAGCTTTAAATCAAAATTTGATTTTGATAACGTTGAAGTGTTGTGTAAAACTAATTATGACTGGCGAAAGACTGATTCGAGAATACATTGAAACTGAGAGAAATACAAATAATTTTAACCGCTCTGACAGCTACAGGCTAAGTGCGGCCTGGAAGCGTATTAAGTAATATATATTACAATTACAATTCCTTACAGAGCAAACATACTAATTAACTAATTACTAATCTGTTATAGAATTAGAATAGTCCCCCATCCTCCGCCTCTGATCTTTGCACCTGATTGGGTTCAGTGCCGACAGTGTCCTGCTGCTCTATTTAAGACCGGAAGTAGGTGGATTGCTTCATCATTCTTGCAAATCGCCCCATGATGCTGGATGTAATTACCAGCAAAACGTCGTACTACTCAAATTGTAAATGTGGATTTACTCTCCAACACACCAGTGGGCTGAAGTACTAACGATTTGGCGTTTTGTTTAATGACAAGTCCCTTACTAATTGCCTGTCGGGTGGTGGAGGGTTTGGACACATTTTTACTTACGCAATCTAAACCAAAAACCTTTATTATGAGCGAGGGGTACAGTGGGGACGCGGTGTGTCGGTCACGACAGTGTCTCCTGGGTGAGCGACCCGGTCGAAGTTAATCCCTGGCCGTGGCTTCGCGGCGTATGTATGTGTGTATGTTGAACTTATTTCGCACCATACGTAGCCAACCATGCTAATCGGAGGTGTGGGGGAAGGACAACAATCTAAACAATGCATGGATGTTGAACTTCTTTCGCACCGTACGGCGGCCAACCGTGCCAAGTGGAGGTGCGACGACCGTGACCCACCGGCACCTGGCCAAGGTCACCGCGTACGCAGCAGCTCCCAACCGCTCCCTACCGAAACTATGGCTCTCTCGAAAGGCCACACAATAAAATCAACAATCACTCGTGTCACTGTGGATAACGTAAGTTTACTGCATTCTCCTCGAGGACATTGACGAGTAGCTCGTGTTGTGTATTGTGCAGCTGTGCGTCGAACTCGGTAGGGCCGAAATCTTAGAGCAGAAAGGTCTATTGTCTTCAAACACCTGGTAGCTCGTCAGCATCGTTTTGAAACTAAAATATTTTTCATTTTACCAAGTAAGACTCACTGAGCTATAGAGCTCTTTTTGAGAAGCGACCTGGCCACAAATGATAGCCCAATGAAGTGGCTTATCACGTGGACAATTTTAGCAGCCAAATACTCTCAGCGAGCTTGGCCCTCCTGGTGAGACACTGAATATCGAAACTGGTCCAGAGTTTGCCTGGATTCAAGCCGAAGCGATGCTGCTGACATTACCCACCTCCAATGGGCCACCTGGCTGATGGGATATGAAGAGAAACACTTTTATATTTCATGTGGAGGGGCAGACATGGGAAGGAGACAAATCGTCTGCTTATTTATAACGATGTTAGCACGCGCGTGGGCGGGCGGGCGGGCCACGCAATATGGTCCGCCCGCACAGGGCGTCACGTAGCGAGATGTTAACTTCCTCAGCTGGTATACAACAGGAGGTCGTGCGTTCGATCCCGACACCGACATCTGCTGTATATTTGGAGTTTGCGGTGTCTCTCTCCCCGTGGTCGCGTGGATTTGTCTCCGGGTACTCCGATATTTCCCTCTACATTTGAACACACGTTTTAAAGATATTTGGCTGCCATGAATTTCCACGTGATGATGATGAGCCACTTCATTGGGCTATCATTTGTGGTAGCCAGGTCACTTCTGAAAAAAAAGCTACACAGCTCAGTAGGGTCCTTACCTGATAAAATAAACAAATAGTTAACAATTTAGTTTCATGTCCCGCGAGCAAGCGACACGGCGTCACGTGGTGCCGTGCCATCCCGTCCCGTCGTCCTGACACGTCACCGCTCGCGCATCGCCCGCAGCTCAGAACAGCGCCGGCGCGCGGAGCGAGGGTTGTCCTGCCGCTCTGCCACACACGATGCGGGATCGCGGATCAATCCGAGGGTCGATTTCTCGCCCTCCTCGCGTCCCGTTGTCTTCTCTCTTATTGACACTCGTTTGCTTTGCTCGGTTCGGAAACCATTTTCACGAGCCACCTGCCCCGATTAACCCTCCCGACGATTTGCCCCGGAGACGTGCGCCCGGATAGTCGGAACGCCGGCGTCGCAGACGCACCCCACCGCATCTGCCAACAACCGAACCCGCACCGCGCCCGGTCTCGTCGCAGCTCGGCAGTCACGCAAGGGGTCGGGTCTGGCCCTCGATCGAACGGGAGGGTGGGGGGCAGGGGGACTGTCTGGGAATACTGGCTGCGAAGTGGGGCAGGAGATCGTCGTACAGCGATGGATAATTGAATCCATCCGTGCGGAGGACGAGTCTAACGGCCCTTGCATGCGTGGGGGGTTTCTCCGGGTTCCTCCCGTATAAAGACATTCTCGCGAATGGACAAACATTGCACTGCAGGATTCTCTTGAAAAAAAAGAGTTTTGAGACTCAGTGAGGGTTTCCTGAAAAAAATGACACGACGTTGTTACGCTTCACGGTTGGGTAGATGGGACTGCGGTTGACGCACCGACATTCCTGGGCACGGCTAGCATCGGTATCTGAACCAATTCCTGGGATCCCCCCTCTCCTGCGTCAACCAATCCTCACTGACCCGCCGCGGAGTTCGTCCGGCAGTGGATAGACCACGGCCGACGACAAACTTCCCGAGCGCTCGTTGATCCCGCTGTGCGTCGCGCTCCGCTCGCTCCGGCGCGTGTCAGCCGAAAGGCATCTCGACACGGGCGCGGCGCAGATCCACGGTAAATCCTCCACGAACGTTTAAACATCGCGTGAGCGGGGAGGGAGCGAACGGGAAGGGAGAGAGCAGGGCGGGAAGAAAGAGGGAAAGGGGGCAAGCGAAGAAGGGAGGGGAACAGGGAGGGAGGGGAGCGGAGAGGGGAACAGGGAGGGAGGGGAGAGGAAAGGCGCGGAGAGGGAGGGGAGCGGGGAGAGAGGGGAGCGGGGAGGGAGGGGAGCGGAGAGGGAGGGGAGCGGAGAGGGAGGGGAGCGGGGAGGGAGGGGAGCGGGGAGGGAGGGAGGGGAACGGGGAGGGAGGGAGGGAGCAGGGGTCAGGGGAGGCAGCGAGGAGGAGGGAGCAGGGACAGCTCTTTCAACAGCAAAATCTGCTTTGCTTCACATGACAAACAGGGATGGGATTGCTCTTCCGAAGAAGCCAGTTTCACCCGCCGTGGCACGTCAAGTATACACACATACACACACTGACTCACAAATACGTACCCACCTACTCACAAAGACACACTGACACACACTCACCAGCTCACGCACAAATAAAGACGAAGATCCCCACACACGCATGTTAACAGACACACACAACAACAACCGCCATTCGCCACTAAGTGGCGGTGACGTCACCACGACGCTTGTGCCAGGCCATGTGCACCTTGAGGCCACGTGAAGTGTCGAACGCCCGCGGGCAGGAGGTCACGGGGCAGACCCAGGTGCCACGGGTCGACTGACTAAGATGACTGGCTGGTGCACCACCTGTGGCCCCCTACTGTGCCAACCTGCTGTGCTTTAGCCACCCGGCGCTCCGCTCGTTGTTGTGAGCGTCGCTCCTCCGCCCTCCGTTGTTGTTGGAGGGCGACTGCCTCCAACTGCCCAATAGCGTCCTTCACGAGCCTCCTCCACAGAGGCCGATCTTGACACCGCTGGTACCAGTCATCGGCAAGTCCACTCAGCTCCACATCCTCCTGTACCACATCACTCCATCTCTTCTCTAGCCCGTGCCGCGCCCGTTTAGCCCCCTCGATCCGGCCGAACAAAAGCTGTTTTGGCATGCGGTGGCTGGGCATGCGGGCTACATGACCCAGCCAACGCAGCCTCGCCTGCCAAAGGAGCTCACCGATGGGACCTTGCCCAGATCTTTCAAGGATTTTTGAGCTCCCCACACAATCCAGCCTGGTTAAACCCAGAATGGATCGTAGGCAGGCCAGCATAAATGTTTCAAACCGGCAAAGATGCTCCATTAAGGGGGTCCACGTTTCGCAAGTGTAGAGATGGGAGGGAATGACCGTGGCCGAGAAGACCTGAAGCTTAGTGCGGAGCGACAGACCAGGTAGCTTCCACACGGCGTTACGCAACCGATGAAAAGATATTGCCGCTCGACTGATTCGGAGTGAGACCTCTGCTGTTAAACTGGAGCCGGTCATAAGCACACTGCCCAGGTATGGGAAACTCTCCACGCTCTCCACAACTGCCCCATCACCGATTAGGAGTTGTGGGGGTGGAGTGTCCGATGGTACGAAGTACCCAGGCAGGTGCTTAGTTTTGGTGGGGCTGATGGTAAGGCCCCATATCTCTTAGTGGCACGCTCCAGTCTCAGCAGCAGCGTCTCCAACTCCTCCTCTGAATGAGCAACTATTACCAAATCATTAGCATACATAACGTGGTTGAGCAATAGGGAGCCATCCCTTGGCCGCACCCGGGCATCAATCAGCCTCCCATTATATCTGTGCCAAATGGATATTCCCCCGGTACAGCTATTGAAGGCTTTACGAACTACGGCGTCAAAATAGATGTTAAATAATGTGGGAGCCAGAGGACATCCCTGTCGCACCCCAAGGTGTACAGGGAATGGCTCTGACTCCCAGCCACGTCGTTTTACCCGGGCCCGCTCACCATCATGAAGGTCCTTAATGATCGTGAGCAGAGGGTCAGGGACTCCAAAAGCACGAAGAACAAGCCAGAGCCCAGGCCTACTGATGGTATCATAGGCCTTGACCAGGTCAATAAAGCAGAGATGTAGGTCTTGTTGGAATTTCCTACACCTCTGCTGTAGCAGACGGAGAGAAAATATGGCATCTGTGCAGGACCACCTTTTCCTGAAACCGCATTGGGGCTCCGCAAGCCTCTCCTCAGCGTGCCTGGCGAGGCGATGTTGAATAATCCTTGCCAGGACCTTTCCCGGCACACTGAGGAGTGAGATGCCCCTGTAGTTGTTACAGTCAAACAGACACACGCGCGCGCTCACATGCGCTCGGTGGATCGCCGCATCGCAGGAGGCCTTCTTCCTGCAGCCCATTCGTCATGGCCAATGACGAAGATGATGACGGTGGTGGTGTTGATGCGATGATGACGGTGGTGGTGTTGATGCGATGATGACGGTGGTAGTGTTGATGCGATGATGACGGTGGTGGTGTTGATGCGATGATGACGATGGTGGTGTTGATGCAATGACGGTGGTGGTGTTGATGCGATGATGACGACGGTGGTGGTGTTGATGCGATGACGGTGGTGGTGTTGATGCGATGATGATGACGGTGGTGGTGTTGATGCGATGACGGTGGTGGTGTTGATGCGATGATGATGACGGTGGTTGTGTTGATGCGATGATGATGGTGGTGGTGTTGATGCGATGACGGTGGTGGTGTTGATGATGATGACGGTGGTGGTGTTGATGCGATGACGATGACGGTGGTGGTGTTGATGCGATGATGACGGTGGTGGTGTTGATGCGATGACGGTGGTGGTGTTGATGCGATGATGACGGTGGTGGTGTTGATGCGATGGTGATGACGGTGGTGGTGTTGATGCGATGGTGATGACGGTGGTGGTGTTGATGCGATGGTGATGACGGTGGTGGTGTTGATGCGATGGTGATGACGGTGGTGGTGTTGATGCAATGACGGTGGTGGTGTTGATGCGATGACGATGACGGTGGTGGTGTTGATGCGATGACGATGACGGTGGTGGTGTTGATGCGATGATGATGACGGTGGTGGTGTTGATGCGATGATGACAGTGGTGGTGTTGATGCGATGATGATGACGGTGGTGGTGTTGATGCGATGATGACGGTGGTGGTGTTGATGCGATGACGGTGGTGGTGTTGATGCGATGATGACGGTGGTGGTGTTGATGCGATGACGATGGTGGTGTTGATGCGATGACGGTGGTGGTGTTGATGCGATGACGGTGGTGGTGTTGATGCGATGACGGTGGTGGTGTTGATGCGATGACGGTGGTGGTGTTGATGCGATGACGATGACGGTGTTGATGCGATGACGATGACGGTGGTGGTGTTGATGCGATGACGATGGTGGTGTTGATGCGATGACGATGACGGTGGTGGTGTTGATGCGATGACGACGACGGTGGTGGTGTTGATGCGATGACGACGACGGTGGTGGTGTTGATGCGATGACGACGACGGTGGTGGTGTTGATGCGATGACGACGACGGTGGTGATGTTGATGCGATGATGATGACGGTGGTGGTGTTGATGCGATGACGATGACGGTGGTGGTGTTGATGCGATGGCGATGGTGGTGTTGATGCGATGACGATGGTGGTGTTGATGCGATGATGATGACGGTGGTGGTGTTGATGCGATGAAGATGACGGTGGTGGTGTTGATGCGATGATGACGGTGGTGGTGTTGATGCGATGATGACGGTGGTGGTGTTGATGCGATGATGACGGTGGTGGTGTTGATGCGATGATGACGATGGTGGTGTTGATGCGATGACGATGGTGGTGTTGATGCAATGACGGTGGTGGTGTTGATGCGATGACGATGGTGGTGTTGATGCGATGACGATGGTGGTGTTGATGCGATGACGGTGGTGGTGTTGATGCGATGACGATGACGGTGGTGGTGTTGATGCGATGACGATGGTCGTGTTGATGCGATGATGATGACGGTGGTGGTGTTAATGCGATGATAACGATGGTGGTGATGTTGATGACGATGGTGGTGTTGATGTTGTTGGGTACAGAAGGACACACGCAGTGTGGCTAGTTCCAGGACAAAACAGAGATCCGATGACAATGCTGTGACGTGAATGGCGCGGTCGGCGGTGGCCACGCTGGCGCTGCTCCGTGCCTTACACGACACCCGGCGCCCGCCGACGCTCGCGCCCACGTTCGCCGCGGCGACCACGGCTCACCCCGCGCTGCCCCGTAACCCGTACAACCGCGGGAGAGATGGGCGCACCACAGCAGGACACGTCAAGCTGACCAGGGTCGTTCACCGTTCAGCTGTGGTCCCGAATAAAAAAAATATTAAAAGTATTTATTATTTTACCAGGTAAGGCCCACTGAGCTATTAAGCAGCCAAATACTCCATCTGTGTATGTTGAACTTCATTCACACTGTACGTAGCCAACCGTGCTTATCGGAGACGCTCGCCAAACAGCACTTGCCCGAAAAGTCTGCTGAGGCTATACACGGGGGGATGGGGGATTTCTATCTCGTGTGTCTATTTGAGGGCTCCGGGATCTCCATGCAAGTCCGTTGGTAAATCTGCGGGTCCTCGTTTGCAAGCCATTCGCGGACTGGTGCCGAGACCGTCAACTCTCTAAATAATAACACAGCCCACACCTGCCTTGAACGAGTCTGTGACGAGACCGGCACCTCGCAGTCGCACACGGCCACGCGAGGTACTCGGAAGCCGTGCCACGCTGCCGTGCCACGCTGCCGTGCCACGCTGCCGTGCCACGCTGCCGTGCCACGCTGCCGTGCCACGCTGCCGTGCATGCGCGCGAGAGAGCAGCACATGGCTCCGCACTGCACCGCCCCCACCTGCCCCCCCCCCGACCCCACCGAATCGTGAGGCGGCTCAACCCAAAATACCTAACCTGGGATTGTCAGAAGCGGCGGGCTCAGCGTGTTGACCCCCCCCCCGCCCCCCCCGCCCAGGGGACCAAGCTCTATGATTTCCATCGCTCGGCGCGAGAGAGAGAGTGGCCGAAACAAAAATAGGGCAAAAGCCGCCCAAGTTTTGGGACCGTGCGACAGCCGCATGGCCGTCCCCACCCCTCGTGTTGGAGAAACAAAAAAGGGATCCGTTGGCGGCCGTCGGTTCGGATTTCGTTTCTCCGGCAGGGCCATCGCGCCGCCGCGGAAAGAGGCCAAGACGGCGGGGAGATCGCGCGCCGGGGGACGCGCAGGGATAGGGAAACAGGCTGCGCCTTTGTGTATGCACGCGCACACGGTGTCTGAATCGGTGTGTCAGTGTGTGTGAAAGAGTGGGGATTGGTAGTGGTGAGCGCGCTGCGCTATGAACCTGGCGACCCGAATTCGATTCCCCCTCACGGCCAACACCGGTAAACATCGCCACTGGGGAGACAAAGGCGGCCGGGCATGGTATTGGCCACCCACCCCCTCACGTGCCGTGCCAGGCTTCATAGCTGCTCGCGAACAGAACTTGCCCCAAAAGTGCGCTTTTTAATGCTGTTGCTGATGATGCTGCTGCATCAGCCCGTGTGTGCCGGTGTGTGTGTGTGCCGGTGTGTGTGTGGGTCGGTGTGTGTGTGCCGGTGTGTGTGTGGGTCAGTGTGCGTGTGGGTCGGTGTGCGTGTGGGTCGGTGTGCGTGTGGGTCGGTGTGTGTGTGGGTCGGTGCACGTGTGGGTCGGTGTGTGTGTGGGTCGGTGTGTGTGTGGGTCGGTGTGTGTGTGGGTCGGTGTGTGTGTGTGGGTCGGTGTGTGTGTGGGTCGGTGTGTGTGTGGGTCGGTGCACGTGTAGGTCGGTGCACGTGTAGGTCGGTGTGTGTGTGGGTCGGTGTGTGTGTGGGTCGGTGTGTGTGTGGGTCGGTGTGTGGGTCGGTGTGTGTGTGGGTCGGTGTGTGTGTGGGTCGGTGTGCGTGTGGGTCGGTGTGTGTGTATGTCGGTGTGTGTGTGGGTCGGTGTGTGTGTGGGTCGGTGTGTGTGTGGGTCGGTGCGTGTGTGGGTCGGTGTGTGTGTGGGTCGGTGCGTGTGTGGGTCGGTGTGTGTGTGGGTCGGTGCACGTGTGGGTCGGTGTGTGTGTGGGTCGGTGTGTGTGTGGGTCGGTGTGTGTGTGGGTCGGTGTGTGTGTGGGTCGGTGTGTGTGTGGGTCGGTGTGTGTGTGGGTCGGTGCGCGTGTGGGTCGGTGTGTGTGTGGGTCGGTGTGCGTGTGGGTCGGTGTGCGTGTGGGTCGGTGTGTGTGTGGGTCGGTGTGTGTGTGGGTCGGTGTGTGTGTGGGTCGGTGCGTGTGGGTCGGTGCGCCGAGCGAGCAGTGTTCCGCATCCACTTCTCCTTGATCACAGAGTTGCTGCCTGGGAGGGGGCGGGAGGGTAGTGGGGGCCCGGCGTGGGGAACAATCCGCCGTTTGTTTCTCCGCTTACAGAAAGAAAAACCACTGGAAAAAAATTTAAAGAAAGGCAACCCCACCCCACATTTCTTGTCGTCTCGCCGAATTCCTCGCTGCCAATTTCGGTAAAATCGCTCCCAATCATGTGGCCGCGCGAAACACAGACGGCTCGAGGCGGGCGGCAGTCTCCGGCCTCCCCTGCCCTCCCGCGTGCTTTCGGGGTCGCGCTGCACGATGCCCGGCACATGCAGCGAAACGTCGGACGTCACGTCGAACAATGCGGGACGTGACGCCGAACACGTGCCCGACCACCGCCCACCACCCACTAAAGGAGGTGGAATTGCCATCTATGTTCGTAATACTATTGTTTTGAAGGTCTGGCTCTCAAAATAACTCTCCCAAATAATCAACAGATATTGGTAGTGTGCTGCTATCGACCGCCTAGTGGGAAGGATGTTGAAGCTGCACCTGTACTGAGAGAGCTTTTTGGGGGCCTCCCTAAAGGTGAAATAGTTTTAGTGGGTGATCTAAATAGGAATTGGCTAAACACGCCGGCCGTGGCCACAAATTTTTCAGATGAATTTACTCTGTTTCAATTAATAAATGTTCCCACAAGACGAAACCTAAAAAATGCGGGACAGTCATCTCTGCTTGACGTCCTATTGACAAATGCCCCTCACAATTTCGCACTGACTGGTGTTCTGGGTAATAACCTTAGTGATCACTCCTTCATTTTTGGGGTGAGATCATCAGCCAGACCCAAAAGCCCCCCCTAAATTGGTTGAGAAGCACTCTATGAGACACTTCAGCACTCAGGCATTTACTAATGATGTGCTTAACTCGTATATTGACAAGGTCTGTGATATCCCCAACCTGACTACGGCTTGGGAGACCTGCAGGTACACGTTTCTCCAATTCTTAACAAACATGCTCCGTTGGTTAGATTTAAAACTAAAGGCAACTGCCCACCATGGTTTGATCCTTTGATTACAAAGCTCATGAAAACTAGGCACAAGGCTTGGGCATGTGCTCAGAAAAGTAATTTGGTCAATGACTGGCTAGAATACAGAATTTTAAGGAATAGATGCGTCAAAAAAATATGGCATGCAAAAAATGCCTACCTTCCTCCACTCTCCTGGAATAACATGGAAATGCCAGCATTTTCTGGAAAACAATCAAATGTATCGAAAAGGCATCCAAAATAGACAATCTGCCCGTTGAGCTTAACCGAAATGGGTAATATTTTTCAGATCCCAAAAAAACTAGTTGACAATTTTAACCTTCATTTTTCTGAAGCTGGTAATCTTTTTGATAATGTATTGGGAGTCACCCCTGCTCATGCAAATTCCTACACCCCTGTCCAAACATTAAACGAATTTAGTTTCCAGACAATCCACGAAAGTAATGTTCTGAAACAACAGCCCTACCTCAAAGGGTCCTCCTCTACCGGAGCAGATAGTATTCCCGTCTTTGCTCTACTAACTGTTGACAAACCTATAGCCCATATTTTCAACCTGTCCATCAGAGAAGCATCAGTTCCTCTAGAATGGAAACATTCCTATGTCCGTCCACTTCACAAAGGGGGCCCTAAAGATGATCCAAATAACTACCGACCTATCTCAATTTTGTCCCCGTTGATTTAAAATTTTAGAAAAATTATTGACCTACCAAATTAGCAGTTTCCTGTCCACCAACAATCTACTACATCTAAAACAATCTGGGTTCCGAAAAAAATACAGCACCACATCTGCTGCATTAGACTCTCTGAATCACATTTACAGTAGCCTTGATAATAAGCAGTACTGTGCCTGTCTTTTTCTAGACCTGTCCAAAGCTTTTGATACAGTAGACCACAAAACCCTGCTTAGAAAACTAAGTTGCCTCGGTTTGTCCGAAAACGCAGTAAAATGGTTACAAAATTACCTCTTTTCTCGTACCCAAACTGTATTCACAGATGGTTGGAGGTCAAACAGTGTTAAGATAACAAAAGGGGTTCCACAGGGTTCCATCCTCGGCCCCCTTTTGTTCTCTCTTTATGTCAATGACTTGGGCACTGACCTGGATCATTCCAGGGTACATCTTTTTGCAGATGACACGATACTGATTACTGCTGGCCGCTCTCCGGATGACGTGATTGCTAAGCTCCAGGGTGATTTCAACAAACTACAACATCAGCTAGTTGCTCTTAAACTAATCCTGAATACCTCCAAAACCAAGGTGCTATGCTTCTCACCGGGACTAAAACAGGAAGTTATTTTTCCCCAATTACATTCCTTAAATAATTATCAAATAGAGCAAGTCAAGATCTATAAGTATCTTGGGGTCATCCTGGATTCAAAATTGAATTTTGAAGATCACATTGATTATATTGGTAAAAAGACAAAAATAAAAATTGGTTTTCTGTATCGACACAAGCACTGCTTCCTCCCTATGTTCCGTTTGGAATTGATAAAAGCTACCATACTGCCTCTACTTGTTTACTGTGATATCGTGTATAAATCAGCCCCAAGTAATGTACTGAAGAAGCTTGATTCCATCTATCACTCGGCCTTAAGATTTGCATTGAACTGCCCATATAGAGACTCACCACTGTGATCTCTACATTGGGTCAAACTTAACATCTCTTAATGTTCGACGGCTTGTGCACCAGATCTTATTTACTCACGATGTTCTTACAAAAAAAATCCGCAGACTACCTGCTGGATCTCCTCTCTGTTTCAAAGAACAAATTTGACCTCAGGTCTTCGCTCATTTACCAGCTTCACATTCCCTATTGCCGTACAAAAACTGGGGGAACGGCCTTTGCTATTGATGCCCTCAGGGTCTGGAATGCTATTGCCAATAAACTGCAACTTGAATCACTACCTATGAGATCTTCACTCAAAACTGATCTAGAGGAGTTGTACACCCCTAGCTGCCACTGCTATTCATTGGCGTAAAATAAAATAAAATGTTTCGCTCCGGATGACACTGCAAAGTATTATCTGTATTTTGATTTAGCGTGCTGATCTTCAAGGTGCATTGAAAAATTTGATACTCCGACTGATGCTTCTGTTGTTGTGGAGTAACTCATGCAGCCAGCTATGGCTCTAGGGTTTGGTATTACATGTTATTTATGTAGTTTATTGTAAAAAATTCGGTCACAGTCCCTATGATCACTGTTACATTGCATTTATGGCTTTATTTTGGTGATTTCGAAAAGTTTTTTGGTTTGGCCATGTTTTTGTTTATTGTAGTACGGAGTTAGACTGATGGCCTTAATCTTAGTTGTCTTGTGGTTGTTGTTGTTGTTTGACTTGCATCCCACTGGGATTTTTGCACACAGCGTTGGTGTACGGTGCTATTTCAGGAATATTCTGATGTGTTTTTCCTGAATTTTCTGTTTGCACAGTCACATAGTCGCTTTAAGATGTTTTCTGGTTCACGTTTTTGTTTTTTGTTTGTTGCGGTTGCACCCGATTCAAGAGCCGAATGGCTCACAGGGCTATACCACATAAATCGAACTATGAAATATAAACTACCTACCACCCACCAGCAGCAGCTTCAACGTTCGTCTCCAATTTTTCCCAGGCTCCACCAACGCGCAAAGACAACGCGCGCGCTAACGCAAAGCGGTCGGCGCAGGCGCGGGCAGAGCACCTGCGACGCCACGGCAATTGGTAAACCCTGAACGCGGCACTGGCGGGATACAGAAGAACATCCGGCACCGCTGGGTTTCCGTGCCGCTGCCTGCGGCCCAGCCGTCACGCCCGGCGTCGTGTCCGCGTCTCCTTTCCGAGCCTGGGCGAGGTGCCTCGCCCGCGCGGCAAACGCCGCTCCCCACCGCCATCCCGGGAGATGGCGTGGGTGTTTTTGTGGGGCGAGGTATTGTTGGCCTTGCAGTCTCACGCCACGTTTCCATGAATGCTGGATTGGCCTGGTTGTAGCCCAGGATGAGTTTCCTACCTCTTTTCCACCGAACAAACGATGCGCGCCAGTCTGGCGCGGCTCAGAAGCTCGATGTACCGCTGACGTCACGGGCAGAGGACGAGTGGAGACGCGTGGTAGGTGACATGAGTGTCCTCCCAGCGTACTGATTAATGTCACGTGCAGTGAACGCGAGGCAAATATTATTGACCCATTCTCCCTGGCCTTGCTTTCGCCATGAAGCCAGATTCCGATTTCCAGTGAGGCCACAGTTTCGAGCGGTGCCAGTGCTTGGTATGCAGGAGGTCGTGGGTTCAAATTCGACACTGACGGTTTTTCCCTTCGCATTTTAGAATGAACATGCGTTTGGAGTATTTGGCTGCTATAAATTTCCACGTGATGATAAGCCACTTCGTTGAGCTATCGATTTTAGCCAGGTCACTTCTGAAAGAGGTATACGACTCAGTGGGCCTTACCCGGTAAAATAAAAAATAGTTTAGTTTTTACGAGTTTCATCGTTTAAAGAGCGAATGGGAAACCACCGGAATCACGAGGGCTGGCTTAGATGCGCCGGCGGAAAAGCGGTACCCGTGCATTGTGTGCCACGCTGTGCCAGAGACAACTCGGAGACGGCCGGGCCTCGCAAATCCCCAATGGTTTCTGCGGCCGCTACGTCAGCCTCTTAAGAATTTATTTCTGTTTTCTGTTATGGGCATCAAAGCGTGGCGGACGAGAGCCGGGTTGAAGTGCTTTCAGAAAAGCCGAGCTCGATAATGAAAAGCAACGAAAGCAAAGCGGGAAGAATATGTCGTCAAGAAGAAAGTTTGCAATCATGGCGCAGCGTCTTGCCACGACGTCGTGTGGGCTCACAAGCACCGTCGCTGACCCAGAAAATGGAACAAAATTCAAAAGGGGCACAACGAAGTGTGGAGAGGACGCACTCCTTGGAAACTACACCGAGAAACAGGAATAGAAATGCAACGTAGAGACATCGCACTGACTGGAAGGACACGGGGGCTTGGGAAGGACGCGGCCCGATAGATGAGGCGATGGCCTGCGGTCACAAATAACGACACAGAGGTGGCAGCCGCAGGAGGTAACGTACCTGAGAGGACGGAGCGACGAGGTCAGAGTGCGAGGCCGCCGCTCCGTGGATTGCTCTACCGCAGGGCCGTGAGGGACGGCTACAGCTTCAGGAGGAATTTATCGGGCAGTGGATATATCGTGGCCGTCTCCGAACGTGGCAGAGACGACAATGAGCGTGGCGGCCGATTTAGATTTTAACACGTAGGCTTTCGCGACCAATATCATCCATAATATAGGTTATTCTGGTTAGATCGCGTAAGTAAAAAAATGTGTCGTTAAACCACCACCACCCGACAGCCAATTAGTAAGGTTTGTCACGAAAGCAGAACATGCCAATTCGGTGGCGGGTTTAACGACACATTTATATATTTACGTGATCTAACCCAAAAAAAATCGGTATTATGGATTTAAATTTTGCGCTCGCACGCACTTCGCTGTCTCTCGATGATGTTACTGGCATTCCCGTCACGCAGTTCTTTGGGCACATCTGCTCGTTTGACTTAGCAATAGAAAGCGCTTCACACAAACCACTTATTTTTCACTTCCAAAAGGCTGTTTGATGCTTCGTGTACATTCAAAGAAAACCGTGAATGTTAATGAAAACCATTTACTGACCAGATGTTTTGAAGTGTACCAGTTTTCTCGCGCCCCACGGCGTCAAGCGTGAACTCCAACTACACGCCATTTAATCTCTGCCCTCTCCCCCTACGCTCTGAAGAAGGGCCACTGCCTAACAAATCAGCAGTCTAAGTTACACGTCGCCACAGTCAAGCTGTTGAGTTGACGACGAATGTGGCAAGCATGCTGCGAGCTGTGTCAGAGCACGGCTGCCAACGCAGTCCCTGGCGAGTGCTGGACAGAGTGAAGGCCTTCACTAGGACTCTCTCCACACACAGTGGACATGTCAATGGACGTAGACCGACAAATGAAAGCCCAAATTAAATCCGGTATCGATTTCAAGATCGCACTCCCTGTCTTCAAGATCCTCCACGGACTTGCTCCTGCCTACCTCTCCCCTCTCATCTCACTCTAATCCCCTCCACGCACTCTCCTACCTCTCCCTTCTCATCTCACTCTAATCCCCTCCACACTCTCTCCGACCTCTCCCCTCTCATCTCACTCTACTCCCCTCCACGCACTCTCCTACCTCTCCCCTCTCATCTCACTCTAATCCCCTCCACACACTCTCCGACCTCTCCCCTCTCATCTCACTCTATTCTCGTCCACACTCTCTGTCCCAGTCACCGAGGCTTTGTCAAAGCCCTCCGTCAACCTTCGCTCAGCAAGAGGTCGCTCATTCTCCTCCCCCAGAAATCCGTGCTATTCAAGTCCAGGCTGAGGCCTTCCACTTCTCCTCCACCGATGACTGCCTCTCCCTATAAAAACAAACACGCCCACCGTTTCCGTACATGGTCTGTTCCCCACGACACCAATGGTCATTACTCTTTGGTTCTTTCGGTAAAGTCACGTAGAAAGAAAATGAATTAAATAATAGAATACGACGTTTCGATTGCAACACAAGCAGTCGTCATCAGGTAGAACTAAATTTGAGAGAGACACAAAACAGACACGGAGACACACAGACAGACACACACACAAGCAGAGAGAGACAACACAGAGACACACAAAGAGACACAACATAGACACACAGAGACCCAATGCCTCTGTGTCGTGGCCTTAAATAGAGAGAGAGGGGGGGGGCAGAGGGAGAGGTGCGTCAAAATAGTTTAATATGACCACCAATGGTCATATTAAACTATTTTGTATTTTACAGGTGTAGTGACATACTAGATACCAATCTTGATTTGAATATTTCGTGACTGCAGGAATCCACTCTTTGGTTCTTTCGGTAAAGTCACGTAGGAAAAAAAACCTTTTTTTTACGTGACTTTACCTAAAGAACCAAAGAGTATACTCGATGTCACTCGAGGGCAGCCACAGTGCCAAGTGACGAAGGGTACTGCAGGGGCATAGCGGTGAGAGAGAGGGCACGTGAGGACATTGCCTGTGGGTGAACCCGGGAGGACGTGTCCCTCTCACCCCCTGTGTGGGGTGAGAGGGACACGTCAGGATGGCCGTCGTCGTTGTTGCTGCCCCAGGAAAATGGAATCCGCCATCCAGATCTTCGATCCTCGGTCTACAGGCATCGGACAAGTCATCGAGAGCCGGGCAGCGCGTTAGCTGACCCGGCCGATTATGTAGTGTTCCGTGTGGTTATGTAGCTATCCGTGGTGGTCACCACCCTTAGTCGTTATCCCGTTGAGTATAGACTTACCTGTTGTGTTAGTGAATAAAACGTGTTGCCTCCATACTCGAGAGTGCGTCTCAGTAGAACCCACTGCACAGGTAAGGCCCACTGAACTATATAGCTCTTTTTCAGAAGAAGCCTGGAACGAATGATAGCTCAAGGATGAAGTGGCTTGTCACGTTGAAATGTATAGCAGACAAATACTCTAAACGCACGTTTTTAAATATGGAAGGAAAAAACCAGAGGACCCGGAGAAAAATCTACATGATCACGGTGAGAGACATGCAAACTCCAAATATACAACAGGCGTCCGGGGTAGGATCGAACCCGCGACCTCCTGTATACCAGGCGGTCACGTGAACGTCAAAGTCACGTCCGGCTCACTCGCCTCCGGTTTGCAACCTTGAGCTAGCGGATGGGGGGGGGAACTCTTCGTTCCTATGGCGGGGTCGGCTCTACCCACAGGACAACCGCTTGTGACTTCCCCACAAAGTGGTGGCCATTTTATCGACCCTGGGGGTGAAGATGGGCCGAGTTAAACCAAAGCAGAATTTGAACTCCGACCTTCCCACTGCCGAGTTGTTCGCTCTCCTGCCGGGCCCGAAAACGAGCCCTGAGCTTTTCCCGGATAAACAAACATCCTAACGATGATTACCAAGTTACGACGGCGAGCGCTTTAAGAGCACACCGTGTGCGCGCGGCGTTGCCATAATTAGTTCACGTTTCGGTTCTCAAGAGCTGACCTCAATGCGCATATTGTGGGGGGGGGGGGGGGTTATTAGACACAGATGGGGCCCAACACGCACAGCCAGAGAAAATATTTTTCACATCTTGCTCTCCACACTCCACCCGTACAGTGCTGCTAACGTCCACCAGTGGAGGTGACGCACTCGAAAGGTTCGAGCGGTTCGAATCCGGCACACTGGTTATTACCGTGGCGGTGCGCGCATCGACCGTGAAAATGCCACGTGCGTGCGTCAAAAGATCCAGTGACGTCGTTCGAAAAGAGCAGGCCCATGGCAACACCACCGCCGTCACCGCAAATTTACTCAACTTGGATCGCATGCACGGCAGCGATGGTCAGGGCCCCTTAACTGGCAAACGAACACCGGCTCACAGGGCCCAGCCACCCAAATCAACTTGTGCCGTGTGAGGGCAGCTGCTGCTGCTGGTGGGGGGGGTGCCCATTGCAACGCGTCAACGCGAGGTGTGGGGTGAGCGGCGTGTTGCGCACGACAAGCTCACGTGGCGTGCGTGCAGGACAACGACAAATCGTAACAGATGTGTGTCGATAACCGTTACGCCACATCAGGATGAATAAAATACTCTACAAACCTCATCAATTCGCGACTGAACGAAGGCCGTGTCGGTCATGGGGAGATGTTTGACCATACTTCACCACGTTCGGGGAGCAGGGGGGTCCGTTGGACGGGACATCACTCGCCACCGGCGTTAGCCGTGGAATGGGGTGATTGTGCAGCATGCTAACCACTGCGCCACCGCTCCACCCCTGCGTTTGACGTACATATATATACACACACACACACACGAGGGCCTGAAACCAGACGCCCTGCCGAAACACCAACACGCTCTACTTCAAACCTTTAATATTACATACGGCCAGGAAGACCATATTGGCTAACCGGAAAAGATCATGAACCCCTCTGGTGAAAACGGTGGCATAACACCCTGCTCGCCCGGGCACGGATCTGAGCACTTATAAGCCACATGCTTAAGGGGAGGGAACGGAAGTTTCAGACCACGTGGTCCCCCCACCCCCTTCGTTTCCTCCAGAGTCTAAAATCAGGGAGGGGGGTGGGGGGCGAAGATAAGGGACTGGTGGAAGGGGGGGGGGAGTGCCCCCCTCAGCCGTGAAACGAGCGGGGAGCGGATCCACGAAGGGTGAGAGGTTAGCGCATCAGCCAAGTGTGTATTGTTTGATTTGTGGAGTTTTCCTTGACTCCCCCCTCTTATCACTTCTCTGCCCATTCCCCTGCCACTTTCCCCTCTGCCCTTGGTCTTCCCTCAGTGTGTTACTTACCTATCCCCTCCCCACTATTTCCTCCCACCCCCATATAAAACACCCCCCCCCCCCATTCGTCCCTGGTTGGGGCAGCGAGTCCAACAGCACCACCCCCAACCCCCCCCCCCCCTCCAAAAGAGGTGCCGTCGCGCCGAATATGAATTCTCATGGAGTATTTGTCGTCCCCCCCCCCCCACAATCTCGGGGCTCGCGTTTTGTCGTGAGCTTGAAGAATACATGAATCTGTAAGGTCCCGAAACAGCGGTCGAAAGTCCGAGTGAGTTGCTGCTCCAACGAGCATTGGGGACTGTGTTCCACATTGCTGTGGTGGGGTCGAGGGGGGGGGGAAGTCTCTCAAAATAGAACCACTGTTGACGTCCCCACAACGTGCTACTAATTTTATCAACCCCGGAAGGATGATGAGCTGAGGCAATCCCCTGCGAGCTCTACAAAGATCCCCACATATAGCATGTAACAGACTGTTAGGGCAAGTGCTGTCAGCGAGAAGCACCTATGAAGTCCGGCATGGCACACGATGGGGGGGGGGGGGGGGGGGCTTGGGGGAGTGCCAGTATCACGTACGGCCACCTTGTTTCCCGAGTGGCAATGTTTACACACCGCAAGCAGGTACTCATTTGAGGCCGAGTCGACCCATGGGAGACCCAGGACCGGCTAAAATAATCGTCACCGGTGTTGACCGTAAGCGGGATTTGAACTCGGGCCGCCGGGTTCATAGCGCAATGCAGCTATATAGTCTGTGTAATGTATGGCGCGTCTTGGATGTTGGCGCAACTCTCCTCTTTCCGAGAGTGTCTCACTCACAGGGGTGGAACCGTGCATCCAGTCATCGATGAATGCCGTTTGTTCATCTCTTGGGTGTGTGCTTGGGCTCTACCCAACAGCCGTCTCTTTGCATCCGTTGCACACTCCGTGTGGCAAACGAAAAAAACTATTAAGCTATTTTTTTATTTTAGCAGGGAAGGCCCACTGAGCTATACGTAGCTTTTTTTCAGAAGCAACCAAGGCTGTCACAAATGATAGATCAACAAAGTGGCTCATCACGTGGAAATTCATAGCAGCCAAAGACTCTAAAACGCACGTCGATTCTAAATGTGGAGGGAAAAACCGCAGAAATTGGAGAAAAATCCACGCGACCACAGGGAGAGACACCGCAAACTCCAAATATACAGCAGGCGTCGGGGTCGGGACCGAATCCTCGACCTCCTGCATAACAGGCGAGGTAGTTAACATCTCCTATCCACCGTGGCGCAGTGCCACGCGACCACGCGGTGGGAGCAAGCGAGCATCGAGCCGATGTCTTCCTCTTCGCACGACTAAATTTGATGTAGAGCGACAGCTATAATTATATACCCGAGGTGATCGAGCCAAAGCGGTCGCGTCACAGGGGTAACGGAGTTGTCTCTTTCTTTCGTACGGCGTCAGGAAAGGGTACGGCAACAGCGTTGAAACGCGTTAAACGCTGAGTCATCCAAGGAGGCGGTAGACGCTCTACGTATCGTGGTCTTCCCTGCCACGGATCTCAGTGCGAGGTTACACGTCTCAGTGTGAGGTTACAGGTCTCAGTGCGAGGTTACACGTCTCAGCGCGAGGTTACAGGTCTCAGTGCGAGGTTACAGGTCTCAGTGTGAGGTTACAGGTCTCAGTGTGAGGTTACAGGTCTCAGTGTGAGGTTACAGGTCTCAGTGCGAGGTTACAGGTCTCAGTGTGAGGTTACAGGTCTCAGTGTGAGGTTACAGGTCTCAGTGTGAGGTTACAGGTCTCAGCGCGAGGTTACGGGTCTCAGTGTGAGGTTACAGGTCTCAGTGTGAGGTTACGGGTCTCAGCGCGAGGTTACGGGTCTCAGTGTGAGGTTACAGGTCTCAGTGCGAGGTTACGGGTCTCAGTGTGAGGTTACAGGTCTCAGTGTGAGGTTACAGGTCTCAGCGCGAGGTTACAGGTCTCAGTGCGAGGTTACAGGTCTCAGAGCGAGGTTACGGGTCTCAGTGTGAGGTTACGGATCTCAGTGCGAGGTTACGGGTCTCAGTGTGAGGTTACAGGTCTCAGTGTGAGGTTACGGGTCTCAGCGCGAGGTTACAGGTCTCAGCGCGAGGTTACAGGTCTCAGTGTGAGGTTACAGGTCTCAGCGCGAGGTTACAGGTCTCAGTGTGAGGTTACAGGTCTCAGTGTGAGGTTACAGGTCTCAGCGCGAGGTTACAGGTCTCAGTGTGAGGTTACAGGTCTCAGTGTGAGGTTACAGGTCTCAGTGCGAGGTTACAGGTCTCAGTGTGAGGTTACAGGTCTCAGTGCGAGGTTACAGGTCTCAGTGTGAGGTTACAGGTCTCAGTGCGAGGTTACAGGTCTCAGTGCGAGGTTACAGGTCTCAGTGCGAGGTTACAGGTCTCAGTGTGAGGTTACAGGTCTCAGTGCGAGGTTACAGGTCTCAGTGCGAGGTTACAGGTCTCAGTGCGAGGTTACAGGTCTCAGTGTGAGGTTACAGGTCTCAGTGTGAGGTTACAGGTCTCAGTGTGAGGTTACGGGTCTCAGCGCGAGGTTACGGGTCTCAGCGCGAGGTTACAGGTCTCAGTGTGAGGTTACAGGTCTCAGTGTGAGGTTACGGGTCTCAGTGCGAGGTTACAGGTCTCAGTGCGAGGTTACGGGTCTCAGTGTGATTTCTGCCTTCTTCATCTTCTTGGTACGGCTGATGTTGATCGATAGCAATGGCTACGATTCTACGCCGAGGTGCTCGAGCCAGATAATTGCATCAAGGAGCATCCCTGCACCTCCCTTCCCCCTTCCCTCCCTCCCTCTTCCCTCCTCCTCCGCGCACCAGGCGTCGAGACGCGATGCGTTCCACAGCTCTGCCCCGGATTGGCGACCACGGTCGCCGCGCACTGCCGGAGGGGTTTTCAATTCTCCATTTGCATGGAAAAAAACATTTTAATGAGCACGCGCGCGCGGGTGTGTGTGTGTGTGTGTGCACGCGAGCGAGTGCACCCAACCAGAATTCGGTTCACGGCACGCCTAACGTTCAGTGGCGAGCGATCTCCCCGCTCTTCCCGGCTCCTGTGCCCCCTCGGGTTGCGAGGGTGACAATCCCTCCAGCAGGTGGTGGGGACTCAAGCGGAGCAGCCCCCAACCACCCCCTCACGTTGGCGCTTCCCCAGCACGGTTTGGTCAAACAACCCCCCGCCCGTGACCGACAAGGCACTGCCTTCATCCAACAGTGGATAAACAAATAGATGCATATTAACACTTAGGAGGTTTTCATGGTTTTTTGGAGTTAGATCTCGTAGATATAAATGTTTCGTTAAACCCGCCACCACCCGCCACAGCCAATATTTAAGGTTTGTCACGTAAAAAAAACGTGCAAATTAGTTTCTGGTTAAATTCGAGCTGTCGCCCGATGAGGATGGTTGCTGTAATTACTGGCGAAACGTCGTACTCGAATTATAAATGTTGTGGGTTTACTCTCCAGCACAGCACATGGCTGTGTTGGAGAGTAAACCCACAACTAGTAACTAATTGGCATGTTTTGTTTAAGTGACAAACCTTACTCATTGGCTATGTTGGGCGGTGGCGGGTTAAACGACCACAATTATTTTTATGTTATCTAACCCAAAAACCTCTATTATGGAGATGAATATTTAATGGGTTCACGTCACTCCCTGCAGCCACTCGGGGCGCTACTTTTCACCAGAACGGAATTTGAAAGGAATTGATTCTCGAATAAAACCGTGACGCAACAATTAATCAAATCGCTTGTGGGGGCGGTGGAGGGGTGACTCCAACCCCTCCCCCCCGTGTCACACACAATTAATTAAGTCACTGCTGTTCGGCTCACGGCTAGTGGTGATTAGAATCTAATTGACAAGCGTAGTGGGGGCGGGGGGGGGGGCGGCGAGCTGGAGAAAACCTGGCACGGTGCGCTGGACGACGGAACGGGGAGTCGGGCGGAGCACCCTGGGAGTTAGCGGGAGAGCTTGAGCGGAGTTGGAGAGTTGACAAGATCCCCCGCAGGGGTGTCAACTCCACGCACACTCACCACACGTGCGCTCGTTTGCTCGTTACATAAACACACTCGTTCATGTGAACGCAAGCAATCCGCTCGGAACGTCACTTCAGTACGCGAGCACATACACAGGCATGTACACAAAAATACACACTTCCATATATAGGAGCACAAACTCAGCCATGTACACACACAGACCGTATACACAAGCACATACAAAACCGTATACACAGACACACCAAAAAGACAAAGACCCCCCCCGTATGAAACTAGATTCGAAGCTTTCGTGACTGCCGGAATTACTCTTTGGTTCTGTCGGTAAAGTCACGTAACTTTACCGAAAGAACCAAAGAGTAAATTTTGATTTAAAGCTTTCGTGACTGCAGGCATTCATATTCTTGGTTCTTTCGGTAAAGTCATGTAGAAGGGAAACAATAAAATAATAAAAATATAAAACAATAAAATTCTCACGACGTTTCGACTGCAACACAAACAATCATCATCAGGTGTGAAAACCACAGCAAGAAATTTTGAAAAAAGTGGCGGTTATTTTTGTTTGTTTCCCTTCTACGTGACTTTACCGAAAGAACCAAGAATAACCAAAGAGTAGTTACCCCCCATACAGCCTTAACAGACTGTTGGGGAAAGTGCTGTTAGCCAGCACCTATGAAGGCCGGCACAGCACACGACGGGGTGGGTGGCCAACACCACGCCCGGCCGCCTTTGTCTCCCCAGTGCTGATGTATAGGCACAGCGCAGCAGGTGCTCATTTAAGGCAGAGTAAAACTGGTGAAGACCCGCAACCAGTTCAGACAATCGTCACCGGTATCAGCCGTCCACGGGAACTGAACGCGGATCGTAGAGCGCAGCGCGCTCGCAAACGAATGAACGTGCCGCACAGGAAACTGAAACAAGAGAGCCCCTCAGCCTTCAGGGTGCCGTGGTCAGGCCGGTTTGTGTAAACAGGACGACAGTCTCCAGGCGCACATAAACAATGATTATCTCCTGGAAAATAGTTTAGAGAGTGGATGTGATGTAGGGAGAGGAGGGGTGGTGTGGAGGGTCAGAGAGAGTGCAGAACAGATAGGAGGGGCAGAGGGCAAACGTTGGGAGTGTGCTGGGTAGAGAGAGTATGGGGGGGGGCACAAGCAAGGAGGACGCAAGGACAGAGGAAGAGGGAGAGGAGGAGAGATGATGAGAAGAGTGCCGGGGTGGGAAAGTGAATAAGTCAAAGAGAATCTGATATAGAAAGAAAAGGGAGGGAGAGTCGTGCAGCGATGTAAAACTCGTGGGAAGCCCATTAAGATTAATTATCATCATCATTGGCCATGATCAATCGTCTGCTGGGGGAAGGCTTCTCTAAGCGGCTGCCATCTCTTGCGATCAGGCGATGCGACAATCCCCCCAGGCCCTGCACCAGGGCGGATTTCATCCCTCACTCTCCTCGGTGGGAGAGGGGCAGCAGAGTGAGCGGTGCATCATGGGAGAGGGCAGCAGTGAGCGGTGCATCATGGGAGAGGGACCGTGTGAGTGGCGGAGTGAGCAGTGCATCGTGGAAGAGGGCAGCAATGAGTGGTGCATCATGGGAGCGAGTTCATGTGAGCGGCTGAGTGAGCGTTCCTCCGTGGCGCAGAGCGTGACGCGACCGTTGCTGCTCCGCCGCCAGTCGAGGGGCATTCCAGTCATGTGACATCAGGGGTCTCGGACCCCCTCCACCCCCCTCACCACACACACTCACACCAGATCACACTCCCAGCATCGCTCTCCCGTGAGCGTTTCGAATTTTTTACCGCGAGGCTGTCCGGCACGACGTTCCAACGTTTTTTTTGCTCTCCCAGCCCGCGTGGGCGAAAGGTCGAAACGAGCAACACGCCGGCACGACCCAGAAACACATCACAGCGCAATTGTTACCCCCCGCGCACCCCCCACCGCGTCGCCCCCCTGCCACCCCCTTGCTCGGCTGGCTTCAATTATAATTTAACACTTCATTAGGATCCAGGCCGTAATTGGCTCTGAGCACAGCACAGGAGCGCACCGCCGGGCGGGGGTGGGGCAGCTGCCGCGACGCTTAAGACAACACCACAAAGCGCAGACCTCATCTGGCCTCTTGAACGAGTCTCTTCCACACGAGTCGAGTCCACACGTTACGCGGTGCACACAAAAGCCGCCCCCCCCACCTCAAGATCCCCCCCTGTATCTCCCCCCTCTTCCACCCGCACCGCGCAGCTGCCGCCGCTCCTTTCCCGGTGCCTCCCTCTCCGTGGCACGCAAGCAAGCGAGGGAGCGTACAGGGAGACGGAGGGAGGGGAGTCGAGGAAGGGGTGAGGGGTAGACGAGGGCAGGAAAGAGGCGACGTCACGCTGCGCGAGCATTTCCACAGAGTTACCGCGCTCGCGGGGAACGGGCCGAGACGCACGCGGGACGCACGCCGCCACCAACGCTCCGTAAGCTCCTGCTGCTGTCGCTGACGTTGTTTTTGCTGTCATCGCTGTTTTGGTGGTGGTGTTGCTGTTGTCAGTGTTATTCTCACGTCGCAAGCGGCCGAGAGGAAACTCGCAAAACTCGACCCGTACGCCGGTACCGCATCTAACGGACGACGGGTACAGCAGGTACGCACGCAGGTACGCACGCAGGGACTCGGGTCCGCACGCACACGCATGGGTACGCAGGCTCGCCATACTTGCCGACCTACACCGATTCGAGAGGTAGGCTGAACCCTTTAATTGCAAACCAGATTTGCAAAGCTGATAGAAACGGGTCGACAAAGTTTTTGGTAGAAAAAAAATGTGATGTAATTTTCGCTTTGAAAATGGGCAGCCTGTCGCTAAAACTCGGGAGAGGTCGCCACGTATGGCACGCGAGTCTGCAGGTATGCATTGCACGTACGCACACCCCCCCAGGTGCTACCCGTCCTGCCCACCCCCCCAGCAGCGAGGAGATAGCAGCGGCGGCGTCCCCGCATCACCCGAGGCGCTGGTGATTAAAACCGAGACGCAGAGAAACTGGAGAACGTTATAATTGCCGTGTTTGGCGCCAGAGTGCAAAAACTTGCGTTTTGCCAATTAAGGTTGTGGTGGTTAAGTTCCGCTTGTTAGCAGTGCACCACCTTGTGTCGAACACGGTTCGGGAGAAAGTGATGTTACGGGAACAGATTCCCAAGTGGATTTTGAGGCGCGCCATTCGGGGGTGGGGGGATAACCGACGCAAAGAGCAGTTTGCGCGGTCAATGGCGATCGGACCGAGACCGTCACACAAACCTGCGGCGCTCGAGAACCTGGTTCAACCTTGATTGGGGCGGCCCAAACCGAGATTCAAACAGAGCATCTCAACAGTGCCGGCTAGGTAAAAACTAGAAACTAGTTTTTTTTTATTTTACCTGGTAAGGCCCACCGAGGGATATCGCTTTTTTCCAGAAGCAAACTGGCCACAAATGATGGACAAATGAAGCGGCTTAGCACGTGTACATTTACAGCAGCCAAATACTCTAAACGCGTGTTTCTAATTGTGGAGGGAAAAAAACCGGAGGACATGGAGAAAAATCTACGCGACCACGGGGAGAGAGAGAGACACCGCAAACTCCAAACATACAAGCAGGCGTCAGGGTCGGGATTGAACCCACGATCTCCCATCGAAAAACTAAAGTTCTTCGAAGGGAGGGGGGGCGAGGCGCGCCGACTAATCTCTGCATGAGTTAAAAAATGTCGTGGTAAGAATCTTGCGGTAAGAGAATACTAACAAAGCAGGGCTTTAGTGAAAGCCTGCAGATTTGCAACCCTTATCAGATTATGTGCCTTACAAATCTGGAGAAACAAGACCCCATTTATTCAGTTTTTTTTTTCTCCCAGAAGCCAGAGTTATATGTGAACCCAACAGGGCACCACCGAACGCAAACACAACTGGAAATTACGGGAGGGACGAATAAACATCGCCGAAAATATTCGGCACCGACCGGACGATCCGCCCGCCGCACGACGCCAGCAGCTCAACAGAGTTGTCGCGATGCCAATTGGTGCGCTGCAGTGAATGGTAGCGCCCCTAGTGGCTGCAGCAGGGCTGACATTAACCCATTTATTGATGGTAACAATTTACAGCACCTTGTTAATCCGCTGTTGGCCAAAGGCCTCCCCCCCCCCCCCGCCGTTTTGGTCACGGGGGTTGTTCAACCGTACTTCACCGCGCCGGTCAGTGCGAATCGGTGATGCAGAGACTGGTGCCAGGACCGCTCCAGACAACGCCCACCGAACCGCCATTTGGCCGTGGCCAGGAATCGTACCCTCTCGCGTCGAGACGCTCAACATCGGCAAAAGCCACGGGGATTCCCAGGCGCGACTGGGGAATCGCCAGCTCCACAACATGGCGGGCATGAGCCAGCGCATGGGTCTCATAACTCAAACGGCGAGAAAAGCTCCGGAATTTTTTTTTATCTCGTTTATTTTGTTTACAATCGAAATGCCGTGCCGGGTTTGAGCACGCAAATCCGCCCACTTCCTGTTGGTCGCCGAGCGAGCGAGGGGCTCGGTGCTAAAGCCGTGCTCGTAGTGGTGGTGGTGGTGGGCTCGAAAAAATATGCTCTCGCGCCCCCCCCCCCAAAACCACCCCCACCCCACCAACCAGACCATGCCTCCGAGCAAATCCCTCCTTCGCGAGCTCTCTCGCTCGACGCTGTCATGCAAACCTCCCCGGCGCAAGGCAAGTCCCGTCTTGAACGGCCCAGGCGCACGTTCGCGTCGGCTGCCAAAGATTACAACGGAGCTGCTCGTGAGCGCTAGCGCCGCTGAAGGGCCGGAACGACAGGGGCGGGGGAATAACACAAACAGCGCAGAGAGAGCGGGGACAGAGAGGGGAAATGCCACGGAATACACAAGCACGGAGAGAAGAGAGGCTACACTCGAATTTGTACGCCAAACGAAGGAGGACGACAGATACCCGGTTAGACCCACAGCAGACCGTTGGGGGTCTGAGTCCTGTTAAGTGAGCGCATATTAAGGAACGGAGAAGATGCGCAGCTGTCCATTGCCTTACGATGTTTTTTTACGCGCCGAGATGCTCATCATATTAAGGCTGAGTCTACCCGAGAGAGGCCAAAATCCGGTTCAGATATTTGCCATTCGTTTTCGGAATCGCCGGGATTTGTAGCGCAGTATGTGAACCACTCCACCACTGTTCCACTCGCACACACCCACTCTCACACACAGATCCCCCCCCACAGCCTGAATCGACTGTTGGGGCACACGAAGGGGGTGAGTGGCCACCATCACGCCCGGCCACCTTTGCCTCCCTAGTGGCGATGTTTACACACCACACTAGGTACTCAAAGGCTAGAGGAGGCCCAGTCGATCTAGGGGGGCCCACGACTGGCTCAGAAATTCGTTTCTGGTGTTGGTCGTGAGCGGGAATCGAACTCGGGCGGCCAGGTTCGTAGTGCAGCACCCATCCCCACCCACACACAAATATACCAACACACACACACCAAGTTGTTGAGTGTGGTGAGCTGGAATCAGGGTCCCAGGGTAAGGTGAGTGGGGTGAGCAAGGTGAGCGAGGTGAATGAGGTGAGCAGGATGAGGTTAAGTAGGGCTAAGCGAGGTGAGTGGAGCGAGAAAGGTGAGAGAGGTGAGCGGGGTAAGTGAGATACACGGGGTGAGCGGAGTGAGCAGGGGAGTGGGGTTACCAAGGTGAATGGGATAAAACAAGGTGAGCGGGCTGAATGGGGTGAGCAGGGTGAATGGAGTGAGTGGGGTGAGCGAGCTGAACAGGGCGAGCTGAGTGAGCTGAGTGAGCGAGGTGAACTGGGTGAGCTGAGCAAGCGGGGTGAGTGGGGTGAGGGGGGGTGAGGGGGGGTGAGCGTGGTTCAGGATAGCTGGCAGGCTGCGGCACGTAGAGGCAGACGCGTGCTGTGTCGCGCCTCTTGGCTCCAACACTCAGAGCACAACCATGCGGGAGCAGCGAGGACACGCGCACGCATGCACAAAGACCCCCCGTGTAGCCTTAACAGAATGTTGGGGCAAGTGCTCTTAGCAAGTAGCATCTATGAAGGCCGGCATGGCACACAAGGTGGTGGGTGGCCAGCACCACTATGCCTGGCCGTCTTTGTCTCCCCAGTGGGGGATTGTTTACACACCGCACCAGGTACTCATTTGAGGCCGAGTCGACCTAGGGGGAGGGGGGGTCCAGGACCGGTTAATTTAATAGTCACTGGTGTTGGCCATGAACAGGAATTGAACTCGATCTTGCCGAGTTCGTAGCGCAGCACGCTAAAAGCTACACTACCGCTCGCCACATTCACATACACACGCGCGCACGCACAGACACGCACATCCACTCGCACCTCCCGGGAGATCCAATTAAAATAGCTCAGCAGCTTAATAATCGACTGCACAAATTACGCTCGCTCGCATCACACACGAATGGCTTTTCGGCCAGCGAGGTCGCTCATGCAGGGGGCACTCCGAGGGTGAGGGGGGGGAGCGGGGGGGGGGGTTTCGAGCCCCCCTCCCCCTGGCCCCTCCCCCCTACTCCAGCACCGCAGCATTCCATCTCCAAGAATGAAGCACCTGATAATAATGCAGCTGCTGCTTCCAAGCGCCATTGTGGTCGGGGCCGCTCGGATAGTCTCTCTGTGCGTCTCTCCTCTCTCTTCTCTCCAGTTACATCCCGCTATCCTAACATGGGAGATCCGCAGATTGTCGTCAACCAGAATAAGAGGAAAATAAAACAAAAGTAAAACCAGATGACGATGCGAACTCGCGGCTCTGCGCCGCCCTGCCGTGCCCCTCCCCCTCCCTCAGACCGTCGAGGACCTTCGCCCCCCCCAACATGGTTGCAGCACGAGCGGGCCCCGCGTGGCTGTTGACGGCCGCGTTCCTCCTCACCCTCGCGGCCACGGCGGCCTTGAGCACCGGCGCGGGGCGGCGGCAGCAGCAGCAGCAGCGCTGGAGCAGCCCGGCGGTGCCGCGCCGGCCGCGCCAACCGCAATTCTTTCTGGATTTCGCGGCGGCGGACGAGGCCCTGGAACTCTCTGGGGATGGCACAGACTCGGGGTATTTGCCCGGGGGCTCGGGCTACCCCGGGATACGTCCGCCGGTGGCGCCCAAACCACCGGCGGCGCCCAAACCACCGGCGGCGCCCAAACCACCGACCTCCCCCGTGGCGCCCCCTCAGCCCCCCTCCGTGGGGTGCCCCTTCGGTTGCCAGTGCAGCCTGCGTGTGGTGCAGTGCTCCGATCTTGGTGAGCGCGACGGAATTCTCGTTCGCGCCCCCCCCCCCCCCCCCCCCCGTCGGTGTCCTCGCCGCTCCTCATCCGCCTAATCGCTTGCATTTTTCGAAAAACTTTCAATCAACTTTGACTTAAAGCTGTCGTGACTGCAGGAATTCATATTCTTTGGGTCTTTCGGTAAAGTCCACGTAGATAGGTTCAAAGAAAATTTTAAAAAACTACGACGTTTCGATCGCCACGCAAGCGGTCGTCATCGGGAAAAGTCTTCCCGATGACGCCTGCTTGCGTTACAATCGAAACGTCATAATTTTTTGTTATTTTCTTGGATCCTATCAACGTGAATTTACCGAAAGACCCAAAGAATACTTTCAATAAATGCGAGTGAAAAAAATTCGAATACGATGTTCCGCTCCGTGGGAAGTCGCTCTTCCTCTGATGCTGCTCCGACTGTCTGGAATTCCTTTTGTCCTGTCAACCACCTCGCCTGGTATACAGGAGGTCGTGGGTTCAATCCCGACGCTGATGCCTACTGTATATTTGGAGTTTGTGTCTCACGCTCTCCTAGGTCGCGTGGATTTTTCTTCGGGTCCTCTGGTTTTTACTTCCACATTTAGAATCAACACCATGTGTTACAAGAAATATCCACACAAGCTATCGTTTGTGGCCAGGTTGCTTCTGAAAAAGAGATATATACACAGCTCAGTGGGCCTTACCTGGTCAAATAAAATTAGTTTAGTCTTTTTGTTTTTACTGCTGAGACCTTTCAGGCTCGACACCTTCCACAACTCCCCCCCCCCCAACCCCCGTGACCTGCGACCTCTTTCGCGCCGACCCCAGGCCTCAAGTCGGTGCCGGCCGGCATCCCGAAGGACGCGCGGATGGTCGACCTCCAGAGCAACAAGATCACAGAGATCAAGCAAGACGACTTCAAGGGCCTGGCCCAGCTGCATGTGAGCAGCAGCAGCAACAGAACAATCAGGATAATAATGACGACGACGGTTTGATATTGAGGGCCAGAACTCCTTCATGCCGTGGAGTCTCGCAGTGCTTTACGCGCAATTAAGCGATTTACGTCTCACTGTCTCAGTTCAAACCATTTTGAATGGGCACCCACAGAGCCAGCTGTCCCCTGTGGGCACAAGGTAACTCGGCGGCTGGCTTGAGAACGAGCATAGGTCCTGCCAGTAGGATGGGAGGGTGGAGGGGATGATTGCTGTTGCGTGTAATCTCAACAGAGTCAGTCGCGGTGCAATTTTTAATAAATGGCAAAAGGTTGGGAGCCCTAACGTCCACCATGAAGTGGATGGCGTGGAGTAATTTTACGGTTAACATACCGGCAGTAATGACCAGGGCGGCCTGGTCATTATCGAACCTCTGCAACAAGTAGTGGGAGGGCGCACTTCCATTGGGCCACACATCACCGTGCCAAACACGTAAATATTTTTTCGGTTTCCTCCACGTCGAGTCGCACAACGCAGCTTCGCACTTCGTCCAGACTCGGCTGTCCTTCGGTGAGTTAGCGTTCAGAGTATTTGGCTGCTATAAACTTCCACACGATGAGTCACTTTTGTTGAGCTATCAATTGGGGTCAGGTCGCTTCTGAAAAAGAGCAACACAGCTCAGTGGGCCTTACCTGGTAAAATTAAAATAGTTTAGTTTTAGTAATTTATTCATCCCCCCCACCGCTACAGACGGGCGTCGCTAACGCACTCATCACCCTTGCGACCCTTGCAGGCGCTGTTCCTGGTGAACAACCTCATAGCGAAGATACACCCCAAGGCGTTTGCGCCCATGGTGAGCCTGGACAAGCTCTACATCTCCCACAACCGCCTCACGGAGGTCCCCACGGGGCTACCGCCCTCGCTCATCGAGCTGCGGGTCCACGAGAACTTAATCAAGCGCGTGCCCAAAGACACGTTCATCAACAATGGGCAGCTCCACGTCATCGGTGAGAGAGCGAGAGCATCGCAAGCGTGCGCGCAGTTCGCTCGGGATTCGCCGTAGATTTTCGGGGGTTTGCCCGCGCAGTGATCTGCGTCGAATCTGCGCCATTAAGGAACCCTGGCCCAACCGACGCGGCCAAACTAATGAATTGTCAAGCGTTTCACAACAGGCTGGTAATTATTATTACTATTCATTATTGTTGCCGGAGTGAGATGAATATCGCAAGTTGCATAACGATCCTCACAAAATGTGGCAATTAGATACGCGACGTTCCACTTGAAACGAGGTCAACCGTATTAGGTAAAGATCGGGAGAGTCAGAGGAACGATGCAGGAAGCCAGACAAAACTCGATTCGCCGATGAGGTGAAACGATACTATCCGTCGCATTGTTAAACGTTTGTGCGCGTGACAGTTAATTAGATTAGCTGCATTGAGTGGTGGAGGGTTCCTAATGACCCAAACCAGGGTTCGGCAACCTGCGGCTACGGAGTCCCATGGAGCTCTTTAAGGGCTGCTATAATATAGGGTAAAAAGCACCGTCCGCGATAACGTGCGAGATGCGTACGCAGGCCGAACAAAGACTGAGGCGTGTTGGGAGCATCTAGAAGCATCCCAATTCCTCGTATGATGATGATGATGCTGCTACACCGAGGCAGCCGTGACAACCGCTTATTCCTACTCGCGCGACATAGTCCTGGTTGCTCGATCGCATTACATCCAATTAAATCCGCGTTATAAAAAAAAGTGTTCCCTAATACATTAATCATCGCGTTATATCCACTTCGCATTATAAAAACAATGCGCAGCGTTACCGAATTCAGAAAAAATGGCTCTTTCTTGTTACTTTGGTTGCAGACCCCCGACCCAGATCATTACGCGGCCGAACCCCAACATCCAATTACGAATCGGAACATTGGCTGCGAGTGTACGTGTCGAGCGTTCATTTCGTCACCTGAAATGAGGTGGCCAGATTGTGCACCAGTGCCATGGTTAAAATTTTGCCAAGTCTGAATTACTCACAAATTAGAGCAATGGGTTTACGCACGGCACCGATGATCGCCCCCCACACCCGCCCCCCACACCACCAGACTACTGGCAGACTCATACCCATTCACCTGGTACGCAGGAGGTCATGGGTTCGATCCCAACACTGACGCCTGCTGTATATTTGGAGTTTGCGTGTCTCTCTCCCTGTGGTCGCGTAGATTTTTCTCCGGGTCCTCCAGTTTTTCCCCCCCCACATTTAAAATCAACATAACACGTGACAGCTGCTTTAAATGTTCCACATCGTAAGCCATTTCGTCGAGATATCATTTGTGGCATTCTATGAAAGCTTCGTTAGCCGACAAGGGGCCTTACCTGGTAAAATACAAATTTAGTATGGAGAGTTTAGTAAATCGTCATCAGCGGGTGGGCAAGCGTCTTCTAATCTGCCGCGCGATTCGTTCCCGCCTCCTCCACGCCAGAGCTGGGCAAGAACCCGCTACCAAGCTCGGGCATCGAGGTGGGCGCCTTCAACGGCCTGGACAAGCTCACCTACATCCGCATCTCCTACTCCAAGCTCACGCAGCTGCCCAAGGGTGAGCGCGGAGGTGCCGGCAACGCCGCCGCACGGGCACAGCGGCGTCGGTCGTGGTCGTGTGGGTGAGGTGGGGTGGGAGGCAGTTGTGCGGGAGGGGCAGATGATGATGATAAGCTTTGATGCATTCCTCAAAAAAACTTTTTACACGTTTCTTCAATGCACTTTGAGGCTTTTGCTCGGTATTTTTTTTGTTCCGCATTCTTATCCACTGCTGGATGACAGCCTCGCTGCCTCCCAACGATCCCGGGAAACTTACGAACCACTTTTCACGGCGACTCGAGCTAAAACCATCGCTCCATTTGCGCGCTGAACCCACGCTTTTGTTTAACACACAGAGACAGAGAGCGGGCGGGGCTGCAGGATAGAGGCAGGGTGAGCGGGGTGGGGTGGCTTGGCATGGCTCGCGGTTGCAAAGCCGACCCATGTGTCGCCGTGACGACACCGCCGGTCGCGGGACGCTCTGCCAGGAGGCCCCCGAAGTCAGACTCTAATCTGGTGCCCGGCGTGCCGAGGGGCTTTCCGCCGCGGGACGACGCGTGGAGTCTGCCGATGGCGCCCCCTGTGCGCGTGGGCTAATGGCCCGGTCGGCCGCACAAGAAAAAAATTATTTGGGTTCCGCAGGAGATGCGAGGTGGCCCGGATGTCTCAGAGGTCAGAGCGCTGAGCAAGCACCGCCGAGTGCCTGTAATTAAACCGTGCCCTCGAGCTCAGCGAGTTGATGGTCTCAGCGACAACAATTTCTGCACAAAAACTCCATCCCAGCAAAAGTTGATTTTTGCACTCAATTTGGTCAAATTTCAGCTCTGAGAATGAAAACATCAGTTTGACTGTCATGGTGACGAACATCAATCTCTGTGATAGAGCGGGGTGGGAGAGTACTGCCCCCTACTGTGTGGACCAGAGGTCACTTCAAGGGATCTCGTAAGGTAGCTGCGTGGCATCCGAGCGCATCTCGTGCTGCGAGGTCGACAGCGCAACCGGGACGAAGGTGGTGCAAGCTCTGCAACTGTCCGGAAGGGCTTGCACTGGGCCACATTGGTCTACTCTTCATCTGTGCCCACAGAGCTGCCAAACTCCCTGCTGGAGCTGCACCTGGAGGGAAATGAGATCGTTGCCATTGAGGATGAAGACCTCTTCGGGTACCCGTACCTCTTCCGGTGAGCGCCGTAGCATTTACATCACCACGTCCACGTGAAGCGCAGCCTAACGCAGCCGAGCGCGCATCGTCAACACCGTCACCGTCATCACTTCCCACCCCCTCCACCCACACTTCAAACCGCGTGCGGTCAATTTCCCACCACCATCGTATTTGTTTAGCCACAAAGATGCTGTGATACAACCCGGGAGAGCCTCGCCGAGTCTCAAGAGGGTCCTGTTGCATTGGCATTTATCACGTGTGTGTGTGTGTGATTGCATTGCCTCTATGTGTGCGTGCATGCATGAATCGGTCCTGGACCTCCCTTGTGTCGACTCAGCCTCAAATCCAGTACCTGGTGCGGTGTGTAAAATATCACCACGAGGGAGACAAAAGCGACCGGGCATGGTGCTGGCCACCCATAGGAGCACCTTCAGAGTTTCTGACTAACAGCACTTGCCCCAAAAGTCTGTTAAGGCTATATGAGGGACTGGTCTTTGTGCCGTATGTAAGTCGGGGTGAGCCGTGGCGCAGAAGTTAGTGCACTGCGCCGTGAACCCTTGTGAACCGAATTCGATTTCCAATCAGAAGCCAACATTGGTGATGGATATCTGTGCGTGTACACCCGCGTACACCCGCGTACACCCGCGTGCACACCCGTGTGCGTGCATGTGCTGTGCGTGCACACCCGTGTAGACCCGTGTAGACCCGTGTAGACCCGTGTAGACCCGTGTAGACCCGTGTAGACCCGTGTAGACCCGTGTAGACCCGTGTGGCGTGCGTGTGGCGTGCGTGTGCAACTCAGACTGGGCTTGAGCTACAACAAGATCACAGAGGTGCAGAATGGCAGCCTCGCCGTGAGCGGCAACCTGCGCGAGCTTCACCTGGATAACAACCTCCTGGTCAGCGTGCCGCCGGGCCTGTCCAAGCTCCGCAGCCTCAACGTGCGTGCAAAGCAACCACCGCCATGACCATTGCAACACCGCCATCGCAACGCAACCACCACAAAGACAGAACACACCACTAACAGATACAAATAAATTACACTACCAGCAGACAACACCGCCAACGCAACACAAATTGGCAACGCAAACCGTCAAACACACACTGCAAATGCAGAATAAACCACTAATGCAGCATAAACCAACAGGAAAGCATTCGACCACCAAAGCAATGCACACACGCACCACACCAGAAATGCAACACGCACCGGATTTAGAAAGACTTACGCAAGCCAAGCCGAGTCGCTCTCTCACCGGCGGTCAGTCGCCTCTCCTCACCACTCTCCAGTCGCTACTACAATTGCACCGCTCGATTCCTCCACCCGTGCCGAGGATTCGGTCACTCTCGTACCGTCTCGCGTCGGCTCAGCGCTCCGACACGGCCACTGTGAACCCATTGAGCCACGGGGGGGCCCACATACCTGGGCACCACGATGGCTGGGAGATGTTAACTACCTCGCCTGGTATACAGGAGGTCGTGGGTTCGAACCCGACCCTGACGATGCCTATTGTATATTTGGAGTTTGCACGTCTCACTCTCCCCGTGGTCGTGTGGATTTTTCTCTGGGTCCTCCACACGTAGAATCAATATCAGGCGTTTAGAGTATTTGGCTGCAATACATTTCCATGTGATGATAAGCCACTTCGTTGAGCTATAATTTGAGGCCAGCTCACTTCTGAAAAAGAGCTACATAGCTCAGTGGGCCTTATCTGGTAAAATAAAAAAGTGTCATAATTGGTTATAGTTAGTTCCCCCGTGCCATGTGATCCCGCACAGGTGGTCTACCTGCACAGCAACAAGATCAAGGAGGTGAAGCCCACCGACTTCTGCCCAACGGTGTTCAGCCCCAAGCGCGCCCAGTATGCCGGCATCTCGCTCTACGACAACCCCGTCAAGTACTGGGAGGTCCCACCCAGCGTCTTCCGCTGCGTCCACAACCACAACGCAATCCACTTTGGCAGCAACTACCGCAAATAGCCGCCGCGGCCTGCGCGGGCCGCATTTACACTCGCCGGGTAATCCGGCAACCCAAGCGGACACTTACACGGGGACAACTAGACAGCCGGTTAGCCAGTCCCCTAGCCCGCCAGGTACACAGCCAACCACAGTCTTGCAGCCAACCAAACAGACGCTTACAAAGCCAGCTCGCCTGCTAGCTTGCTAACCAGCCAAAGAGACATACAAAGCCAGCCAGCCAGCTGAACATATACTTACATAGCTAGTCAGCCAGCCTGCTAACCCGCTAGCCTGGAAGCCAGCTAGTCTTCTGGCTAACTAACCAGCTACACTTACACATCCAGCCAGCCCACTAGCCAGGCCACCAGCCAGCCAAAGAGACTGATAGAGCCAGCCAGCGAGCCAGCCCATGCGCACCACCCATGCCTGTCGAGCGCCGCGAGCACGAGCGCCCAAGTCGGTTAAATCGAAGCGTCCGTTTTGAAAGAAACAAAACAAAATCATTCCAATATTCGCTAAAAGTCTGAGAAAGGCGGTAGTCACCGCATCGCGCGCTCTCAGATGCGCTTCTGCAGCTGTCTGGAACACTCTTCCTTCCGATATTAGGAAACCACTGGAGCCACGCACTTTTAAAATCTACATTGAAAACGAATTTCTTTAGAACTGCTTTGTGTGTGTTAGTTTGTTGTCCTTCTCCCGCACTCTCCGATTAGCGTGATTGGCTACGTACGGTGCGAGAGAAGTTCAACACACACACGTACAAAGTGATGTAAAGGGGAAGCGTAGCAGGCACAGCTGTTAACCAGTGCTCATGGCACCAACTCCCGCGTCAAGTTTCACACCGCACCGGTAAAGTCAACCATTACCTTGCAGTCCCCTGGCCACTGTATGCCAACGTCACCGGCCACTGTGTGCCAACGTCACCGTCCGCAGTGGAAACCTTGCCCGCCAAGTCACTGAATTGGGAAACGCACAGCGATCGTCATCCGCTTTGTTTGGTTCGAACACCCGGCAGGACCCTCCTGACACCCGACGAGGCTTTCCTGGGATAAAGAGAATAACAATAAATCATAATACCATGAGTAAATTTTCCTAAATGCTGTATGGTATTTAACAGCTAACCAATCGGGCAAGCATTCGCTACACCCTTACATTTTAACGGCCGCGTTACTTTGAACTCCCCTGCGAACACTCGGTCCAAGAAAAAAACCGAGGAGGGGGGGCAGTCTTGCAAACCCGTGAAAGCTTCTCCGCGAGAATCCTTTGCGAAGCACCGACCATTCTTCAAAGTCAAGAACACACTTTTCCAAATCGAATGCAAACTAAACAAATAGCGGCCCCCCCCTCGTGGGGTCTCCCCCGAAGGTCACATGACCGGCTCCATCCTCCTCCACGCGTGTGTCAAATGTTTTTCCGCCTCGCGATCTCAAAGCGGCGTGGCACCGTCGCTCTGCGTGGTGTACGCGCTGTTCCACGCCGACTTGAAATCGCCGTACATTAAAACAGGGTTCCGGTACGCGCGTAAGTAAAGTAAAAAAAAACAACAAAGTCGGTGGCCGACAACTTTCCCGGACTCGCCGCGGACGACAGCCGTACGAAGGACTCGCGCGTTCGGTCGATGCGTGAAACGAGCTCCATTATGGTGGAGCTCGTATGGAGCGCTGCGCAGACCTGGCTGCCCTTGGCCTGCCAAGTGAAGCGACCACCCCCCGCCACTACCCCCCCCCCCCCCCCCCCAGCTGCGCGCTCGCTGGAAACGCAACGATAAACTGATTCCAAGTAATATCGGTCCTCGCGCTCATGACACGCGTGCATGCACTCGCGCTAAACGCGAGCGTCAGAATCCATCGCGAACAAATTACGGAAACGATATGTGAAGAATGAGGATGCTGTGGCAATGCGCTGATAGGGGGAAAAATGGAGAGAACAAAAAACGGCACAAAAACCCCCAATGGGACCCAAAGGAGGTGACACGAACGGGACGGTCGACATTAAGAAAAAAAGCGATTGACAAAAATAACTTAAACTGCAAAAAAATAACCATTTGCGGACATCGCCACCCCCCACCGCTAGCGGCAGACTCACGCCCACGTTTAGGCCGGCGATGCGTTCACACCGTGTGCCGGCACAAAGACAGCTGTCATCATCCCAGTCTCCCCCGCCTGCCCCCCAGGCTCAACAACAAAAACCACAACAGTGGGACATCGTAATGGTTGAGATGAGATGTGGTGAAAAATAAGAATAGGTTTTACCCCTTTTCTGGCAAAAAGGGTAAAGCCTATTCTTATTTTTCATAGTTTTGGATAATGGCGAAAGGTGCCGTAGATATGGGATGCGGTGATGTAATGCGAGCGCATCCCATATAGGCAAAACCCCTAAATCCTTCCGGGTGAGGGACACAAAACCTTGGTGATTCTACGACATGAACTGTGACCACAAACTGTGACAATCCCGTCGCAGATCGCCACACTGGCTTCACGCCCAGGGCTATCACGATTACCGCGTGATAATTAATTAACAATTTGCATCCTGATGATGTGTGGCACCCCTTAGTGGCCGCAGGGTTAACGGTAATCGAGGACGCTTGTCAAAACGCCGAATCAAAAGACCACTCGATTCCTGTTCACGCAATACCGCGCGCGCACCGAGTGTGCGATAACTGTTTCTTCTATCGTTTAATCCCAACGTGCGCTATCGGCATCACGAGATGGAGGACCCATTTCTGAAAGCTCGCAGGGCAGTGCATCGCCACCTGTGCTCGCTGCAACCCAGCTGCCCGGCACTCCACTCATTGTGAGTGTCACTCCTCCGCCCTCCGCTATCGGCATAATGAGATGAAGGACCCACTTCAGAAAGCTAGCAGGGCAGTGCATCATCACCCCTCTCATGTTGGAGAAAAGCCCGTGGAAGCGGATGTTGCAGAGCTACCTCTGAGATCCCTTCAGAAATGGCCACCAGACACAGCAGGGGGCAGCACTTTCCCAGCCGCTTGGCGTACAAGAGTGAGTTTTTTTCGTATGACATCAAAGCCACATGCAGTCTGTATCTCATATGACGCGGCAGCAGTTCCCTTCCTGAAGAACACCGCGTTTTGGACAAAAATAAATATATAAATATGGGGTGTAAAGCACAGTCCACGATACCATGTGAGATGCGAACGCAGGCCGAACAGACTGAGGCGCCGTGGGTAGCACCTAGAAGCATCCAGAAGCATCCCAGTGCCTTGTGTGACGCTAAGCCGGAGGCAGCCGTGCGACCGCTTATTCCTACACGCGCGGCGGAGTTCCGTTCATTCGATCGCGTTACATCCAATTCGCATCCACTTTTTCACAAAAAATGTGTTCCCTAAATAAATTGACCATCGCGTCATATCCGATTCGCGTTTTACGAAAACAACGTGCATTTGTAGGGGAACGGACCGTATTTAATTTTCAGAGCTGGATTTTTTTTTTATCAAATTAAGTGCAGCAACCGGGCAGAGACCAATGGGCTCGCTGCGCTCGAGAGCCCAAGCTTAATGGCAGGCGGCGCTGGAACCCCCCGAAGGGGATGCGAACCCAGGTCTGTCAGCGGTGCCGAGCCTCATGAGCTCACAGACCCCCAGAAGAGTGCACCGTCTCTTTTAATCCAGGAAGCCGCCGCGGAAAAATAATAAAAATCACACCCGGGTTTTATTTACGAACGCTTAAGACACCGGCGCTGCTTTGCTAACACAGCGATGTAAAAAAACGCTTGCGCTCGGGTTAATAGCGAGCCGTCAATTTTGTGTTCATACGATGACCGTGTGGCGCCGGCGGGGGGGGGGGGGAGCAAACAAACAAACCCCCACCCACAACATTCAGCCGATGGAGATGACAGAGAATAATCGATCCATAAAATGGTGATTTAAAAATGCTGTTTATATACCAATGATGTACAATGGAAAATACGCAAACATCCACAAGTGCACAAACAAAGACAAAGATCCCCCCGTGTAGCCTTAACAGACTGTTGGGGCAAGTGCTGTTAAGCGAGCACCTATGAATGCCTGAACGGTACACGAGGGGGTGGGTGGCCAGCACCACGCCCAGCTGCCTTTTTCTCCACAGTGGCGATGTTTACACACCGCACCAGGTACTCATTTGATGCCGAGTCTTCCTAGGGGATGCCCAGGACCGGTTCACATAATCGTCACTGGTGTTGGCCACGAGCGGGAATCGAACACGGGTCGCCGGATTCATAACGCAGTGTGCTAACCGCTACCCCATAAGTGCACGCCCCCCATCGCGCCCATGTAACATTACAGACTTGTAGGGACAATTGCAGTTGGAGAACACCTATTAAGGCCGGCACAGCACATGATGGGGTGGTGTAGTCAGCGCCACGCTGAGCCTACGAGCGTGGTGCTGATGTTTACAGATAGCGCCGAGTATTCATTTGAGGCCGAGTTGACCAAAGGGAGGCCCCTAGGACCAGTCCAGATGTCGCTCGCCACTTATATTAGCTGCGGCCGGGTAGCAAACCCAGATGGCCGGGGTTCATAGGGCTGTGCTCCAATAACCACACCGCCACCGCTCCCCAAAAACAACAGCGATCATTTGCCGCGAAGTGACGGTGATGTCACCACAGTGCTTGCGCCAGGCTAGGTGCGCTTTGAGGCCGGTATGTGAAGCGTCGAAGGTTCGCTGGCAGGAGGTCACGGAACAGACCCAGGGGTGCCATTGGTTGACCGACTGAGATGGCTGGCAGGTGCACCACCTGTGCTATCTGCAATTTAGCTGCCCGGCACTCTCCTTGTTGTGAGCGTCGCTCCTCCACCCAGTAGAGTCCTTGACGAGCCTCCTCCAGAGGCTGATCTTGACACCGCTAGTACGACTCATATGCAAAACCACTCAGCTCCACATCCTCTAAATACATCAGCCCACCTCTTCTCTATCCCGTGCTCACGCCTATTTAACTCTCTCTATCCAGCCAAAACAGAAGCTGTTTGGGCATGCGTGGCTGGGCATGCGTGGCTGGGCATGCAGGCTACATGATCCAGCCAACGCAGTCTCGCCGACTGTAGCTCACTGATGGGACTGGGTCCACTCCCAACACAAACACGCACGCACACAAACAGTTTGTCTGCACCTGTGTGTCCGAAAAGCCCTCCCATCCACCCAGTGCGTCTGTCAGGCACAATATCGCCAGGTTCACTGTAGAGCTGAACGATTTGGGGAAAATATCTAATTGCGATTTTTCTGACAGATATTGCGATTTCATTTGCGATAAAACACATTTTAAGTCAAACTTCAGTTCAATATTCAGTGTAATAGATTTAAAACATGTGATGGAGCATTACCACATGATACCATCAAAATAGGAACTGTTCTATATATTCTAACTTAAAAGTATAAGTTGAATTGCTTCCAACATGTATTTATTAAAATGTTTGAATTGAAATAGAACAATCAAACATAGAACAATTGTTAAAATGTTTTAATTTAAATAGAAAAATCAAACATAGAACAATTGTTAAGTTAAATAAAGTTATAATAATAAATAATAAACCAATTCCAATAAGTAAAAAAAAATCGCAGCCTTTGCGATTTGCTAATCGCATCATTTCAAATTACGATTTGAAATCGAGTAATCGTTCAGCCCTAGTTCACTGTCACCACCCCCGTGCCCGCTGTTGCGGTTGCTGCCCTCGAAGCGCAATCGCACGGCAGGGTGCAGGCCATCAGCCAGGGCAAGAACAGGACAATCAAATAACTTGCGTCAAAGGCGCATTGGCAGGAGGTCATGGGGCAGATGCAGGAGCCGTGGGTTGACTGACTGAGATGCCTCGCATAATGTACCACTTGTGCCCCCCCCTACTGTGCCAACTTGCGGGCAACCACGCATGCACATGCCTCCAAGCCACTTGTGTCACCGCAAGAGGCCCTTGCGGCGACAGAAAATTGGCCGAGCGAGCCGAAGTTATAAACGCAGCGTTGCTTCCAAGTTTAAATTATTCCCTTCTGGCACCCGATTGATACAATAGACGCTCGCAGCGACGGATAAATATCGTTTGCGGGCCACCGTTTTTCGAAGCGGAAGGCCGCCTGCGGCCGCGTAGCTTAAGGCAGTGGGCCGCGTGCGGCCCTCAGGCCGTAGGCCCAAGGACACGCCAGCCAGGGCAAGTCCTGGCAATTGTTACCTGCAACGCATTGGCTAGAGGTGCAATGACGCAGATAAACGACGATTCTTAAGCTTGCGATGCACGCACGGAATCCTGCCTGTGCTTCGGTATTAATGTTTTTCAATTTGTGTTTGCTGTAGTATATGTAATGGGTTTTAGAGATGGGCAAAGCATATTCCGTTGTGTAATTTACACACCAATTTTTCATAACTGGAGAAAATGTCATTTAGATATACATGGCTAATTAACTTACTGTGATTTAGATACAAATTCCGAATTATTTTTAGGGAGGTGTAACTTAGTTACAGATTACAAATGTAATGAAATTACACATGTTAATGACATGTACGGTGGATACTGCCGAGCTGCGATTGGGCTCTATTAAACTAAACACATTTGTGTTTTTAACCAGGTAAGGCCCCACTGAGCTATATAGCTGTTTTTCAGAAGCGACCTGGCCATAAATAACAGCTCATCCAAGCAGCTTATCACGTGGAAATTGAATGCAGCTAAATACTCCAAATGCCAGTTTCCAAATGTGGAGGGAAAAACCGAAGAATCCACACAACCACAGGGAGAGAAAGATACGCAAACTCCAAATAAACATGCGTCGTCAGGTCCACATCGAACCCACGACCTCCTGCGTACCAGGCGAGGTAGTTAACATCTCCTAGCCACCGTGGCGATATGTCCAGCTCGGTGCGTGGCTTGATAGGCAACGTCAGTACCGCTGCCCGTAGCAGGGCGCCACGATAACTCTCCGAGAGACGGCGCCATACCGAGCGACACTCTCGTGTGAAAATTGCGCGGCCTTTAGAAGGACTCGCCCTCGAGGAAACCCGCCACTTTGATCAAAGCGTTGCCAAAACCTTGCAGACTTAAAAGCACTCCTCTAAAGGACTCCGTTCAAAGATGCAGACCGCATTTCGCCGATAGCTGCCCCGCCCACGAGTGCACCGCGGATCAAATACTTTCCGAGGGAGGCCGGGATGCATCGCGGAACCCGCGCACTGCCCCGATATTTATCCCTCGTTAACGATAGAAAGTGAGCGCGCCGACCGTCGCCGGCGACTGCCGCCTTGAAACCCGCCCTGGTGTCGTCTTCGCGGCCTTTAAGACAGCGGTGCTGCCTCCTGCTGCTGCTGCGGCCGTGAGCACCCACCACGGGGGTATTATGACCGCGGCAGCAACCGCGCAGCCATAACCGCGCGGCCTTAACCGCGCCGCGGCAGCCTCATCCATCAAACGCTAGTTATGGGCTGTCTTGCACATTCCATTACAGCTTTACTGCAGAGAATTGCGTACGCGTTTTTTTTAAAGGGTACCATATTCTAGCGGAAACGGTGATTTTGTTTGTTTGTTTGTTTATGTGCCACGCCACGTCCACGCTTGCACCACGGGGGTAGGGGAGCGGGCGCCAAGCGAGCCGAGTTTACGAGGCGATGGGGGACAAGAAGAAGCAGACCCCGTTTGGTTTACGTGAAGTCGCATCCGCCTACGACCACATTCCGATTACTCACGAGAGCTCGTCTGTTCACTCTCGCCGCCCGCTTCCGTGCCGTCGAGCAACGTCGTGCGCCCTTGCTCATCGAAGCGCACCGTTACAATCTCGTCGTGTACCTCTCGCAATAAAGCTGGTGGTTGTCTCATCGCGCGTGTGTGTGTGCGTCCGCAACTTCCGTTCACTTATGGCAGCCACGATAACAACGGTGTAATTTAATTTACACAGGAAAGCCTCAGACCCGGTTGAAACTGAGGTGTGCAGAGAAAACCCACTACACATATGAAAAAGGGGGCTTACAGCCACAGCTCCCCCAGAGATAGATTTGAGAATCACTTGCTGTGCTGCCACCTGTTGGCCACCTTGCAGCCCAAGCCTATAACACCTGGTGTGTTCCCAGGCAGCCTCCCATCCATTCTACCCACCAGTAGGCATCTGAATATTCGATCGTTTGTGAATCCACTAATGAATCACAGGCGCGATCCAATTAAAGAATCGAATCTTGTCGATTTTGGTCAATGTTGTCCGACTCCAGTTGCAGCTCGCATCACTAGAACTCATAACAGACAAGGTATATAAAAAAGTATTAATTCTCACACGCGCAATTCAATTAATGTAATCGCAAGCGTATAGTTTGATTTTAATCGATGCCTCGTTATACACCCCTGCTAACCAAGCCGAAGGCTGCTGAACCTCCAAGCTCCAGCGAGATCGGGCACATTCAGGGGAGATTTAGTTACAGTATTCAAGTATGTTTGTGTGTGTACACGCGTCATGACATGCTTGCTACGTACGTGTTAACGTACGTCTTGCAAACGAGACGTCGGATCTCACGGGATTATCCAGGTGAAATATTTTATGAAAATTTTTTAGTTTCTTTTTTGAAGATTCGGCCATGTTCTCGTATCCGCTGCTCAACTGCGACGTTTCTCTTCGGGGGCTCCGTTTCTCTTTGGGGCTATATTTCTCTTCCTAATAAATACATTCCGCTGGACGGTGGTGGCAGCGAGGCAGTCCATGGCAGAGCAAACCGCAAGAGAGCCAGGAGCGAAGAAATGAAACCACGCAGTTAGCCGCACGCCGGGGATGAAAGGGACGTTTTAACGTAAAGATGGGTTATGTCTGTTGGCTTTTTATCGAGAATGATAAACACATAATCCAACGCACAAAAACATAAAAAAAAAATTTATTTTAGCAGCTGCTATTAACTAAATGCCAAATAAGGAGTCAAGCTGCTGATCAAAGCCACGTGTGTGCGCGCCCCTCCTTGATCTCGCGGGTTTGTAATGGAATATTAATAGGGACGTGCGAGTGTCTCACGAACGCTTTCACGGCCTACGAGACGGCTTTGCGGGGAGCACACGGGCACGTGCGCGGCAGCAGCGTAGCGACTCGCTACTCAACTTGAGTCACGCACCGACGAGGAGACGAGCGCGACACGTTCGCAGTCGCACACAAAGGTGTCGTGGACGGGCAGAGGGCACGGTGGAGGCAAGTGTCCGCATGCTTTAGCACGCCAAGGTGACGGCACCGTCCATTGGGAGCGGCAGCGTAGCGGTTAGCGCGCGCTGCGCTACGAACATGTACCCGAGTTCGATTCCCGCTCGTGGTCAACACCGTTGACGATTATCTGAACCGGTCCTGGGCCTCCCCTAGGTCGACTCGGCCTAAAATGAGTATCTGGTGCGGTGTGTAAATATTGCCACGATAGAGACAAAGGCGGCTGGGTGTGGTGTTGGCCACCCCCTGTGCCTTCCTCGGTGCTCGCTAACAGCATTTTCCCCAACAGTGTGTTAAGGCTATATGGGGGGATCTTTGTCTTGCACACGGTCCCAATATGACTCCACCAGCTCAGAAGGGATGAAAGATAATGAGGCTTCTATGTACCGTTGTTGGCAGGGTGGCAAAGGGTGGCACGCACTGCTAGCAGGGCGGCGTGGAAGTCACGCTCGCTCCTCGCAGCAAGAAGAGCCCTGACTCGGGTGCCTTTCTGTGTTGAGTTTATATGTTCTCGCCCTGTTCCGCGTGGGGTTCCTCTAAGATGACTACCATAGCTAAAGACACACACAGTGGTAACTGGTATTGGCGAAATAACCCAATGGTGAAAAATTACACTGCAAATTACTCGATTTGGATCACGCACAGCAGCAGCATTGCCCGCGACTGCGGAAACTGGGCAGGGACCCTCCTGAAACAGTCTTGAGACTCAGCGAGGCTTTCCTGGGTAAAGAAGTATATATAAAAAGCATATCTTCATCATGAATACGTCTCATCTGTGCTATATAGCTATCATTGGCTACTGCCGCCATGTGTGGCCAAGTCCCTTATGATGATGATATTAATCACAAGCATTCAACCGTTAACCACTCACTCTTCTCATACGCTTTACATTAAGTCTTCACAGGTAATGATGCACAAGCCTATACTTCACGCACATCAGGGCACTCGAATCAAAACGACGCTCGAGCAGCATTCAAGCGTCGTACCACTTGCCGCGTCTCGCGGGACGGAGCTCATTCGGGGAACGCATTTACGAGGGAGCCGCATTTCTAGGAACCGACTTTTTAAAAAAATACCAGGTAAGGAAGCAGGACAGCCACCAAAGCTGAAGCTGGAGGATGGGCTTCATGGCGTCGGAGATCTCATAGCTCCAGCGCCAGCACGGAGTCAGGACATACGGATTGACGGGACGCCGGGTGGATGGGCCAGGAGCGATCGTAAGCACATGCGATGGGTAACGATGCCGCGTGCCGTTGCCGAGTCCCGCGTGCAACGGGGTCGTGAGCGCTGCCGGTTGCCGGTGCCGCCTCGTGGCACCCAGACCTCCACCTCCACCCCCCCCCCCCCCCCCCGCAACCCCCGCCGAGAAGGAGAGCGGTCCGCTCGCCCCCAGGAAGCCGACTCACCTTGAAGTGCGCGAAGGTCTTCCGGCGGAGCGCGCACCAGCGGCTGTGCGACACGATGGTCCTGAGCAGCAACATCAGACTCTTCTCCTCTTCAGCCCTAACGCAGGTGGTAAGACAAATATCCACTGTAGAGCCTCAAAAGACTGACACTAAAACTAAACTTTTTATCTTAGTTTACCAGGTAACAAGGCCCACTGAGTTAAGTAGCTCTTCTATAGAAGCGGCCTGGCCACAAGTGATAACTCAACTAAGTGGCTTATCGTGTGGACATTTATAGCAGCCAAATACTCTAAATGCACGTTGATTCTAAATGTTGAGGGAAAAACCAGAGGACCTGGGAGAAAAATCCATGCGACCACGGGGAGAGAGACACGCACACTCCAAATATACAACAGGCGTCAGAGTCGGGATCGAACCCATGATCGCCTGTATAACAACTGAGGCAGTCAACATCTCACCACTGCGTGTTCTCACTCGTAAGCACTTTGTAGATTTATTTTTGTTTGCAATATTGCCTCCGGTACAAAGAGCGCCACAATGAGTCGGGCGTTCTATGCGGTCACAGCAAGGTCTGCCCGTAGATGCAACGTTGGCGGTCAAATGGCATGCACCGGTCGCTGGCCTGACGGACCCAGCTGGATTTGAACCCCTGGGCAAACACCTGGCTATGAACTTGATCAGGTCATCGGGGGCCGAGTCTACTGCCACGTCCAGCTGGGACACGGAAGCGGTTGTCTGCCCGTCCACCTGCCGGGAAGAAAGGTAAGGGGGGGGGGGGGGGGTCAGGGGGCAGGCATGGTTGTCGGCTTCATTGGGGTGGCAGCTCGCGAGCCTGCCCAATCAGAGCTTCTCTCGTTCTGTTGGTCGTTCTACTAATTTCCGCGGCATTTGCACTTCCACTACAACTATAGCAGCAGCAGCAACAGCAGCACAGTAGCAGTAAAATCACCACTAGCAGCATCTGCATCCCAGCAACAGGACCAAAGCAAAAAAATCACCACTAGCAACATCCCAGCAACGGCAGCAGCAACAGCACCATAGCAGTAGTATCACCAGCATCCGCATCCCAGCAATGGCAGCATATACAAGAAGCATCACCACCACCATCGATGGTAGCACCAGCATCACGAGCAACACCACCATAATAATTTCTGTACGTGCAACACCTTTATGTGCGTATGTTTGAACTTCGTTTGCACCGTTCGAAGCCAACCGTGCTAATCGGAGGTGCGATTGGCGTGGCTCTGTGGAACTAACCGTGGTTTCGTTGAGTTCGAACTCCAGCTGGAAAGAAAAGGAGAAGCACTCTCCGGAGAACAGGTGTCTCCCCACAGCGCCCTGCACACCTGCACCATACACCAGCGACACGGCTACACGGTCACGGTGAGCAGTTACCAGGGGCAGCGGGAGCCGGGGCCACGACTTCCTTTCGCAGCAATCGCGACTTCATTCAACACGGCCCGTGGCCACACTTCATAACGATGAGGTTTTTTTGGGTTAGATCGCGTAAATATAAATGTGTCGTTAAATCCGCCACCACTCGACAGAGCCAATTGGTAAGGTTTGTCACATAAACAAAACATGCCAATTAATTACAAGTTCATGGGACCTCCCTTGCCAGTATCCAAATATAAGAAAAGGTTTAACCCTTTCTGGCAATAAAACAGGTGTTAAGATGTTACAACACCAAACTGAAACCTTTTGCAAGGAATCATGTCCGCATTAACCACATATACTTGTGGTGAACATGCTCTCAATGTCCTGATAGTGGCATTGTCTTTGTACTGTTCGCCTTTTGGCATCCTCTGGTCTAACACTGTTGAGACAAGGCTCTAAAGAAAGCTGTCTCTGGTGTGGACCAATCAGTTTCAAAGACAATGTATATACTATCAGAGCACGTTTTTGGTTTGCAGCATGCGTGTGCGCGCATATGCATGGGTGCGTTCGTGCGAGCGCACGTGCACCGCACACGTCTGCGTACGCTACCCGTGTCCTTGCGCCAGGTGTAGTTGTGAAAGTGAATCCCGGTCAACTCGCTCAAGAACTCCAACCGGGACTCCAACCAGGAATGCCGAGTCTCCATGGTGGGGCCTTGCTGCTTCTCCTCATCCCACCGCTCCCCGGGGCCAGATTGCCGCGTCAGCACCTCCCTGCGGCGTAACGGTGATCGTCATCAACAACGTCGTCAACGTCGTGTGTGACATGCACGGCTGGGCTGAAGAAAAACGCGCGACAGGCAAACAAAAATTACGCGGTAAAAGTTACGCAAATTTTTGCCGAGGTTAAGAGGTAATATTTGTTTTTGCCGAGGTTAAGAGGGAATATTTTTTTTTATTGTAAAAACAAACCGCGATGAGCCCCAATTACAGCACGCCGCGCGGCTCACACAACAGAGGCTTCACAATTCACGGTAGGACAGTCCTGATGGCAACTGGAAACATGTAAAAGGAGGGGAGGTAAAAGGTTGGGGGAGAGGGCCCCATCATCCCCCCCCCAACCAAGTCAAGATGCTACATTAGGAAGAAGATGGAAATTAAAACGGTGATGGGGGGAATATAACCAACCTCATCAGCGAGGTCCTGTTTTGGAACACGTTCTGATGCAACCGTTCCATCCGAATCTCCGTAACACGTGGCCACGATGACTCCCATAACATAATCCAACATGAATGTAATTTCAGTATTTAGATTTTTTTTGCTACTAGGCGACTTACTCGAGAGAGAAAAACCGGCTATATTTATGTACGGGCAGCCCCAAAACATGGCACTAAAAAAACCCCGATAAAGCAAAATGGATAAAAGCCTTTTCGGGCCAAGGGGATGTGACACGCCATACGCCCACCTGCACGCGCCTCATTACGTGCGTCGTCATTTTCGTACATCGCTCGCCATGCCATGAGTGGCTTGCAAAATGCTCTCGAGTAATTAAGAGCGTGGTTATGAAGTCAGGTGAATTACAAACATACCCTGTAGAGCCTCAACAGACTGAGACCAGGTAACAAGGCCCACTGAGCTAAGGAGCTCTTTTTCAGAAGCGGCCTGGCCACAAATGATAACTCAACTAAGCGGCTTATCGCGTGGACATTTATAGCAGCAAAGTACTCTAAACGCACGTTGATTCTAAATGTGGAGGGAAAAACCGGAGGACCCGGGAGAAAAATGAACATGACCACGAGGAGAGAGACACGCACACTCCAAATATACAACAGGCATCAGGGTCATAAATGAGTACTGGTTTCGAGTCAATATACATAATCTCTGCGAAGACAAAGGCGGCCGGGCGTGGTTCTCACCACACCATCCCCATATGTGCTGCGTTGGCCTTCATAGGTGATGGCTCACAGCACTTACCACCCCAACAGCCTGTGTATGTGCAAGTGTGTGCACGTGTCAGTGGCGCAGCGGTTAGTCGCGCTGCACCACGAACCCGGCAACCCGAGTTGGATTCCCTCTCACGGCCAACTACCAGTGACAAATATCTGAACCGGTCCTGGGCCTCCCCTAGGTAGACTCAGCATCAAATAAGTACCTCGTGCAATGTGAAAACATCGCTACGAGAGAAACAAGGGCAGCCGGGCGTGGTGCTGGCCACACACCCTCTCGTCTGCCGTGCCGGACTTCATAGACGCTACTCGCTAACAACGCTTGTCACAACAGTCTGTTGAGGCTATACGGGGGATCTTTGTCTCCGTGTGCGCGCGTGTGTGCGTGTGAGCGCGTGAGTGTGCGCGAGTTGGCCTCACATGGCACGCGTGAGGGCGGCTCGCTGATCGGAGTCGGCGTCCCCCTGCCCCGCGTCGTTCTCTCGGCCCTCGCGTTCCAGCCTCGCGATCTCGCTCCTCAGCGCCGCCGCTTCCCGCTCCCACGCTGCCCTCGCTCGCTCCTCCATGGCGGGCCCTGTCGGTAGCAGTGCTGGGGAGGGGGGGGGGGAAGTAGAAGGACCACCAGCGGTGAGTCCTCAGCATCACGGCCCCACTTCCACCCACTAATGAAGCTGAAGTAGAAAAAAATAGGCACGACTTAATTAAAATTTAAGAATTGGCTTTTACCCAATTGCTGTATATTCCGACAAACGGGAAGGAGAGGGGTTGGTGACAGCTCGGCATTGCTTCCAGCAGTGGATTGATTATGGCTGATGATGGTGATCATTTCAACAAGAGCGTATGACCAAATCACCCAGAATGCTGTGCCCCATCTTGTTAGATCATCTTGGAAGCAAAGCAGGATTTTAACCCTGGGTAGTGCTTGATTTTTCAACAGGCTATTAAACTATTGCAACCATTTTTATTTTACTAGACGAGGCCCCGTGAGCTGTGTGGCTATTTTTCAGAAGCAACCCGGCCACAAATGGTAGCTCAACAGTGGCTTATCATGTGGAAATGTGTAGCAGCCAAATACTCTAAACGCATGTTGATTCTAAATAGAGGGGAAAAACCGGAGGAAAGGGAGAAAAATCCACGCGACCAAGGGGAGAGACATACAAACTCCAAATATTCAGATACCAGGGTCAAGATCGAACCCACGAACTCCTGCACACCAGGCGAGGTAGTTAACATCTCGCCACTGTGGTGCTCCATTAATTAATAACTGCGCTGATAACTCATGGTAATCGATGACTAAAGTTGCTTCCTAACTTAATTTATGTAAATTACATCTCTAGATATGAAAAGTATTTAGTATGACTGTCATGCGGACGACGAAGAGTAAGTACTTCGAGGCAGCAGAGCAGTTGGGAAAGTGCTGCCCTCTACTGTATGGGCAAGTGATCACTTGGAAGTAGCTCCGATTTCCACTTCCACGGGCCAGCTCTCGAACGCGAAGGGGTTGATGCACCCTTCTGCCAGGGCTCGCAGTGTCGAGTCCGCGTTTACGACCCGACGCCGTGCAGAATCGGAAAGAAACATACGAGCACAGTACGACGCGTTTCTCTGCCGTGCCTTCTCGGGCCGACCAAACATCCCAGCAGCCGTTAACACCCGCTGCTCTTTTGCACGGTGGTCACCCATTAGAGCGCCATCCAAGCTCCGTCCCCCGCTGCCGTATGCCGAGATCAAACGGTATTGAGCGTTCTCCTGATTTGATCATGCGCGCAAATTGAGTAACTGCACGTCAAAACGTGAGCACCTGCCGCTGCCCAAATTCATCAAACACGCCGGCGTAATTGCACGCTATTAAATTAATAATACGAATTTAAACAGAGAATCCATACGAATTGAAGGATCGACGGGTCGCCACGCTCCTTCAAACCCAGCATGAGGTTTGCATTTAAACGTTACCCATTTTGGGGTTTCCAGATTGTTAAGGACAATTTCGGATTTGATTTTTATACTTAAATGTACACTGTATTACATTTGAATAACTTTCATTGTTCGCGTACGTCGTTTGATCATTTTAATTGTTAGAAATATTAATTGTGGAATTATAATTGCGAACATTGTGAACGAGCTAAATAGTCCAATCACGTCTTGTGATTTGACTATATTTATACAAAATATAGTCCAATGCTTTGGAAATGTTTGATACATCTGAAAATAAATGCTGATATTTTTTAATAATCTTAAAACTCTAAAATTGGGCATAACATTTTGGATGATCCGAAAAACAAAATGCGTCTCGGATTTATCCAAAAATAGGACGCGACGGGAATTTTCAGATACTTCGGATGAATCTTAAAAAATGAGAAAACGTCGCGACCACAAACTACGTCGCTCTTGGCGTTTTCACGGTGAGCCAGAGGACATCCCCAGCGGTCTAGGTCTCCCACGCAGACCACCTCAATCCAGCGCATGCCAGCTGTGTCCACCAGCATGGCACGGGCCCGTCCAATTTGTCCCCAGGTGCGCGACGGAGCGTGCCGTTTGAAATCCGTCCACCCAAACTTGAAATTGAGTTTCCAGAGTTTTGGAGCGTGCGGCCCAACGTACTGTCACACGGTGTGCGGTGTGCTTCTTATTCATTACCTGCGGGCCGCCGCCGCCGCCGCCGCCGCCGCCACCACCACCGCAGCCACCACCACCACCGCAGGAGCAGCCACTGCCACAGAAACCGCCGTCACCGTCAGACCGGCGCAATTTTCGCCGTGAGCTAATAGCCCTCTGTTCCGCGCCACGGCTCCGCGAGCGGTTGATTTATGGTGCCGGCTCAGCTGCGTTCCACCACGCGCACCGGCGAGCGTGAGAATAATACATTTAGCGGTAAAGGAATTCCGACCAGCAGATATAACGACGTTATTTGGCTGAGGAGCAAAATTACCATCTGTTACCATATTCTCCGGATCAGTCGCGGGGAGCTTCTTATGATCTGCTACAGTACTGCGTGACCAGATTTTTTAAAATCTTCAGAATCAGAATCTTTATTTATCTTGGAGAAATCCAATAAGCTACGAAGCTCTTTATTTACAGATGTCCAGTAGGGGCGGTTCAGAAATGTGCAAAGTATAGCAAAGGTAAGCAAATCACTAAAATAAATACGTAAACTGTATCGTGTATATCAGTTCAAATTGCATAAGTACACTAATTCCCAGGCTTGGGCAAGGTAGCAAAACAACAGCAAAAACAGTCCCAGACCACACCGCAGTGGCGAGATGTTAACTACCTCGCTGGTATACAGGACGTGGTGGATTCGATCCCGACCCTGACGCCTGTTGTATATGGAGTTTGCATATTCTCCCTGTGGTCACGTGGATTTTTCTCCGGGTCCTCTGGTTTTTCCCTCCACATTTAGAAACACGCGTTTAGAGTATTTGGCTGCTACAAATGTTCACATGATAAGCCACTTCATTGAGCTATCATTTTGACTAGCCGATAGCCCGTCTAAGGACGGGTGTATTGCAGTTAATCCGAAATATTCAATCGAAAAAAATGACCCGCTCATGATTATTAAGGAGGGGGTGGGGGCGGGGTCCACATGAGTGACGCCATCAGCTCATGATTATTGATGAGGGGGGGAAGCTCCATGTGGAGTGACGTCATCCGCTCATGATTATTAATGAGGGGGTGCCCCATGTGGAGTGACGTCACCCGCAAATGGTTATTGGGGAGGGGTGCGGCAGGTGGAGTGACGTCACGCACGGGATAACACACATTCTAGCCTTTTGCCCGTCCAGGGACGGGTGTATTTCAGTAAATCTGAAACTTGCAAGCGAAAAGCAGACGGCGACGTGATATACATTGCATCAATTCCTGAGCAATTTGTAAGGCCGCGGTGACACAGACTTATTTTATTTAAAGGTTATAATCCCTGGTTCATCAAGACGTCCTTATTACTTCTATGTCTCAACAGGGTTACAGAGATCGCGTGACGGGAGGGTTCTGCCTTTGTAGTGAGGGTTGTAAGTTGATGCCGAGGGGGGAGGAGGCGCCTCGCCCCCCCCATGTAGAGTGACGTCACCCACTAATTATTAATAATGGGGGGGGGTGTCCATTTGGAAGACATCACCTCTTCATGATTATTAATGAGGGGCTGTTCGATTTGGATTGACGTCACCTGCTCATGATTATTAATGAGCGGGGGGGGGGTTCTTCATGTGGAGTGACGTCACCCCCTCATGATTATTAATGGCGGGGTCCATGTGGAAGACGTCACCTGTTTATAATTATTAATGAGGGGGGCAGGGCACACAGACATTCTTGGCTCTTCAGGTGAGAAATAATGATCTGCTGTTGTGGCTTTATATCGGCACGGGAGGGGGAGGGTTTGTAAAGTCACCTTTCTCACCTGATGACGGAGGCTTGTGTTGCGACCGAAACGTCGTGTTCTTTTATAATTTTTTCTATCTACGTGACTTTACCGAAAGAACCAGAGCATGGATTCCTGCAGTCACGAAAGCTTCAAATCGAGATTATTCTTGGCTCATTATAGTAGTAAATAGCCAGGTCACTTCTGAAAAAGATCTGTATAGTTCAGTGGGCCTTACCTGGTAAAATAAATTAGTTAAAAAACGGTCCCTCAATAAAATTGCACGTTAAAATTTAACTGTCGATACACGGGGGTTAAGGCTGACAGTTACAAATCACATTTGTAAATGTGTCTGTATCCAGCACTAATCTTCTGCTTCAGGATATTTTTTGAAGGAAGATTTACGATGTTAAGGGAGGAAAAAAGGTCGTTCCAAAAGGTTCTTCACCCTTTCATACTGTTGTTCCTGTTATAGTTAAAAGATAATTAGGTTGCTGTAGTTTGACAAGTGGATTTGCCACTACAGAGCCATTTCTACAACTGCAGTATTTAACTATAGTTACCAGATTGTAATTTTATATTTCACAACCTTGTTTCCCGCTTTCCCGGGACGCCGTATATTTTCTGGAAACGTTTTATATTTTTGAATTAACCTCAAGTTGGGGGTGTACCTCAATTTCGGGAGTGTCCTCTCATGCAGACCGGGAAGTGTTGGTGTGGTTTATACATCGTTCATACTATATTCTATGGTTCTTTCGGTAAAGTCACTTTACTGAAAGAACCATAGAATATGAATTCCTGCAGTCACGAAAGTTTTAAGTCAAAGTTCCTACTATCGTTTCCAAAATCTCATCAGTGTCATTGATAACAAATTATAACTTTGTCAGTGCCTTACAATTTAGATTTGAAGCTTTCGTGACTGCAGGAATCCACACTCTTTGGTTCTTTCGGTAAAGTCACGTAGGTAGAAAAATAAAACAAAAAATAATATATCACGACGTTTCGATCGCAACACAAGCGGTCGTCCTCAGGCGGAAAAAAGAGAACTGCTGACGATTTTTTATTTTGTTTAATTTTTCTACCTACGTGACTTTACCGAAAGAACCAAATAGCGCCTTACAACTTTTGTAATTGTATTTCACGCGCATATAATATAGTTTTGTGCGTGCTTTTTATCCAATCCGAATAACGATTACTTAATAAAGGCTCTTCAAGTGCACTTACAACGCAGTCGATTACGCGACAAGACTCCCACAACAACGCACACCCCTCCTGCCTCCCGACATCCCTTCAAGACACCCGGTGGTGGTGGAACCATCAACCGCGCCCGAACATCAACAGCAGCACACCGATGTGCACATCTCCTACAGGAATGGACAATTAAAGACAATACCCACAAGAAGTGCGCCTGTGTCCATGCAGCCCAAACTGTGGCTCGGATCGTAAACCCCACTGGTGGTCTGCGCTCCTTCAACGAAGGAGGAACACCACAGGGCGCCGCTGTGACAAGACGCTACATACCTTGCCTGGTTACTACCTCACCTGGTGTACAGGAGGTCGTGGGGTCGATCCCTACCCTGACGCCTGCTGCTGTATAGTTGGAGTTTGTAGCGTCTCTCTCCCCGTGATCGCGTGGAATTTTCTCTGCGTTCTCCGTTTTTTCCCCCTCCACATTTAGAATGAACACCACGCGTTTTTTTGGCTGCTATACATTTCCACATGATGACAATCCACTTCGTTGAGCTATCATTTGTGGTCAGGTCGCTTTTTAATAAAGCGCTATACTGTATAGCTCAGTGGGCTTTACCTGATTAAATAAAAACTTTAGTTTTAAAAACTACACAAACTCTCTTTTGAAGAAGCCCTCTCGTCGTGGCCAGCAGGCCACGTATTGCTACCACAGGCAAGGGTATAGAATAGTTACACGAAAGGCAAAACCGTCCAGAACCCATCCACCCGAGTTCGAGTCCCGCTCACGGCAAGCCGGTCCTGGGCGTCCCCTAGGTCGGCTCAGCCCTAACTGAGTCCCTTGTGCGGTGTGTAAACATCGCCTTCACAGGTGCTGCTCGCTAACAGCACTTGCCCCTACAGCCTGTGAAGGCTACACGGGGAATCTTTGTCTCGCATTGTCGATGTCGGGAGCGGTGGCGTAGCGGTTAGCGCGCACTGCGCTACGAACCCGGCGACCCGAGTTCAACTTAATGAACCTGGCGGGCCTAGGTCTCTTCCCCTAGGTCGACTCGGCCTTAAGCGAGTAGTCAGGTACTGTAAATGTCATTCTTGCTCACACACTTGGCGCCGTCAAGAGTAGCTGGTGCGGGAAGACAAAGACGGATGTGCGTGTTGGCGCGAGCCACCGCCGCCTTCACAGGTTGCTTGCTCGCTAACACCACTGGTGCCCCTAACAGTCTGTTACAGGCTACGCGGAGAGGGGTTAGCTTCGTCGAAACGTGTCCGCCGCATACACCGCCAGAACAAACTCCCGACAGGGGCTAACATCGGTGGCAAAGCGGCACAGAAACGTATCCCTCCCTCGAAAGCCTCTCGCCGAGGCAGACTGGGCCTTAACAACGAGCGCTATCAGCTGGCGTTGTTGGCAAAAAGAAGCCGCGAACATCGGCCCCGGGGAGACAAAGGCGGCCGGGCGCGCGGGGTTTATCTGGGTACCAACAAACCGCGGACCATCGTAAAAAGGCACCCGCGGGCCCGGGCCTACAACAGGCGCTCGCTAACAGCCTCCCCCTCCCCTCCCCCGGCCGCCGTGTCTCCCTCACTCACCTCGTCACGATCTCCCCTCACCTCATCGTTTGTTAATGTCCCCTCGCAAGTACTACGACTGCACCGCGCCCCACCTCATCGTTACCTCAGCCCCGCTCGCCTCGCCAGCCTCTCGAATTCTCCCGCGCTTTTTCCGCCTTGATGACGCGGCCGGGGTTCAAAGGGGGAGTGGGGGCGGGCCCATGGTGCCACACCCCCTCCACCCACAACACCCCCCACCCGCGACCCCCCCACCCGCGACCCCCCCACCCACAACCTACCCACCCACAACCCCCCCACAACACCACCACCCACAACCCCCCCACCCACAACCCCCACACCCACAACCCACCCACCCACAACCCCCCCACCCACAACCCCCCCACCCACAATCCACCCACAACCCCCCCACCCACAACCTACCCACCCACAACCCCCCCACCCACAACACCCCCACCCACAACCCCCCCCCACAACACCCCCACCCACAACCTACCCACAACATACCCACCCACAACCCCCCCACCCACAACCTACCCACCCACAACATACCCACCCACAACATACTCACCCACAACCCCCTCCACAACCCCCCCACAACCCCCCCACCCACAACCTACCCACCCACAACCCCCCCACCCACAACACCCCCACCCACAACCCCCCCCCCCACAACACCCCCACCCACAACCTACCCACCCACAACATACCCACCCACAACCCCCCCACCCACAACCTACCCACCCACAACATACCCACCCACAACATACCACTCACAACCCACCCACAACCCCCCCCCCCACCCTTGGCCACACTCACAACCCCCCCCCACCCACAACCCCCCCACCCTTGGCCACACCCACAACCCCCCACAAAACAAAGATCCCCTGTATAGATCTTGACTGAAAGCCTATGAACATGAATCCCCCGTGTAGCCTCGACATCCTGTCAGGGCAAGTGCTGATAGCGAGCAGCAGCACCCGATGAAGGCCGGCACGGCACGCGAGGGGGTGGGTGGCCAGCACCACCACGCTCGGCCGCCTTTGTCTCCCCAGTGGCGATTCATGCGCACATCGCACCAGGTACTCATTTGAGGCTGAGTCGACTTAGGGGAGGCCCAGAACCAGTTGAGATATTCTTCCAAAGGTGTTGGCCGTGAGCGGGGATCGAACTGGGATCACCGGGTTCGTAGCGCAGCTGCGCTAGGCGCCATCCATTGAGTAGGCAGCAAAAATCTGTCAAAACTTTACCCCCCCCCCACCACCTGCGTACGTACGCCTGACGCACCCCCCCCTCCCTCCCACGAATCCACGCAGAAACGATCAAGGATTAATCATATTGACGTGTTTAAGACAAATTATTATTGAGGCTTCACCCCTCCCCCCCCCCGTTTCCTATGCGTATGTAACGTGTCAGTAGACCCCCCATACGCAAGCGTACGCATTTGGGTTAACCCCCCTCCCTCCCCACTCCACGCGTACGTACTGAATGAATGCCCCCCTACGGCTCCCTCCTCCACCCACTTCGCCCGGCTCCTCTCAGTGGCTCCCCCTGCCAGACACCATCTCCATGAGCACTCACCGGGCTCCACCTGGAATCCTCTGGCTCCACCTACATCAGCCTGGATATCACTGCCTTCACCTGGCTCCACCTGGTTCCCTCTGGCTCCACCTGGAATCCTCTGGCTCCACCTACATCAGCCCGGATATCACTGCCTTCACCTGGCTCCACCTGGTTCCCTCTGGCTCCACCGGGCTCCACCTGGAATCCTCTTGCTCCACCTACATCAGCCTGGATATCACTGCCTTCACCTGGCTCCACCTGGCTCCACCTGGTTCCCTCTGGCTCCACCTGGAATCCTCTGGCTCCACCTACATCAGCCTGGATGTCACTGCCTTCACCTGGCTCCACCTGGTTCCCTCTGGCTCCAGCGGGCTCCACCTGGTTCCCTCTTTGCTCCACCTACATCAGCCTGGATATCACTGCCTTCACCTGGCTCCACGTACATCAGCCTGGATGTCACTGCCTTCACCTGGCTCCACCTGGTTCCCTCTGGCTCCACCGGGCTCCACCTGGAATCCTCTGGCTCCACCTACATCAGCCTGGATATCAATAACGATCAAAGGTGTCACCGTTCAATGGCAGCGCTATCACGAAAACTGCCGATCCACAGTAAGAGTGAAGCTGGCCCACAGTGGTAACGTTGAAGAGTCGGGGGCTACGCTGTGTCGGCGTTCAGGGTATGATGGCCGAGACGAATGTCGCGGTGGCTAGGAGATGTTAACTACCTCGCCTGGTGGTCTACAGGAGGCCGTGGGTTCGATCCCGACCCTGAAGCCTGCTGCTGCTGTATATTTGGAGTTTGCGGTGTCTCTCTCTCTCCCGTGGTAGTGTGGATGTCTCCAGATCCTCCGGTTTTCCCCTCCACATTTATAATCAACGTCACGCGTTGAAGAGTATTTGGCTGCTCGACATTTCCACGTGATGATGATAAGCCACTTCGTTGAGCTATCATTTGTGGTAGCCAGGTCGCTTATAAAAAAACAACAGATACATAGCTCAGTTGGGGCCTTACCTGGGAAAACTAAAAACAAATAGTTTAGTTTAATAGTTTAAAGCCGGAGCAGCAATCAATGGAGGAAATTGCCGACAGAGACGGTAGCAAGCTCGAGAGAACATCCACGCGGGTGCCACGTGGATTGTGACATCGTAGGGAGGCCTTCATCCAGCGGTGGATTGATCATGGCTGATGGCGATGCTGTCGATGGTTTGATGCGTGTCCTTGGTCTTCGTAGCGGTTTAGCGGAGCTGTACTGCGCTACAAACCTCGCGAACCCGGATTCGATTCCCGCTCATGGTCAACAAAGGTGACGATTATCTGAACCGGTCCTGGGCCTCCCCTACGTCGACTGGGCCTCAAATGTAAATTTCGCCACGATGGAGACAAAGGCGGCCGGGCGTGGTGTTGGCCACCCACTCCCTCGTGTGCCATGCCGGCCTTCATAGGTGCTACTCGCTAACAGCACTTGCCCCTACAGTCTGTTAGGGCTACACGGGGGATCTTTGTCTGCAAGAGTGACGCGACACAGTTACTCAGCTGCACAGTCTCGATTTATTCACCAAGCCGGACAGCGCGCGTCATACGTGCAGGCAGCACGCGGCAGTGGACACCCCAGGGTCTGTCCCCACGTGACAGTGGACACCCCAGGGTCTGTCCCCACGTGACAGTGGACACCCCAGGGTCTGTCCCCACGTGGCAGTGGACACCCCAGGGTCTATCCCCACGTGGCAGTGGACACGCCAGGGTCTTTTTCTAGATTTGAAGCTTTCGTGACTGCAAGGATCCATACTCTTTGGTTCTATTCGGTAAAGTCACGTAGGTAAAAATAAAATAACAAAAAATCACGACGTTTCGGCCACAACACAAGTGGCCTTCATCAGGTGAAGGGACTGGACTGTCCAGAGGACAGCGTCCTTTACCGAATAGAACCAAAGAGTACACCAGGGTCTGTCTCCACGTGGCAGTGGACACCCCAGGGTCTGTCCCCACGCGACAGTGGACACACCAGGGTCTGTCCCCACGTGACAGTGGACACCACAGGGTGTCCCCACGTGACAGTGGACACCACAGGGTGTCCCCACGTGACAGTGGACACCCCAGGGTGTCCCCACGTGACAGTGGAAACCACAGGGTATGTCCCCACGTGACAGTGGACACCACAGGGTCTGCCCCCACGTGACAGTGGACACCCCAGGGTCTGTCCCCACGTGACAGTGGACACCCCAGGGTCTGTCCCCACGTGACAGTGGACACCCCAGGGTCTGTCCCCACGTGACAGTGGACACCCCAGGGTCTGCCCCCACGTGACAGTGGACACCACAGGGTGTCCCCACGTGACAGTGGACACCCCAGGGTGTCCCCACGTGACAGTGGACACCCCAGGGTCTGTCCCCACGTGACAGTGGACCCCCCAGGTTCTGTCCCCACGTGACAGTGGACACCACAGGGTCTGTCCCCACGTGACAGTGGACACCACAGGGTGTCCCCACGTGACAGTGGACACCACAGGGTGTCCCCACGTGACAGTGGACACCACAGGGTGTCCCCACGTGACAGTGGACACCCCAGGGTGTCCCCACGTGACAGTGGACACCACAGGGTATGTCCCCACGTGACAGTGGACACCACAGGGTCTGCCCCCACGTGACAGTGGACACCCCAGGGTCTGTCCCCACGTGACAGTGGACACCCCAGGGTCTGTCCCCACGTGACAGTGGACACCCCAGGGTCTGCCCCCACGTGACAGTGGACACCCCAGGTTGTGCCCACGTGACAGTGGACACCCCAGGGTCTGCCCCCACGTGACAGTGGACACCCCAGGGTCTGCCCCCACGTGACAGTGGACACCCCAGGGTCTGCCCCCACGTGACAGTGGACACCCCAGGGTCTGTCCCCACGTGGCAGTGGACACCCCAGGGTCTGTCCCCACGTGACAGTGGACACCCCAGGGTGTCCCCACGTGACAGTGGACACCCCAGGTTGTGCCCACGTGACAGTGGACACCCCAGGGTCTGCCCCCACGTGACAGTGGACAGCCCAGGGTCTGTCCCCACGTGACAGTGGACACCACAGGGTGTCCCCACGTGACAGTGGACACCACAGGGTGCCCCCACGTGACAGTGGACACCCCAGGGTCTGCCCCCACGTGGCAGTGGACACCCCAGGGTCTGTCCCCACGTGACAGTGGACACCCCAGGGTGTCCCCACGTGACAGTGGACACCACAGGGTGTCCCCACGTGGCAGTGGACACCCCAGGGTCTGTCCCCACGTGACAGTGGACACCCCAGGTTGTGTCCCCACGTGACAGTGGACACCCAGGTTGTGTCCCCACGTGACAGTGGACACCCCAGGGTGTGCCCCCACCACCACCCCGCACTCCGGTGCTCCTCACCAGTGCGCGTCGCGGTTCCGAGTTTTTCCGTTGGCACGCCACGTCCACGACTGGCCGCCTCGCCTCGGTTTGCTGTTGTCCTCAATGCATGCTCTGCAGTCCCATAAAGCCTGGTCATAGGATTATAAACAAATGCAGAGGGTACAATCCGATCGGAATATTGTAGATCGGTGTAGCGATTATTATCCTGACCCCATGCCAGCCCCTGCGGGTGTTCTGGCGAATACGGAGAGAGAAGTGAAGCCCCTGGGGGTCACCACCCACCGCACGATGCACGTTTCCATGGTCACCACCCGGCTCCCGTTTGAAGACGAACAGTCCCGCCACGTGCTGCACTTGCGCGTTCAGCGACTCTGGAGTTGAATCGGCACCACTGCCCCGCGCGTAGCCTTGAAAGACTGCTGGCGCCAGTGCTGTCAGCGAGCGCCTGCGCGGGTTCCGAGGAGCCGGTGCGGCCAGCACAACGCCCCGGCCACGTTTTTCTCCCCGGTGCTGATGTTTATCCACCGCACCGGCCACCGATTTAAGGTAGACGGGGCGCGGCCAGGAATCCGATTCGCGAACCAATCCCTCGTCCCTCTCGTCTCGGCAGACCTGGCGCCTCCGCACTTCGCTTGCGCCGATCGGCTCCCCCTGTCCACGAGCGCGGCCGTGAGAGCGGCGTTTAATCTGCGATTTGCACGTGGCAGCAATTCGGCACGAAACGCAAATACGGCAAAACGTCGCATATCCGACCATCGCACGCGCGGACTCGGGCAATCGAGCCGCCCACACCCGGCACGCGTGCGTGCGCGACGAGGCCGGCACTTCCCGCAGACGTTCGTGCGTGAGCGCGGTGCGTGTGTGAGCACGGTGCGTGTGTGAGCGCGGTGCGTGTGTGAGCACGGTGCGTGTGTGAGCACGGTGCGTGTGTGAGCGCGGTGCGTGTGTGAGCGCGGTGCGTGTGTGAGCGCGGTGCGTGTGTGAGCGCGAGGTTCGACGCGCGGAGCCGCTACGCCCGGCGCTTGCTGCCAAAAATATATATTTCCCTACGCGACTAAAAAGAGTGACCCGCGGTTAATGACAAGAAAGCGCGCGATCTACGAGTGTATAAAAACGACAACAAGAAGGCCACAGTATATAAACGCGACGCATGCAAAAAACAGCCGACGAGAGAAATGCGCTCGTTCAATTTCAGGCATCGTGTCAAAAATAAATACTTTTTTTGTCCACAACAACAAATGGTTTAGCATTGTAAATATATATGTCTATATAAATATAAAACTACGTCGCTAAAGCCACGTTCTAGTCTTGCATAAGGAAAACGTCCGCAGTGAAGGCAAAAGGCACCCGGCCGCAAAGTCAGGATTGAGCGACAAGGAGCTCGGGAATGCGAACGTGGGATCACAGTTTGGGAATGTGACAGTAGGGATTGGGAATGTGACAGTAGGGATTGGGAACGTGGGAGCTGGGTTTGGGAATGTGAGAGCAGGGATTGGGAATGTGGGAGCTGGGTTTGGGAATCTGGGAGCTGGGTTAGGGAATGTGAGAGCTGGGTTAGGGAATGTGGGAGAGCTGGGTTTGGGAATGTGACAGTAGGGATTGGGAATGTGGGAGCTGGGTTTGGGAATGTGACAGTAGGGATTGGGAATGTGGGAGCTGGGTTTGGGAATGTGACAGTAGGGATTGGGAATGTGGGAGCTGGGTTTGGGAATGTGACAGTAGGGATTGGGAATGTGGGAGCTGGGTTTGGGAATGTGAGAGCAGGGATTGGGAATGTGGGAGCTGGGTTTGGGAATGTGAGAGCAGGGATTTGGAATGTGGGAGCTGGGTTTGGGAATCTGGGAGCTGGGTTAGGGAATGTGAGAGCTGGGTTTGGGAATGTGAGAGCTGGGTTTGGGAATGTGGGAGCTGGGTTTGGGAATGTGGGAGCTGGGTTTGGGAATGTGGGAGCTGGGTTTGGGAATGTGGGAGCTGGGTTTGGGAATGTGGGAGCTGGGTTTGGGAATGTGGGAGCTGGGTTTGGGAATCTGGGAGCTGGGTTTGGGAATCTGGGAGCTGGGTTTGGGAATGTGGGAGCTGGGTTTGGGAATGTGAGAGCTGGGTTAGGGAATGTGGGAGCTGGGTTTGGGAATGTGGGACATCTATCAGGGAATGTTCGCTCAGGCCATCACGCAGCCCTTGCTGCTCGTTCCATCCGCACGTCGGCGGTTCTTGCCCCTGCGGCTAGGGGTCGGAGCGGCGAGCGGCGCAGGGGCGGCGGCCTGCGCCGCACTGCCCACCACCTCGTCGTGCGTGACGTAGCGCAAGCGCGGGACGCGCGTTCCGGGGATCGGCTCTCCGAGGAAGTAGCCCTCCTCCTCCTCGTCGGACGAGGAGGAGGAGGTGGTGGATGAGTCCGTGTCAGAGGAGGCGTGGTCGCAGCCCGTCTCTCCTGGCTCGCAGCCGAGGCGCCGGCGGTGGTCGTGACGGTGTCTGCGCTGGCGGCTGTAGCGATGGTGTCGGCCGTGACGGCGGCGGCGGAGGTCGTCGTTGTTGCCGCCGCCGGTGCCGCCGGAGTGACGGCAACCGCCGTCGCCGTCCGCCGCGCCGGCGCGATCGGCGGCGCCGCCGCCGTCCGCGGCGTCGTCGCCTCGTGCGGCTCCGTCCGACGGAGGCTCCGACCCCCCGGCGGGCTCGGCTCCGGAGCGATCCGTGCTCGGCGCGGGAGCCGGTGCCGGCGCGACTCCGCGCGGCAGGGAGCACGAGCGCCGTAGCGGTTCGGCATTGGCCGGGCCCTGCCGGGGCTGCCGGGGAAGAGGCTCGGCTCCACGTGGCTCCGCTCGCCCGTTCCACCGGCGCTGGCGGGAGTCGCAGCTGTGCGAGCGACGGGGGGCGGCGCCGCTCCCCCGCCGCTCCTCCCTCCCCGGCTCGTCGCCCGCCAACTTCGCCTCCCGACTGCGCCGCCGACCGCGGTCCCGCCCGTCCTCGGCCGTTTCCGCCGGCGCCTCCATTTCCTCGCTCCGAGCAGGCTCTGCCGGGCGGTCACCGCGACCGTCGTCGTCGTCGTCACGATCAGGCGAAGAGGTCCCGTCGGCCGTGGCGGGCACCGGCGAGCTCGTCACCGTGATCCGTCCGCCGACGCCGGCGGCGCCGCCGGGGGGCGCGGCCAACATCCCGGGCTGCGACGGGCCCGACGTGTCGCTGTCGGAGAGCTCCAGCGAGGGCCGGCTCCAGTCCGCGTGCGCCGCGCCGCCCGCGGGGGGCGGCCTTTTCGGCGGTACCGGCGGCGGCCCCGCGGCCCGGCGGCGCCTCTCCGGGGAGGGGGCGCGGGCGCCCGGAGGGGCGCCCCGACGGCGCGGGGCGCCGCCCGGCGGCCCCGGGGCGAGATCCGACACGGGCGGCGGCGCGGACCGGCCGGCCTGGGCGCCGGTGCCGCCCCTCGCCCTCCCGCCCCGCCGGGCCGAGCCCCGCAGGCCCTGGAGCGGGAGGGGCGGCACCACGGTGGCGGCCGAGGAGTCCGACTCGGTGTCGCCGGGCGCCGGCGCCGGCGGGGTTCCCGGGGCCGCGTTGGCCGCCCGGCTGCAGGCCTTGGAGCAGAAGATGGCGCCCTGGCGTGGCAGGAAGGGGGCGCCCAGCAGCGGCGCGTGGCAGCGCGCGCAGCTGAAGCACTCGGCCCGCGCGTGCCAGTGCTGCCCGTCGTGCGTCATCTGGCCCTCGTCGGCACCTGTGGACGGCGCACGCACAAAGGTAAAAGACAAAGATCCCCCGTATAGCCTTAACAGACTGTAGGGGCAAGTGCTGTTAGCGAGCACCTATGAAGGCCGGAACGGTACACGAGGGGGTGGGTGGCCAGCACCACGCCCGACCGCCTTTGTCTCCCTAGTGGCGATGTTTATCCACCGCACCAACAAGTGCTGTTAGCGAGCAGCACCTATGGCACACGAGGGGGGCGGTGGCCAGCACCACGCCCGACTGCCTTTGTCTCATTTAAGGCTAAGTCGACCTAGGGGATGCCCAGGACCGGTTCAGATAATCTTCGCTGGTGTCGGCCGTGAGCGGCAATCTAACTCGGGCCACCGGGTTCGTAGCGCAGCGTGCTAACCGCTACACCACGGCTCCCCAAACACACCCAAGGAACACCCACACCCGCACCGCGCATGCGCAACACGTGCACATTCGCCTTGGCCATCAGTTATCCACTGCTGGATGCACAGCTTCGCACTTCGATGAACGTTACTTATACCCCGTGCGAACGAGCAAACCCTCCAGCGACGGTGCCCCCCCCACCCTCGCTCCCCCCCCACCCTCGCTCCCCCCCCACCCACCCTCGCTCCCCCCCACCCTCGCTCCCCCCCCACCCTTGAGCGCGAGCGCACCAACATTTGTAAAGCGCTTGCCGGCGCCGCTTGCTCGGTGACCGTACGTCACCGCCGCCCCGGTGTTCGGCGCTCCCCGGTTTCGTTTCGCCACCGGCGCGCGTTGCCGTCTCATTTTCTCCGCACGCCGTTTGTCACCGGGAGGCGTGGGGGTGCGGTGGGGGGGGTCACCGCACAATCCCTGTCCGATTTGCACGTGGACCACGCGACCCCCCGGGGTCGTCAAGCGACGCAGAATCCATTCGGAACTCGGCGACCCCCCCCCTCCGTGCGAGTGAAAAGCCTCTGCGGAAGTGGGAATCACAGAGCTACCTCTGAAATCCACTGGGGCGCCATGGTGGCGAGATGTTAACTACCTCGCCGGGTTTACAAGAGGTCGTGGGATCGGTACCAACCCTGACGCCGTCACGCTCATCCCCGTCACTCTCACCCCCGTCACTCTCACCCCCGTCACTCTCCACCCCGTCACTCTCCACCCCGTCACTCTCCACCCCGTCACTCTCCACCCCGTCACTCTCCACCCCGTCACTCTCAACCCCGTCACTCTCAACCCCGTCACTCTCAACCCCGTCACTCTCATCCCCGTCACTCTCAACCCCGTCACTCTCAACCTCGTCACTCTCAACCCAGTCACTCTCAACCCCGTCACTCTCAACCCAGTCACTCTCAATCCCGTCACTCTCAACCCAGTCACTCTCCACCCCGTCACTCTCAACCTCGTCACTCTCATCCCCGTCTCTCTCATCCCCGTCTCTCTCAACCTCGTCACTCTCAACCTCGTCACTCTCAACCTCGTCACTCTCAATCCAGTCACTCTCAACCCAGTCACTCTCCACCCCGTCACTCTCAACCCCGTCACTCTCAACCCCGTCACTCTCAACCTCGTCACTCTCAATCGTTGTCACTCTCAACCCAGTCACTCTCAACCCCGTCACTCTCCACCCCGTCACTCTCAACCCAGTCACTCTCCACCCCGTCACTCTCCACCTCGTCACTCTCAACCCCGTCACTCTCAACCCAGTCACTCTCAACCCCGTCACTCTCCACCCCGTCACTCTCAACCCCGTCACTCTCAACCCAGTCACTCTCAACCCCGTCACTCTCAACCCCGCCACTCTCAACCCAGTCACTCTCCACCCCGTCACTCTCAACCCCGTCACTCTCAACCCCGTCACTCTCAACCCAGTCACTCTCAACCCCGTCACTCTCAACCCCGTCACTCTCAACCCCGTCACTCTCAACCCCGTCACTCTCCACCCCGTCACTAACAACCCCGTCACTCTCCACCCCGTCACTCTCAACCCCGTCACTCTCCACCCCGTCACTCTCAACCCCGTCACTCTCCACCCCGTCACTCTCCACCCCGTCACTCTCAACCCCGTCACTCTCAACCCCGTCACTCTCATCCCCGTCACTCTCATCCCCGTCACTCTCATCCCCGTCACTCTCCACCCCGTCACTCTCATCCCCGTCACAACCCCGTCACTCTCAACCCAGTCACTCTCCACCCCGTCACTCTCATCCCCGTCACTCTCAACCCCGTCACTCTCAACCTCGTCACTCTCAACCCCGTCACTCTCAACCCCGTCACTCTCAACCCCGCCACTCTCAACCCCGTCACGCTCAACCCCGTCACTCTCAACCCCGTCACTCTCAACCCCGTCACTCTCATCCCCGTCACAACCCCGTCACTCTCAACCCAGTCACTCTCCACCCCGTCACTCTCATCCCCGTCACTCTCAACCCCGTCACTCTCAACCTCGTCACTCTCAACCCCGTCACTCTCAACCCCGTCACTCTCAACCCCGCCACTCTCAACCCCGTCACGCTCAACCCCGTCACTCTCAACCCCGTCACTCTCAACCCCGTCACTCTCATCCCCGTCACAACCCAGTCACTCTCAACCCTGTCACTCTCAACCCCGTCACAACCCCGTCACTCTCAACCCAGTCACTCTCAACCCCGTCACTCTCAACCCCGTCACTCTCCACCCCGTCACTCGCAACCCCGTCACTCGCAACCCCGTCACGCTCATCCCCGGCACTCTCAACCCAGTCACTCTCAACCCCATCACTCTCAATTCTTGTCACTCTCAACCCCATCACTCTCATCCCTGTCACTCTCAACCCAGTCACTCTCAACCCCGTCACTCTCATCCCCGTCACTCTCAACCCCGTCACTCTCAACCTCGTCACTCTCAACCCCGCCACTCTCAACCCCGTCACGCTCAACCCCGTCACTCTCAACCCCGTCACTCTCAACCCCGTCACTCTCATCCCCGTCACAACCCAGTCACTCTCAACCCTGTCACTCTCAACCCCGTCACAACCCCGTCACTCTCAACCCAGTCACTCTCAACCCCGTCACTCTCAACCCCGTCACTCTCCACCCCGTCACTCGCAACCCCGTCACTCGCAACCCCGTCACGCTCATCCCCGGCACTCTCAACCCAGTCACTCTCAACCCCATCACTCTCAATTCTTGTCACTCTCAACCCCATCACTCTCATCCCTGTCACTCTCAACCCAGTCACTCTCAACCCCGTCACTCTCATCCCCGTCACTCTCAACCCCGTCACTCTCAACCTCGTCACTCTCAACCCCGCCACTCTCAACCCCGTCACGCTCAACCCCGTCACTCTCAACCCCGTCACTCTCAACCCCGTCACTCTCATCCCCGTCACAACCCAGTCACTCTCAACCCTGTCACTCTCAACCCCGTCACAACCCCGTCACTCTCAACCCAGTCACTCTCAACCCCGTCACTCTCAACCCCGTCACTCTCCACCCCGTCACTCGCAACCCCGTCACTCGCAACCCCGTCACGCTCATCCCCGGCACTCTCAACCCAGTCACTCTCAACCCCATCACTCTCAATTCTTGTCACTCTCAACCCCATCACTCTCATCCCTGTCACTCTCAACCCAGTCACTCTCAACCCAGTCACTCTCAACCCCATCACTCTCAATTCTTGTCACTCTCAACCCCATCACTCTCATCCCCGTCACTAACAACCTCGTCACTCTCCACCCAGTCACTCTCAACCCCGTCACGCTCATCCCCGGCACTCTCATCCCCGGCACGAGCCATCGGCGCGGTGATTACACGGGGGATTAGACGGTGTTTACTCTGCGTCGCGTTCGTTAAACAAGAGCCGGGTTTCTAATCGCACGCGATATTACAACTTAATCTCCAGAAATTATATTCGCCGATTAATTTATAAAGTCAACAATAACGAACCACGGCCCCAGCGGGCCCCCCCCCCCTCCTCACACGGAGATGCAGATGGCGCGTGATGTCAGAGACCTTTGGGAGACGTTTCACGAATGTCAAACTCCACGCAACTGTAATTCAAACATCGCTTTGGAAATGCACGAGAATACGTCAAGTTAAAGGGTAATTTATACACCCAAGGGGGCCTTTGTCACGTGATGTAACGTACAGCCCTTGATCAATGCACTGCTTGGAACTGGACAATGCATGTTGGTGGGAGAGGTGTGTCCAGAACCGGTTTGGATATCACGAAACCATCCACGTTAGCCGGTAGGGTTCACAGCCCAATGTGCTAACCACTGCACCACCACTCATAACCCAATGTGCTAACCACTGCACCACCACTCATAAACCAATGTGCTAACCACTGCACCACCACTCATAACCCAATGTGCTAACCACTGCGCCACCACTCATAACCCAATGTGCTAACCACTGCACCACCACTCATAACCCAATGTGCTAACCACTGCACCACCACTCACAGCCCAATGTGCTAACCACTGCACCACCACTCATAGCCCAATGTGCTAACCACTGCACCACCACTCATAACCCAAGGTGCTAACCACTGCACCACCACTCACAACCCAATGTGCTAACCACTGCACCACCACTCCAGCCGGAATTTTTTTGGTCGCCAGGTTTGCAGCGCAGCGCGCCAACCGCTACGCTACCGCTCTCCCCCACCACCGCCAACACCACCATCCCTCCTCAACCACTACCACCGACGCCACCACCACCACCACCACCCCTTCAGCCAGCGGGCATCTCCGCTATCCCATTCGGCGTGGCGGTCGTTTGGCCGCGTGCGCGGGCACGTGCTCTCGTGGGCACTTGTGGGCGGGCACTTGTGGGCGGGCACTTGTGGGCGGGCACTTGTGGACGGGCACTTGTGGGCGGGCACTTGTGGGCGGGCACTTGTGGGCGGGCACTTGTGGGCGGGCGCGTTCGTGGGCACGGGCGGGCGCTTACCGATCTGGGAGCCGCACGCGTCGCAGTAGACCGAGTAGAGCGCCTGGTGGCACGCGACACAGTGGGGGCGGCCGTCCCGCATCAGGTAGCGAGCGCCGGCGAGCGCCGCCTCGCACTCGAAGCAGCAGAAGTGGTCGCGGTGCCAGCAGCGGCCCTCGGCCTGCACGCACTCCTCCTGGAAGATCAGCTGCTCGGACACAGACGCGCGGGGTCGCCCCGCCGGGACAACGGGAGCGGCACTCGGCGTCCGCGCGTTAACGCACGTGGCTCTCCCGCGTAGCCTCGACGGGCCCTCGGGGCGAGCGCCGGCGGCACGGCGCGCGAGCGGGGGGTGGCGCTGGCCACACCGGTCTTGGCAGGCGGTCGCTCGCGACGCTCGCCCCAACAGCCCGTCAGAGCGGTGGTCGTCAACCTTGTCTGGCTGCTACTCTAACCCCCTTGTTACAAATGCATGAATCACGAACATCAATTTTTTTTTTCACCAGTGTCCATTTTGGGAGGCTAAGTAACTGCAAGCGAATACAACAACAACAACATTCAACGGACGGTTGAAAGGCCTTTTCACATACGGTAGTTCTATGTTTACCACGTGGGTGGAAATCGTGTCGTGGATTATTCCGCGTCGGACACGGTGAGACAGGCGACGGTTCACCAACGGCTCCCCCACCCGCGACATCGTTTCACGCGTTTACGATGTCGCCCCACGTACACGCACCGCACCCCCCACCCCCCCCCCCCCTGGGGGACATTGCCACGTAACCCCTGACCCCCCCGGGCCATGGGGTCCACGTACCCCCTCTCGGTGGGGTGCGGGGGTGGGGGTGGAGGAGGGGGTGGAGGAGGGGGTGGAGGAGGGGCAGCGTGGTATTCACGCACCTCGTCACAGGCAGCACAGCGTGGTTTGCTGCGCTCGGCGTGGTGCCGGCCGCAGTAGACGGCGCCGTCGGCGTAGAAGTAGACGAGGTCGACGAGGAGCTCGCGGCAGGCGGCGCAGGCGAAGCAGCCGGGGTGCCAGCTGGCCGCGGGGCCGGCGCGGGCCGCACACACGGCCAGCGAGCCGGGCCCCACCGTGCCGCCGCACTGCACGGACGCACGGGAAGAGGGCGGGACGGTCATGAACGTGCACACGCACACGGGGTGGGGGGGGGGGGTGGGGGGTGGGGGGGTGGGGGGGTGGGGGGGTGGTGGCACGCACGGGCAGTCAAACACGGGGGACGGGCACACGCAGAGCCACGTCGCAGCTCACCCCTCGACCCCTAAAGACAAACCCGTGACCTCGAAACAACCTCGAGCCCTCAACCCCACGATCGCCAAAGCACGCGAGCGGCAATCACGCTCCCTCTCAACCAGGGCTTCACCCCGGCGGGTGCCGGCCGGGTCGGCGGACCGGCACACCGCACCCGGCGTCATTCTCGCCGTGGCCGGGGTCCAAGCCGGGGTCCAAGCCGGGGTCCAGGCCGGGGTCCAAGCCGGGGTCCAAGCCGGGGTCCAAGCCGGGGTCCAAGCCGGGGTCCAAGCCGGGGTCCAGGCCGGGGTCCAAGCCGGGGTCGGCCGCACGGCCGCCGCTCACGCGCCCGGCCGACGTCGGCGTGACCCCGCGGACCCCAGGCCCTCTGAGCCCCCCCCCCCCCCCCCAACCCCCGATCCCGGTTATCCGGCGGAAGGCCTCACCTGGCGGCACACGGAGCCGGCTCCGGTGGGGGGGACCACTCGCACCGCGCCGCGCCCCAGCGCCTCCCTCTGCCGCGCCGCGGTGAAGGAGCGCAGCGCTCGCTCGCCAGCGGCGTCCAGCGACGAGCAGTAGCGCGGCTGCGGACGCGACGACGACGATGACAATGACGACAACGACAACAACAAGGACGACAACAACAAGGACGACAACAACAAGGACGACGACAACAACGACGATGACAACAAGGACGATGACAACAACGACAACAACAAGGACGACAACAACAACGACGATGACGACAACGACAATGACGACAACAACAACGACGATGACAATGACAACAACAACAACGACAACAACAAGGACGACAACAACAACGACGATGACGACAACGACAATGACGACAACAACAACGACGATGACAACAACAACGACGATGACGACAACGACAATGACGACAACGACAATGACGACAACAACAACGACGACAATGACAACAAAGACAGCACGTATTTGGCCGCTGTAAATTTCCACGTGATGAAAAGGAGCTACATAGCTCAGTAGTTTCAGTAAGTAGTTCAACAGAGGCGGTCACTTCGTGAGCAGATGAGCGGGTGGGCGGGTGAGCGGATGGGCGGGTGAGCGGGTGGGCGGGTGAGCGGGTGGACGGGTGAGCGGGTGGACGGGTGAACGGGTGAGCGGGTGAGCGGGTGGACGGGTGGCCGGGTGAGCGGGTGAGCGGGTGAGCGGGTGGCCGGGTGAGCGGGTGGCCGGGTGAGCGGGTGGGCGGGTGAGCGGGTGGACGGGTGAACGGGTGGGCGGGTGAGCGGGAGAGCGGGTGAGCGGGTGGACGGGTGAACGGGTGAGCGGGTGGGCGGGCGGTCACCTCGTGGTCGTGTGGCGGGAGCTGGCGCAGCAGCTGACGCACGCGGTGCCGCTCACCGGCGCTGCTCACCAGCGGCACGCGGTCCTCGGGGAGTGCGCGGAAATAGCGCTGCACCTACGGCATGCCGGGAGACGCAGAGAGATGCGGGAAGACGTGTGAAGACACAGGGGAGACGCGGGGAGATGCAGGGAGACGTGGGGAGACACGGGGAAACACAGGCGGGGACACGAGGGGGGGACACGGGGGGGGGGGACACGGGGGGGGGGTGGGACACGGTGAGACACGGGGAGACACAGGAGAGACACGAAGAGATACAGGGGGAGATGCAGGGAGACACGGGAGGGACACGGGGACACAGGGCCGAGACACGGGAGATCAAACCAGGTTCTCAAGTGCATTGCCTATCCGGTTTTCTCCAGAGTAGCTGCCCTCAACTGGCAACAACAACTCAACTCCTTCCCACATCTCTCCCCCGACGTGCGGGTTGTGTTCTTCGCGTAGAGAACGCTTTGCTTTGTATGAGGAGGAGGGGCAGGCGGGGGGCAGGCGGGGGGCAGACACGGGCAAGCGGGGGAGGGGTGGTGGGCGAGTCGCGAGGAGTCCGTTACTTCTATCAATGGAACATAACGAACGCACGCGCACAACGGCGCTATTAGCCGGGGCGGCCCGCCAGATTCGAACCCCTCGAGCGGCGACACCGCCGCCGGGGCCGCCCTCCACGGTGGCGGCGCCGCTCGCTCGCTCGTCAAGGCCACCGGTGAGCGCTGATTCACCGGCGCTCGTTTAACCAGGCGGGGGGCGGGGGGGTGTGGCGGCGGGGGGCGAGTAGGGGGGGGGGCCCCATTGAGATTCATGATCTCCTTTTCAGGAGCAACCGTGCGTCACCATGCCTACGCAGAGCCCGCCGATTTAATTTCATTCAAACTTTGCAAAACGGAGCAATAATTGCGTTGGGACGGCAAGTGATTGCGCAGCATGAGTGTGTGTGGTATGTGTGTGTGTACGTGGTGTGTGTGTGTGTGTACGTGGTGTGTGTGTGTGCACGTGCTGTGTGTGTACGTGCTGTGTGTGTGTATTTACGTGGTGTGTGTGTGTGTACGTGGTGTGTGTGTGTCTACGTGGTGTGTGTGTATTTACGTGGTGTGTGTGTATTTACGTGGTGTGTGTGTGTGTGTACGTGCTGTGTGTGTGCGCAGGTGGGGATCGGTAGTATAGCGGTTAGCGCCCATCGCTATGAACCTAGCGACCCGAGTTCGATTCCCACTCACTGCCAATACCAGTGATTATCTGAACCAGTCTTGGGCCTCCCCTCGGTCGACTCAGCCTCAAAAACTGGTGCGGTGTGTAAACATCGTCACTGGGGAGACAAAGGTGTGTAGTAAATATCGTCACTGGGGAGACAAAGGCGGCCGGGCGCAGTGCTGGCCACCCACCCCCTCGTATACCATGCCGGACTTCATAGGTGCTACTCGCTAACAGCACTTGCCTTTTAAGGCTATATGGGGGATCTTTGCTTGCGGAGCCCCAATGCGGTTTCAGGAAAGGGCGGTCCTGCACAGATGCTACAGCAGAGGTGTAGGTAATTCCAACAAGACCTACATTTCTGCTTTATTGACCAGGTCAAGGCCTATGATACCATCAGTAGGCCTGGGCTGTTCTTCGTGCTTTCGGAGTCCCTGATCCTCTGCTCACGATCATTAAGGACCTTCATGATAGTGAGCGGACCCGGGTAAAACTACGTGGCCGGGTGTCAGAGCCATTCCCTGTTCACTTTGGGGTGCGACAGGGATGTCCCCTGGCTCCCACATTATTTAACATCTATTTTGACCACGTAGCTCGTGAAGCCTTGAATAGCTGTACCGGAGGAATTTCCATCTGGTACAGATACAATGGGAGGCTGACCGCTGCCCGAGTACGGTCAAGGGATGGCTCCTTATTGCTCAACCATGTTATGTATGCCGATGATCTGGTAATTGCTGCTCACTCAGAGGAGGAGTTGGAGGCGCTGCTGCTGAACCTGGAGCTTGCCACCAAGAGGTGGGGCCTTACCATCAGCCCCACCAAAACTAAGCACCTGCCTGGGTATTTTGTACCATCGGACACTCCACCCCCACAACTCCCAATTGGTGATAGGGCAGTTGTGGAGAGAGTGGAGAGTTTCCCATACCTTGACAGTGTGCTCATGACCGGCTCTGGTTTAACAGCAGAGGTCTCACTCCGAATTAGTCGAGCGGCATTATCTTTTCATCGGTTGCGTAACACTGTGTGGAAGCTACCTGGTCTATCACTCCGCACAAAGCTTCAGGTCTACTCGGCCACAGTCATTCCCTCTCTTCACTACGCGTGCGAAACGTGGACCCCCCTAATGGAACACCTTCGCCGGCTAGAAACATTTAGGCTGGCCTGCCTACGATCTATCTTGGATTTAACCAGGCTGGATTGTGTGAGGAGCTCACAAATCCTTGAAAGATCTGGGCAAGGTCCCATCGGTGAGCTCCTCCGGCAGGTACGGCTGCGTTGGCTGGGTCATGTAGCCCGCATGCCCAGCCACCGCATGCCTAAACAGCTTTTGTTCTGCCGGATCGAGGGGGCTAAAAGGGCGCGGCACAGACTAGAGAAGATATGGAGTTATGTGGTAAAGGAGAATGTGGAGCTGAGTGGACTTGCCGATGACTGGTACCAGCGGTGTCAAGATCGGCCTCTGTGGAGGAGGCTCGTGAAGGACGCTACTGAGCAGTTGGAGGCAGTCGCCCTCCAACAACAACGGAGGGCGGAGGAGCAACCTTCACAACAACGAGTGGAGCGCCGGGTGGCTAAAGCACAGCAAGTTGGCACAGTAGGGGGCACAGGTGGTGCATCAGCCAGTCATCTCAGTCGACCCGTGGCATCTGGGTCTGCCTCGTGACCTCCTGCCAGCGGGCGTTCGACACTTCACGTGGCCTCAAGGTGCACATGGCCTGGCACAAGCGTCGTGGTCACGTCACCGCCACTTAGTGGCGAATGGCGGTTGTTGTTGTTGTACACGTGTGTGCATGCGTGTTTGTGTGCGGGCGTGTCTAGTGAACGTGCGTGTGTGCGTGCGTGTCTACGTGCATGTCTGTGTGCGTGTCTGTGCGCGAGTCTGTCTGCGTGCGTGTCTGTGCGCGAGTCTGTCTGCGTGCGTGTCTGTGTGCGGGTGTGTGTGTGTGCGCGTGTCTGTCTGTGTGCGTGCGTGTCTGCGTGCGTGCGTCTGTGTGTGTGCGTGTCTGTGTGCGTGCGTGTCCGTGTACGTGCGTGTCCGTGCGTGTCTGTGTGCACGTGCGTGCGTGTCCGTGTGTGTGCGTCTGTGTGCGTGGGTCTGTGTGCGTGCATGTCTGTGCGCATGCGTGTGTGCATGTCTGTGCACATGCGTGCGTGTCTGTGTGCGTGTCCGTGTGCGTGCGTGTCTGTGCGCGTGCGTGTGTGCATGTCTGTGCGCATGCGTGTGTGTCTGTGTGCGTGTGCGTGCGTGTCTGTACGTGTGTGTGTCTGTGTGCGTGTGCGTGCGTGTCTGTACGCGTGCGTGTCTGTACGTGTGCGTGTCTGTGTGCGTGCGTGTCTGTACGCGTGCGTGCGTGTCCGCGTGCGTGTCTGTACGCGTGCGTGCGTGTCTGTACGTGTGCGTGTCTGTACGTGTGCGTGTCTGTACGTGTGCGTGTCCGTACGTGTGCGTGTCTGTACGTGTGCGTGTCTGTACGTGTGCGTGTCCGCCCCACCTGCTCGGGGGTGAGGCCGGGCGGCGCCCACACCAGCTCCTCGAGCGCACACCCCGAGTCATCGTCAGAGCCGCCCCCCCCTCTCTCCGTCTCCCCGGCAACTGTCACCATGGCGACGGCGTGCTCCTCGCGCGCACACCGGCAGTGAACGCACACCTTCCTGTGAACGCACACGCCCGCACAGAGACACAGATCCGTCACATACCCTCGATAGACTTGCCGGGGCAAGTGCTGCTAGCGAGTGGAACCTATGAAGGCCGCCACGGCACACGAGGTGGTGGGTGGTCACCACCGCGCCCGGCCACTTTTGTCTCCCTAGTGGCGATGTTCACAAACCGCAACAGGTACTCATTTGAGGCCGAGTTGACCTCGGGGAGGCCCAGGACCGGTTCAGATATCGGTCACTGAATTTGAGTCGCCGGGTTTTTGGAATGCAGTGCGCTAACTACTGCGCCACCGCTCCGCGCACACACACACACCCGTGTCTGTGAACACACACACACACACCCGTGTCTGTGAACACACACACACCCGTGTCTGTGAACACACACACACACACCCGTGTCTGTGAACACACACACACACACACGTGTCTGTGAACACACACACACACATATGCGCGTGCACCTCTTTGGTAACGGAGCGGAAACACTTCTGTAGATAACAATGAGCCACCCGCGGCGATTCGATCGCCAAACAGGCACCACTCTTCCTTGGTGGGCGTCTCACTCGAATCGCCCCCCCCCTTCTCCTCATCATCCGTCTCCGCGTGGCTCCACAGCACCGCCCACGCCGGAGCCACCGATGCTCCCGCCCGTTCGGTCACCGGTTCATACCGGTCACCGGTTCGTACCAGTTTGTATCGGTGACATGTTCGTACCGGTCACCGGTTCGTACCGGTTTGTATCGGTGACATGTTCGTACCGGTCACCGGTTCGTACCGGTTTGTATCGGTGACATGTTCGTACCGGTCACCGGTTCGTACCGGTTTATATCGGTGACATGTTCGTACCGGTCACCAGTTCGTACCGGTTTATATCGGTTACATGTTTGTATCGGTTACATGTTCGTACCGGTCACCGGTTCGTACCGGTTTGTATCGGTGACATGTTCGTATCGGTGACATGTTCGTATCGGTTACATGTTCGTACCGGTTCGTGCCGGTTACCGACTCTTCGTGGCGAGCGTAGTGGCGCCCCCCTCTGGTTGCGTCAGGGGTCAGGTGACCACATCGCACGGGGCATACGAAGCGAGACGGTGGATTCTGGCGCGGCGCGTGGGAATCAGGATTGAGCACGATGGAGGGGGACCGGTGCACCCAGGCACGCTCGTACATACACACGCACACACACGCACACACATACACACGCACACACGCACACACGCACACACATACACACGCACACACACGCACACACGCACACACATACACACGCACACACATACACACGCACACACGCACACACGTGGACGCACCCTCGTGCTCGAGCCATCGCCGGTAATTCCACGTTCCGTGGGACGACCGCCGTTCACTTCCGCGCAAAGTGCGACTCACTTTCTCGACCCCGCAGGGATGATGGGCCGAGTCAACCCCGCCAAGCACAAGCAGAACTCGCAACCTTTCTTATCGCGAGAGGCTGGCTCTATTTTACACACACGTTGTACGCACGCGCGCCTATGCACAGTAATACGTAGCAGTGGATAGATCATGGCTGATGACAATGATGATGCAAGCTGTCTCCGTGGCTCGCACCAACATCAGACCTGTGAAGTGCGTCTTGCTATGATGGCGCCGAGGTCTGACCATGTCGCTACAGGAGTCAGCTTGCATCCGTGCAAAGCCCAAACTCCAGACTCACGGGATTCCCTCGTTGTTAACCAACTCGCTGTGCGGGAATCACATCTGGAACGCTACACGATGAGAGAGAGAGTGACGAGAGCTAAAGCGACACGAGATAAAGTAGATGAGAGAGATAGAGAGAACTTCTCTGAACTTTAGAAGCATTTGCAGACGTTGCGCGTGTACAATATTCGTAGAGCCAACATCACCATCCGTGGCATTAGCTCTTCACGAGCGTTCTCCGGAGCGTATCCTTCATCGTGTATAACGAGGCAATGCTTTAACTTTCAGTTGAACACGCAACAGCAGGCTTTCGTTTCCAATATTACCCGTAACAGTTTTTTTTGGTTAGATCTCGTAAATATTAATGTGTCGTTAAACCCGCCATCACCCGACAGTCAATTAGTAAGGTTAGTCACGTAACCAAAACGTGCCAATTCGCTACTAGTACAGCACACCGGTTGAGTGTTGAAGACAACGGGACTCCTCTACTTACGAACGAGTTAGGTTCCATATGTATGTTCGTAAGTCGTTACTCCTGTCGATTCCAAACACGTTGTACAGTGTACACACTCAACATGGGGAATGCCTTTAAAAGTTGTATAATCTCCTGTAGATGTCACTGGTTATTAACGTTCTGTAGATGTAGATACCACTGGTTCTTCATGTTCTGCAGATGTAGATGCCACTGGTTATTCACGTTTTGCGGATGCAGATGCCACTGGTTCTTCACGTTCTGTAGATGTAGATGCCACTGGTTCTTCACGTTCTGCGGATGTAGATGCCTCTGGTTCACATGTTCTGTAGATGTAGATGCCACTGGGTCTTCACGTTCTGCAGATGTAGATGCCACTGGTTCTTCATGTTCTGTAGATGTAGATGCCACTGGTTCTTCACGTTCTGCAGATGTAGATGGCACTGGTTCTTCATGTTCTGTAGATGTAGATGCCACTGGTTCTTCATGTTCTGTAGCTGGAGATGCCACTGGTTCTTCATGTTCTGTAGATGTAGATGCTACTGGTACTTCATGTTCTGTAGATGTCACCGCCGGCATCTATTGCGCGGTGGTTGAACTTACAACTCTCGGTCCAAACAGGCAACTGGACATACGGACAAGTTTGTTCGTATCTCTGGAAGTTTGTAAGTGGAGTGTTGGTAAGTAGAGGGGCCCCTGTAAATCCACTACATTGACAATTCGAGTACCGTGATGTTTGGCCGGTAGTTACAACAACAACAAGCAACATCATCGGGTGACAGCCAGAAGCGTGAAGAAGTCCTCCTGTTTTGGTCTCAAACAAAGGACATTGTGATTATCAGGTGGATGGCTTCATTATTCTGACAAATCGCCCGAAGATGCTGGATGTAATTTCCAGCGAAACGTCGCACTACTCAAATTGTAAATGTTGTGGATTCACTCTTCAACACATCGATGGGCTAAAGTAGTGAACTATTTTGTCTTTTGTCAACGTGACACTTTTTTAACTGATTGACCGTGTCGGGTGGTGGAGGGTTGCGACACATTTATAAATAACGCATCCAACCCAAAAACGCATCCAACCCAAAAACCTACGTGTTAAACTGTGATGATCAGAGCAGTAAAACTGGCTGAGTTGATGGTTCAGATATTCGTCGCTGGTGTTGGCCGTGAGCAGGAATAGCGCGGTGAGCTAACCTCTGCGCCTTCCTCAAAGATCCCCCGTTTAGCCTTAACAGATCGTTGGGGCAAGTGTTGTTAAGCGAGTGCCTATTAAGGCCGGTACGGCACACGAAGGGGGTGGGTGGCCAGCACCACGGACGGCCGCTTTGTCTCCCCAGTGCAGATGTTTACACACCGCACAGGCTGCTCGTTTGAGGCCGAGTCCACCTAGGAGAGGCCCAGGACCGGTAAAGATAATCGTCACTGGTGAGCGGGATTGGAACATAGGTCGCCGGGTTCATAGCGCAGAGCACTAACTACTACACTATCGCTCGGCACTCACATGCACGCACGCACGTAGGCACATAGGCACATACGCACACACGCGTACACACGAACACGCGGACGCTCGCGCGCGGAACATGAAGAGCGCGAGTGGGGTCAGAGGTCGTGGTTTGGTGCTGCCCGCCGGGCGAGGCCGGTCACAGAATCAACAGAGAGGTCGGAAGTCACGCGCTCAGGGAGCCTCCCAAGACACCGGGATTCAGCGCCACAATAACCACCACCACCACAACACACACCGCCACCACCACCACCACCACAAACACACACCACCACCACAACACACACTGCCACCACCACAACACACACCACAACACACACCACCACAACACACACCACCACAACACACACCGCCACCACACACACACCACCACCATCACCACACACACCACCACCACCACAACACACACCGCCACCACACACACACCACCACCATCACCACACACACCACCACCACCACCACAACACACACCGCCACCACCACCACAACACACACCGCCACCACCACCACAACACACACCACAACACACACCACCACCACAACACACACCGCCACCACCACCACAACACACACCACCACCACAACACACACCACCACCACCACCACACACACCGCCACCACCACCACAACACACACCGTCACCGCATGGGGTGGCACGGGGGAGCACGGGGGGCAGGGGGGGTGGGCACGGGGGGGGGGGCAGGGGAGTCACGGGGGGTGGGCACGGGGGGCACGGGGGAGGAGTGGGTACGGGGGGGGAGCAGGGGGGGGCACGGGGAGGGGCACGGGGGGGGGCACGGGGGGGGGGCAGTGCCGGAGGAGGCTCCCGCGGGGGAGGGATCCCAGACACGCGGGGGGCGGGGCCCAGGTGAGGGCGCCCGGTACCCCCCACACGATGCCGCCGCCGCCGCTGTTGCTGCTGTAGCGGCATCGTGTGGGGTTCGCTATCGTTCAGGCGCGGCCACGCCACCTCCACCGCTAACGCCGTGCTAGCTGCACGCACACCTCATTCCCACCACTACCACCCACCACAACCACCCACCACTACCACCCACCACAACCACCCACCACCACAGCCGCTAGCTCCCTGTGTATCTCCGTTCCTGCGTCGAGGCTGCTGCGTTGCACAGCATTCAACTCACGGCTCTGGGCCGCGGCGATGGTGGTGATGGTGGTGGTGATGATGGTGGTGATGTTGGTGATGATGGTGGTGATGTTGGTGATGATGGTGGTGGTGATGGTAGTGGTGGTGGTGATGATGGTGGTGATGTTGGTGATGATGGTGGTGGTGATGGTAGTGGTGGTGGTGATGGTGGTGGTGATGGTGGTGGTGATGATGGTGGTGATGGTGGTGATGATGATGGTGGTGGTGATGGTGGTGGTGATGGTAGTGGTGATGATGGTGGTGATGGTGGTGGTGATGATGATGGTGGTGGTGATGTTAGTGATGGTGGTGGTGATGGTGGTGATGATGATGGTGGTGATGATGATGATGGTGGTGGTGGTGATGGTAGTGATGGTGGTGGTGGTGATGATGATGATGGTGGTGATGGTGGTGTAGATGGTAGTGATGGTGGTGGTAATGGTGATGATGGTGGTGGTGGTGATGGTGGTGGTGATGGTAGTGATGGTGGTGATGGTGGTGTTGATGGTGGTAGTGTTGATGGTGGTGGTGATGGTGGTCGTGGTGGTGGTCGTGATGATGGTGGTGGTAGTGGTGATGATGGTGGTGGTGGTAGTGGTGATGATGGTGGTGATGATAGTGGTGGTGATGATGGTGGTGATAGTGGTGGTGATAGTGGTGGTGTTGATGATGGTGGTGTTGATGATGGTGGTGTTGATGGTGGTGGTGTTGATGGTGGTGGTGATGATGGTGGTGATGATGGTGGTGATGTTGATGATGTTGGTGGTGTTGATGGTGGTGATGGTGGTAGTGATGGTAATGGTAGTGGTGATGGTAGTAATAGCGATGGTGGCGGTAGTGGTGGTGAGTGATGGTGGTGAGATGCAGGGTTTGAGATGAGAAGACCCCCCCCCGCCTCAGTGCCAGCCCCGCCTCTCCCCGGTTACCTCGTCCACTTCTCCGCTGGCGGCGTTTCCCCAGAATCTCCAGGAACGTGGCGATGTTTATTCCCCAAGATTCACGCTCGCTCACTCACTCGCTCGTCTCGCTTCTTCTCCACTCGGCGCTCCTCCTCAGCCTCTCTCCTCTCCCCCGTCTCACCTTCCGCCAGGTGACACCTGCCTACCGCCAGACGCCGCCGCATTGGCCCAAAGCCGCACCAATGGCGTTGCGCGTTACTCACCCACCAGCCCGCCCCAACCCCACTCACCCCTCCACCCCAACCTCACCCCTCCACCCCAACCTCACCCTTCCACCCCAACCTCACCCCTCTACCCCAACCTCACCCCTCCACCCCAACCTCACCCCTCCACCCAACCTCACCCCTCCACCCCAACCTCACCCCCCCCCACCCCACTCACCCCTCCACCCCAACCCCACTCACCCCCCCGCCCCACTCACCCCTCCACCCCAACCCCACTCACCCCCCCGCCCCACTCACCCCTCCACCCCAACCCCATTCACCCGCCCGCCCGCCCCAACCCCACTCACCCCCCCCAACCCCACTCACCCCCCCACCCCACTCACCCCCTCACCCCACTCACCCCCCCACCCCACTCACCCCCCGCCCCACCCCCACTCACCCCCCCAACCCCACTCGCCCGCCCCAACCCCACCCCACCCGCCCGCCCCAACCCCACTCACCCCCCGCCCAAACCCCACTCACCCGCCCGCCCACCTGCCTGGGCACTACGCGCTCCAGGAGGCCTGTGTCCACACCAACACGTGCCTAGTTGGGAGTCGCTCTCTGCCGTGCCCGGAAAAAAACTATGATGTCTGTGTGTCCATCTCCAAGTCAGTGTGGCCGTACGTGCGTCCAATTGTACGTCCGTCCACCACTATACAGTGAGGGAAAAAAGTATTTGATCCCCTGCTGATTTTATACGTTTTCCCACTGACAAAGAAAATTATCAGTCTATAATTTTAATGGTAGGTTTATTTGAACAGTGATAGACAGAATAACAACAAAATCCAGAAAAACGCATGTCAAAAATGTTATAAATTGATTTGCATTTTAATGAGGGAAATAAGTATTTGACCCCCTCTCAATCAGAACGATTTCTGGCTCCCAGGTGTCTTTTATACAGGTAACGAGCTGAGATTAGGAGCACACTCTTAAAGGGAGTGCTCCTAATCTCAGCTTATTACCTGTATAAAAGACACCTGTCCACAGAAGCAATGAATCAGATTGCAAACTCTCCACCATGGCCAAGACCAAAGAGCTCTCCAAGGATGTCAGGGACAAGATTGTAGACCTACACAAGGCTGGAATCGGCTACAAGACCATTGCCAAGCAGCTTGGTGAGAAGGTGACAACAGTTGGTACGATTATTCGCAAATGGAAGAAACACAAAAGAACTGTCAATCTCCCTTGGCCTGGGGCTCCATGCAAGATCTCACCTCGTGGAGTTGCAATGATCATGAGAACGGTGATGAATCAGCCCAGAACTGCAAGGGAGGATCTTGTCAATGATCTCAAGGCAGCTGGGACCATAGTCACCAAGAAAACAATTGGTAACACACTACGCCGTGAAGGACTGAAATCCTGCAGCGCCCGCAAGGTCCCCCTGCTCAAGAAAGCACATATACATGCCCGTCTGAAGTTTGCCAATGAACATCTGAATGATTCAGAGGACAACTGGGTGAAAGTGTTGTGGTCAGATGAGACCAAAATGGAGCTCTTTGGCATCAACTCAACTCGCCGTGTTTGGAAGAGGAGGAATGCTGCCTATGACCCCAAGAACACCATCCCCACCGTCAAACATGGAGGTGGAAACATTATGCTTTGGGGGTGTTTTTCTGCTAAGGGGACAGGACAACTTCACCGCATCAAAGGGACGATGGACGGGGCCATGTACCGTCAAATCTTGGGTGAGAACCTCCTTCCCTCAGCCAGGGCATTGAAAATGGGTCGTGGATGGGTATTCCAGCATGACAATGACCCAAAACACATGGCCAAGGCAACAAAGGAGTAGCTCAAGAAGAAGCACATTAAGGTCCTGGAGTGGCCTAGCCAGTCTTCAGACCTTAATCTCATAGAAAATCTGTGGAGGGAGCTGAAGGTTCGAGTTGCCAAACGTCAGCCTCGAAACCTTAATGACTTGGAGAAGATCTGCGAAGAGGAGTGGGACAAAATCCCTCCTGAGATGTGTGCAATCCTGGTGGCCAACTACAAGAAACGTCTGACCTCTGTGATTGCCAACAAGGGTTTTGCCACCAAGTACAAAGTAATGTTTTGCAGAGGGGTCAAATACTCTCTCATTAAAATGCAAATCAATTTTATAACATTTTTGACATGCATTTTTCTGGATTTTCTTGTTGTTATTCTGTCTCTCACTGTTCAAATAAACCTACCATTAAAATTATAGACTGATCATTTCTTTGTCAGTGGGAAAACGTACAAAATCAGCAGGGGATCAAATACTTTTTTCCCTCACTGTATTTGTCTTTGTGTGTCCGTGTCTTTTCACCCCCACCGCCAGTGCCCTCACACGCCCCCCCCCCCCGCGTGCACGTCACGGTCACCGCGGATCGCCGTGGCTTGGCGTGTGACGAAGCGGCCCCCCGTATCCTCACCCCCAACTCACCCCTCCTCACTCAAGAACCGTGGCTCCCCAAATCTGTGGTCCCCACAGCCCTGGCGGGGTCGGAGGTCGCGATACGCTGGGAGTCGACACGTCCGGTAAGCAGGGGGCACGCGAGGCACCGATCTAGAACCCTCCGGAACACCCCCACCCCAGACCCCCACCCCCCCACCAGTGCCCCCCCCCCCACTTCTCCACTTGGGGCCGACAGGCCAGAATTGGCGCTCTGTTCAACAGCGCTCGATATATGGCCTCAGTTGCCATGGAAACAACTCGTTATCCCCCCCCCAAACGACCCCCGCTGAGCTCGTTAATGGAGAACGAACTCGGCCGTTTGTCAAACGGTGGTGGTTACGGGGAAAACTGTGGCCCCTGCAGCAACAACAACAACCAACACCACCACCGGACTCACGGAATCACTCACCCGCTCGCTCACCCAGCCCCTCGCTCACCCGGCCACTCACTCACCCAGGTACTCACCCAACCAACCACGCAGCCACTCACTCACTCACCCAGCCACCCACTCGCTCCCCAGCCACCCACTCGCTCACCCAGCCACCCACTCGCTCCCCAGCCACCCACTCACTCACCCAGCCACCCACTCGCTCCCCAGCCACCCACTCGCTCACCCAGCCACCCACTCGCTCACCCAGCCACCCACTTGCTCACCCAGCCACCCATTCACACCCCAGCCACCCACTCGCTCACCCAGCCACCCACTCGCTCACCAGCCACCCACTCGCTCACCCAGCCACCCCACTTGCTCACCCAGCCACCCATTCACACCCCAGCCACCCACTCGCTCCCCAGCCACCCACTCGCTCACCCAGCCACCCACTCGCTCACCCAGCCACCCACTCGCTCACCCAGCCACCCACTCGCTCACCCAGCCACCCACTCGCTCACCAGCCACCCCCTCGCTCACCCAGCCACCCACTCACTCCCCAGCCACCCACTCACTCCCCAGCCACCCACTCGCTCACCCAGCCACCCACTCACTCCCCAGCCACCCACTCACTCCCCAGCCAGCCACTCACTTACCCAGCCACTCGCTCACTCCCCAGCCACTCACCCACCCAGCTACTCACCCAACCAACCACTCAATCAGCCACCCACTCGCTCACCCAGCCACCCACTCGCTCACCCAGTCACCCACTCACTCCCCAGCCACCCACTCGCTCACCCAGCCACCCACTCACTCACCCAGCCACTCACTCACCCAGCTACTCACCCAACCAACCACTCATCCAGCCACTCGCTCACTCCCCAGCCACTCACCCACACAGCTACTCACCCAACCAACCAATCAATCAGCCACTCACTCACTCCCCAGCCACTCACTCACTCACTTAGCCACTTGCTGAACTCGCCATTCACTCCCCAGCCACTCACCCACCCAGTCACTCACTCAACGAACTACAAGCCACCCTCGCCATGACTCTTCACGAGCTCACAGGGTAGGTCAGCCCCACAACTTATCCCTATGATGTCTGTAGTCTGTCTGCACCCTACAGGGGCCTTAGTCTGGCTCTACGAGCCCCAGTGATTAACACTGAACCCTACAGGAGCCTTAGTCTGGCTCTACGAGCCCCAGTGATTAACACTGAACCCTACAGGAGCCTTAGTCTGGCTCTACGAGCCCCAGTGATTAACACTGAACCCTACAGGAGCCTTAGTCTGGCTCTACGAGCCCCAGTGATTAACACTGAACCCTACAGGAGCCTTAGTCTGGCTCTACGAGCCCCATTGATTAACACTGCATCCTACAGTGGCTTTAGTCTGGCTCTACGAGCCCCAGTGATTAACACTGAACCCTACAAGAGCCTTAGTCTGGCTCTACGAGCCCCAGTGATTAACACTGAACCCTACAGGAGCCTTAGTCTGACTCTACGAGCCCCAGTGATTAACACTGAACCCTACAGGAGCCTTAGTCTGGCTCTACGAGCCCCAGTGATTAACACTGAACCCTACAAGAGCCTTAGTCTGGCTCTACGAGCCCCAGTGATTAACACTGAACCCGACAGTGGCCTTAGTCTGGCTCTACGAGCCCCAGTGATTAACACTGCATCCTACAGTGGCTTTAGTCTGGCTCTACGAGCCCCAGTGATTAACACTGAACCCTACAGGAGCCTTAGTCTGGCTCTATGAACCCCAGTGATTAACACTGAACCCTACAAGAGCCTTAGTCTGGCTCTACGAGCCCCAGTGATTAACACTGAACCCTACACGAGCCTTAGTCTGGCTCTACGAGCCCCAGTGATTAACACTGAACCCTACACGAGCCTTAGTCTGGCTCTACGAGCCCCAGTGATTAACACTGAACCCTACAGGAGCCTTAGTCTGGCTCTACGAGCCCCAGTGATTAACACTGAACCCTACACGAGCCTTAGTCTGGCTCTACGAGCCCCAGTGATTAACACTGAATCCTACAGGAGCCTTTGTCTGGCTCTACGAGCCCCAATGATTAACACTGAACATTACAGGGACCTTAGTCTGGCTCTCTGAGCTCGTGATGTTTACACACCGCACCAGGTACTTATTTGAGGCAAAGCCGACGTAGGGGAGGCCATGGTTAGGTTCAATTCATCGTGTCGGTGTCCGTGAGTGAAAATCAAACGCACGCGCACACACACACGTACGGACACACACACACACGTATGAACGTACACACACATACGCACACACACACGGACGCACACACACGTACGCACACACACGTACGCACGCACACACACATACGTACATACTCGCACGCACACGTACGGACGCACACGCACGCACGTACGTACACACATACGTACGTACACACATACGTACGTACACGCATGCGTACGTACACACACGTACACACACACGTACGTACACACACCTACGTACACACACGCACGTACACACGTACGTACACACAAACGTACACACACGTACGTACACACACATACGTACACACACGTACGTACGTACACACACGTACGTACGTACACACACGTACGTACACACACACGTACACACACATGTACGTACACACACACACGTACACACACACATGTACGTACACACACACATACACGTACGGACGTCCTCACCTCCACCTGTGCAGCGTGAACCCCCGGGCAGGAGTCAGAGCAGCGCAGACACGAGCTCCCTCGGCCCACATCCACTACCACGGGCAGCTGGGCACCACACATCGTCATCATCAACATCGTCAACATCGTCATCATCATCAACATCGTCATCATTATCATCAACATCGTCATCATCAACATCGTCATCATCAACATCGTCATCATTATCATCAACATCGTCATCATTATCATCTACATCGTCATCATCATCATCGTCATCATCATCAACATCATCATTATCATCAACATCGTCATCATTATCATCATCTACATCGTCATCATTAGCATCAACATCGTCATCATTATCATCAACATCGTCATCATTATCATCAACATCGTCATCATCTACATCGTCATCATCATCAAAAACATCGTCATCATTATCATCAATATCGTCATCATCATCAACATCGTCATCATCATCATCATCAATATCGTCGTCATCATCATCTACATCATTATCATCAATATCGTCGTCATCATCATCGTCATTATTATCATCATCATTATCATCAATATCATCATTATCATCAATATCATCATTATCATCAACATGGTCATCATTATCATCAATATCGTCATCATTATCATCAATATCGTCATCATTATTATAATCAATATCGTCATCATTATCATCAATATCGCCATCATCAACATCGTCATCATCAAAATCGTCAGCATCATCAACATCGTCATCATTATCATCAACATCGTCATCATTATCATCAATATCGTCATTTCATTATCGTCATCAATATCGTCATCATCATCAACATCGTCATCAGTATCATAATCATCATCAATATCGTCATAATCAATATCATCATCATCACCAACATCGTCGTCATCATCATCAACATCATCATTATCATCATCAATATCGTCATCATCATCATCAATATCATCATCAACATCGTCATCATCATCAACATCGTCATCATCATCATCAACATCATCATCAATATCGTCGTCATCATCATCAAAATCGTCATCATCATCAACATCATCATTATCAACATCAATATCGTCATCATCAACATCGTCATCATTATCATCAATATCGTCATCATTATCATCAACATCGTCATCATCTACATCGTCATCATCATCAAAAACATCGTCATCGTCATCATTATCATCAATATCGTCATCATCAACATCGTCATCATCATCATCAATATCGTCGTCATCATCATCAATATCGTCGTCATCAATATCGTCGTCATCATCATCGTCATTATTATCATCATCATTATCATCAATATCATCATTATCATCAATATCATCATTATCATCAACATGGTCATCATTATCATCAATATCGTCATCATTATCATCAATATCGTCATCATTATTATAATCAATATCATCATTATCATCAATATCGCCATCATCAACATCGTCATCATCAAAATCGTCAGCATCATCAACATCGTCATCATTATCATCAACATCGTCATCATTATCATCAATATCGTCATCATTATCGTCATCAATATCGTCATCATCATCAACATCGTCATCAGTATCATAATCATCATCAATATCGTCATAATCAATATCATCATCATCACCAACATCGTCGTCATCATCATCAACATCATCATTATCATCATCAATATCGTCATCATCATCATCATCAATATCATCATCAACATCGTCATCATCATCAACATCGTCATCATCATCAACATCGTCATCATTATCATCAATATCGGCATCATCAATATCGTCGTCATCATCATCAAAATCGTCATCATCATCAACATCATCATTATCAACATCAATATCGTCATCATCAACATCGTCATCATTATCATCAATATCGTCATCATTATCATCAACATCGTCATCATTATCATCAATATCGTCATCATCATTATCAATATCGTCATCATCATCAATATCGTCATTATTATCAACATCGTCATCATCATCAACATCGTCATCATCATCAATATCGTCATCATCATCAATATCGTCGTCATCATCATCAATATCATCATCAATATCGTCGTCATCATCAATATCGTCATCATCATCAATATCGTCATCAATATCGTCATCATCATCAATGTCGTCATTATCATCAATATCGTCATCATCAACATCCTTTCACCTGAAGAAGGCCACTTGTGTTGTGGCCGAAACGTCGTGAGAATTTTATTGTTTCATTTTATTATTTTATTCTCATTCTACGTGACTTTACCGAAAGCACCAAAGATCATCAATATCGTCATCATCATGATCATTATCATCAACATCGTCATCATTATCATCATTTATCATCAACATCGTCATCATCATCATCGTCATCATTATCAGCATTGTCATCATCAATATCGTCATCATCAACATCGTCATCATCATCAACATCGTTATCATCATCAACATCGTCATCATCAACATCGTCATCATTATCATCAATATCGTAATCATCAATCATCGTCATCGTCATCATCATCATCGTCATCATTATCATCAATTTCGTCATTATCATCATTAATATCGTCATCATCATCATCAACATCGTCATCATTATCATCAACATGGTCATCAATATCATTAACATTGTCATCATTATCATTAACATTGTCATCATCATCATCGTCATCATCATCAATATCGTCATCATCGTCATAATCATCATCAACATCGCCATCATCATCAATATCGCCATCATCATCAATATCGTCATCATCATTAATATCATCGTCATCAACATCGTCATCATTATCATTAACATCGTCACCATGTCACCCCAAATTCTGTGGTCGAGTGTCAGAACATTGACCGCTTCTGCCCCGCGCACTGCCCTCCTGCTGTCCTCATGAACCACGTCAATGTCATCATCATCACCAGCAGCAACAACAATCAGCCGTGTCATCAATCCACTGCTGGATGAAGGTCGCCCCGGGCCACGCGCCCCGACTCTGATCGCGCGCGGTCACAAAATCCTCTCGCCTGGTCCCATGGTGACGCGGGTAGGAGACGCGGGGGGGACACGGGGGGGGGATGAGACGCGAGGGGGGAGACGCGGGGAGGGAGACACGGGGGGGGAGACGCGGGGGGGGGAGACGCGGGGGGGGGGGAGACGGGGGGGGGGAGACACGGGGGGGGATGAGACGCGGGGGGGGGAGACACGGGGGGGGAGACGCGGGGGGGGGGAGACGCGGGGGGGGAGACGCGGGGGGGGGAGACGGGGGGGGGGAGACACGGGGGGGGGATGAGACGCGGGGGGGGAGACGCGGGGGGGGAGACGCGGGGGGGGGGAGACGCGGGGGGGAGACGCGGGGGGGGGAGACGCGGGGGGGGAGACGCGGGGGGGGGGAGACGCGGGGGGGGGGGGGAGACGGGGGGGAGACGGGGGGGAGACGCGGGGGGGGGGGAGACACGGGAGGGGGGAGACGGGGGGGGGAGACGCGGGGGGGGAGACATGGGGGGGAGACACGGGGGGGGGGGAGACGCGGGGGGGGAGACGCGGGGGGGAGATGGGGGGGAGACGCGGGGGGGGAGACACGGGAGGGGGGGAGACGCGGGGGGGGAGACGGGGGGGGTACTCGGGAGGGGGGGGGGAGACGCGGGGGGGGGGGGGGAGACACGGGGGGGGGGGAGACGCGGGAGGGGGGGGCCCTCTTCCACGCATCGGCCTCTCCTGTCGAGTAGGAGGAGGCAGTGACGGCGTTGCGCTCTGTGCGGTTTGAGTCAAGCGAGGCCTTCACATCCACGGCGAGTTGGAGGGGTTCCTTGCCTCTCACCATCTAGCCAGTAGTTCACCAGCATCGATTTTGGCACAGCCTGTGCTGCTGATGAGACGCTGAATGTCGAACCAGCCCAGGAAGTGTTTTGCCTGTGTCGGACCGATGCCAATCGTGAGATCGACCCACAGAAGGCCGTGATACTGATGGGATGTGTACACAAAATAATGGCGTGTCGTGTTGCGTGGAGGGAGAGGTACGGACAGAGGGCGAGTTCCCGTCTAAACACACGGACTGGCAGGCGAATAAGACCCAATGATGTGGGTTCCCATATACACAAACACTGAAACCTTATTATGGCTCAGGGCAACGCGCATCATCCATGCCACTCACACGCAAAGACAAAGATCGCCCGTGTAGCCTCAACAGACTGTAGGGGCAAGTGCTGTTAGCGAGCACCTATAAAGGCCGGAACGGCACACGAGGGGGTGGGTGGCCAACACCACGCCCGGCCGCCTTTGTCTCCCCCAGTGGCGATGTTTATAACCTCTACACTACCTCTCCGCACCAACTCACACACGCACACACAAACTCACACACAAACTTACACATACACAAATATACACACACACACAAACCCACACAACAACAACAACCGCTATTCGCCACTAAGTGGCGGTGACGTCACCACGACGCTTGTGCCAGGCTATGTGCACCCTGAGGCCACGTGAAGTGTCGAACGCCCGCTGGCAGGTCACGGGGCAGACCCAGGTGCCACGGGTCGACTGAGATGACTGGCTGATGCATCACCTGTGCCCCCTACTGTGCCAACCTGCTGTGCTTTAGCCACCTGGCGCTCCGCTCGTTGTTGTGAGCGTCGCTCCTCCGCCCTTCGTTGTTGTTGGAGGGCGACTACCTCCAACTGCCCAGTAGCGTCCTTCACGAGCCTCCTCCACAGAGGCCGATCTTGACACCGCTGGTACCAGTCATCGGCAAGTCCACTCAGCTCCACGTCCTCCTGTACCACATCACTCCATCTCTTCTCTAGCCCGGGCCGCGCCCGCTTAGCCCCCTCGATCCGGCCGAACAAAAGCTGTTTCGGCATGCGGTGGCTGGGCATGCGGGCTACATGACCCAGCCATCGCAGCCTTGCCCGCCGGAGGAGCTCACCGATGGGACCTTGCCCAGATCTTTCAAGGATTTGTGAGCTCCTCACACAATCCAGTCTGGTTAAACCCAGGATGGATCGTAGGCAGGCCAGCCTAAATGTTTCTAACAGGCGAAGATGTTCCATTAGGGGGGTCCACGATTCGCAAGTGTAGAGGAGGGAGGGAATGACCGTGGCCGAGAAGACCTGAAACTTAGTGCGGCGCGACAGACCAGGTAGCTTCCACACAGCGTTACGCAACCGATGAAAAGATATTGCCGCTCGACTGATTCGGAGTGAGACCTCTGCTGTTAAACTGGAGCCGGTCATAAGCACACTGCCCAGGTATGGGAAACTCTCCACTCTCTCCACAACTGCCTCATCACCGATTGCGAGTTATGGGGGTGGAGTGTCCAATGGTACAAAATACCCAGGCAGGTGCTTAGTTTTTGGGGGCTGATGGTAAGGCCCCACCTCTTAGTGGCACGCTCCAGTCTCAGCAGCAGCGTCTCCAACTCCTCCTCTGAATGAGCAGCTATTACCAAATCATCAGCATACATAACGTGGTTGAGCGATAGGGAGCCATCCCTTGACCGCACCCGGGCATCGATCAGCCTCCCAATATATCTGTACCATATGGAGATTCCCCCGGTACAGCTATTGAAGGCTTCATGAACTACGTGGTCAAAATAGATGTTAAATAATGTGGGAGCCAGAGGACATCCCTGCCGCACCCCAAGGTGTACAGGGAATGGCTCTGACTCCCGGCCACGTAGTTTTACCCGGGCCCGCTCACCATCATGAAGGTCCTTAATGATCGTGAGCAGAGGGTCAGGTACTCCAAAAGCACGAAGAACAACCCAGAGCCCTGGCCTACTGATGGTACCAAAGGCCTTGACCAGGTCAATAAAGCAGAGATGTAGGTCTTGTTGGAATTCCCTACACCTCTGCTGTAGCAGACGGACAGAAAATATGGCATCTGTGCAGGACCGCCCTTTCCTGAAACCGCATTGGGGCTCCGCAAGCCTCTCCTCAGTGTGCCTGGCAAGGCAATGTTGAATAATCCTTGCCAGGACCTTTCCCGGCACACTGAGGAGTGAGATGCCCCTGTAGTTGTTACAGTCTGTGCGGTCCCCCTTCTTAAAAAGGGGGACCACCAGGGCATCCTTCCAATCCTGCGGAACCTGTCCAGTGGTCCAGACTGTTGTTATGATGTCATATAGGGCAGTCTGTGCACAAACGCCACCCTCCCTCAGCATTTCGCTTGGGAGAGCATCTCCCAAGCACACTGAGGAGTGAGATGCCCCTGTAGTTGTTACAGTCTGTGCGGTCCCCCTTCTTAAAAAGGGGGACCACCAGGGCATCCTTCCAATCCTGCGGAACATGTCCAGTGGTCCAGACTGTTGTTATGATGTCATATAGGGCAGTCTGTGCACAAACGCCACCCTCCCTCAGCATTTCACTTGGGAGAGCATCTCTGCCCGCTGCCTTTCCTGGTCTCAGACTCCGGATCGCCCTTCAGTACTTCCTCAACAGATGGCACCTCAGCCAGCCACTCACAGGGGGTGACTTCTTCCAATATTTGAGGCACCACACACACATACTCACACACACACATACACACACAAACTCTTACACACACACAAACCCACACACCACAAACCCACACACACAAACCCACACACACACAAACTCACACACACACACGAACTCACACACACACACAAACTCACACACACACACAAACTCACACACACACAAACTCACACACACACGAACTCACACACACAAACTCACACACACACACAAACTCACACACACAAACTCACACACAAACTCACACACAAACCCACACACACACACAAACCCACACACACACAAACCCCACACAACAACCGCCATTTGCCACTAAGTGGCGGTGACGTCACCACGACGCTTGTGCCAGGCCATGTGCACCTTGAGGCCACGTGAAGTGTCGAACGCCCGCTGGCAGGAGGTCACGGGGCAGACCCAGGTGCCACGGGTCGACTGAGATGACTGGCTGATGCACCACCTGTGCCCCCTACTGTGCCAACCTGCTGTGCTTTAGCCACCCGGCACTCCGCTCGTTGTTGTGAGCGTCTCTCCTCCGTTGTTGTTGGAGGGCGACTGCCTCCAACTGCCCAGTAGCATCCTTCACGAGCCTCCTCCACAGAGGCCGATCTTGACACCGCTGGTACCAGTCATCGGCAAGTCCACTCAGCTCCACGTCCTCCTGTACCACGTCACTCCATCTCTTCTCTAGCCCGTGCCGCGCCCGTTTAGCCCCCTCGATCCGGCCGAACAGAACCTGCGGACTACATGACCCAGCCAACACAGCCTTGCCTGCCGGAGGAGCTCACCGATGGGACCGTGCCCAGATCTTTCAAGGATTTGTGAGCTCCTCACACAATCCAGCCTGGTTAAACCCAGGATGGATCGTAGGCAGGCCAGCCTAAATGTTTTTAATCGGCGAAGATGTTCCATTAGGGGGATCCACGTTTCCAAAGCGTAGAGAAGGGAGGAAATGACCGTGGCCGAGAAGACCTGAAGCTTAGTGCGGAGCGACAGACCAGGTAGCTTCCACACAGCATTACGCAACCGATGAAAAGATATTGCCGCTCGACTGATTCGGAGTGAGACCTCTGCTGTTAAACTGGAGCCAGTCATAAGCACACTGCCCAGGTATGGGAAACTCTCCACTCTCTCCACAACTGCCCCATCACCGATTGGGAGTTGTGGGGGTGGAGTGTCCGATGGTACAAAATACCCAGCCAGGTGCTTAGTTTTGGTGGGGCTGACGGTAAGGCCCCATCTCTTAGTGGCACGCTCCAGTCTCAGCAGCAACGTCTCCAACTCCTCCTCTGAATGAGCAGCTATTACCAAATCATCGGCATACATAACGTAGTTGAGCGATAGGGAGCCATCCCTTGACCGCACCTGGGCATCGATCAGCCACCCATTATATCTGTACCAAATGGAGATTCCCCCGGTACAGCTATTGAAGGCTTCACGAACTACGTGGTCAAAATAGATGTTAAATAATGTGGGAGCCAGAGGACATCCCTGTCGCACCCCAAGGTGTACAGGGAATGGCTCTGACTCCCGGCCACGTAGTTTTACCCGGACCCGCTCACCATCATGAAGGTCCTTAATGATTGTGAGCAGAGGGCCAGGGACTCCAAAAGCACGAAGAACAACCCAGAGCCCAGGCCTAAACTCTCACACACACAAACTCTCACACACACAAACTCTCACACACACGCCCCCACCAACTCACACGCACCAACTCACACGCACACGCACCGACTCACATGCACCAACTTACACACACGCACCAACTTACACACACGCACCAACTCACACGCACACGCACCAACTTACACGCACCAACTCACATGCACCAACTTACACGCACCAACTCACACGCACCAACTTACACACACGCACCAACTTACACGCACCAACTCACACCAACTCACACGCACCAACACGCACCAACTTACACACACGCACAAACTCACACTCACCAACTCACACCAACTCACACGCACCAACTCACACCAACTTACACCAACTCACACGCACCAACTTACACGCACGCACCAACTCACGCACCAACACGCACCAACACACACCAACTCACACGCACCAACACACACCAATTCGCACCAACTCACGCACCAACTCACACGCACCAACACACACCAACTCACACGCACCACCAACACGGACCAACTTACACCAACTCACACGCAACCAACACACACCAACTCACACGCACCACCAACACGGACCAACTTACACCAACTCATACGCACCAACACACACCAACTCACACGCACCAACTTACACGCCGCACCAACACACATGCAGCAACTCACGCACCAACTCACACGCACCAACACTCACACACACCAACTCACACGCACCAACTCACACGCACCAACACACACCAACTCACACGCACCAAATCACACGCACCAACACTCACACACACCCAACTCACACGCACCAACTCACACGCACCAACTCACACACCAACACGCACCAACTCACATGCACCAACACACACCAACTCACACGCACCAACTTACACACCAACTCACACGCACCAACTCACACGCACCAACTTACACACCAACTCACACGCACCAACTTACACACCAACTCACACGCACCAACTTACACACCAACTCACACGCACCAACTTACACACCAACTCACACGCACCAACTTACACACCAACTCACACGCACCAACTTACACACCAACTCACACGCACCAACTTACACACCAACTCACACGCACCAACTTACACACCAACTCACACGCACCAACTTACACACCAACTCACACGCACCAACTTACACACCAACTCACACGCACCAACTTACACACCAACTCACACGCACCAACTTACACACCAACTCACACGCGCTCGTTGTGATGTTCACTGTTGTTTCGCCCCGTTTCCGGCGACCATCTACGGGCCTTGCGGAGTGAAGCATCGCCCCGACTCTCAACTTGTCAACCTGGGGCTCCCGCAGGGGTCTGTGAGGGGTCCGTGAGGGGTTTGTGTGGTGTGTGTGAGGGGTCCGTGAGGGGTCCGTGAGGGGTCCGTGAGGGGTCTGTGAGGGGTCCGTGTGGGGTCTGTGAGGGGTCCGTGAGGGGTCCGTGAGGGGTCCGTGTGGGGTCCGTGTGGGGTCTGTGAGGGGTCCGTGTGGGGTCTGTGAGGGGTCCGTGAGGGGTCCGTGAGGGGTCTGTGAGGGGTCCGTGAGGGGTCCGTGAGGGGTCCGTGTGGTGTGTGTGAGGGGTCTGTGTGGTGTGTGTGAGGGGTCCGTGTGGTGTGTGTGAGGGGTCTGTGAGGGGTCCGTGAGGGGTCTGTGTGGGGTTCGTGAGGGGTCTGTGTGGGGTTCGTGAGGGGTCCGTGAGGGGTCCGTGAGGGGTCTGTGAGGGGTCTGTGTGGTGTGTGTGTGTGGGGTCCGTGAGGGGTCCGTGAGGGGTCTGTGAGGGGTCTGTGTGGTGTGTGTGAGTGGGGTCCGTGAGGGGTCTGTGAGGGGTCCTCACCGCCTTGCCGGGGTCTCTATCCCGACCCCTGCCGCCGCCGCCTCCCCGTGCCGACATCACGCGGCCTGCTCCAGCGGGCCGCCTTCCCCCTCTAGCCCCTCCCCCTCTACCCCCTCCCTCTAGCCCCTCCCCCTCTACCCCCCTCTACTCCCCCCTCCCTCTACCCCCTCGTTCTCCCCTCCTTCTACCCCCCTCGCTCTCCCTCTACCTCCTCCCTCTACCCCCTCGCTCTGTCTCCCTCAGGCCAGCCCCCCTCTCTCTTGCCTCTCCTCCCTCCCTCCTAACTCCCTCCCTCTACCCCTCGGCCACTCCCCCTTCTGGCTCCACCCCCCCCCCTGTCTCCCCCCCCCCCCCCTGTCTCCACCCCTCTGTCTCCCCCCAGTCCAGTTGACTCCCATGGTAAACTGAACTTCCATGGGAAACTGGACTGCCATGGTAAACTGGACTTCCATGGGAAACTGGACTGCCATGGTAAACTGAACTTCCTTGGTATACTGTGACTTCCATGGTAAACTGGACTTCCATGGGAAACTGGACTGCCATGGTAAACTGAACTTCCTTGGTAAACTGGACTCCCATGGTAAACTGGACTTCCATGGTAAACTGGACTTCCATGGGAAACTGGACTGCCATGGTAAACTGAACTTCCTTGGTATACTGTGACTTCCATGGTAAACTGGACTTCCATGGTAAACTGAACTTCCTTGGTATACTGTGACTTCCATGGTAAACTGGACTTCCATGGTAAACTGAACTTCCTTGGTATACTGTGACTTCCATGGTAAACTGGACTTCCATGGCAAACTGACTCTCATGGTAAACTGAACTCTCATTGTAAACTGGACTCTCATTGTAAACTGGACTCATTGTAAACTGGACTTCCATGGTAAACTGGACTTCCATAATAAACTGGACTTCCTTGGTATACTGTGACTTCCATGGTAAACTGGACTTCCATGGGAAACTCAATTTTCATGGTAAACTGGACTTCCATGGTAAACTGGACTTCCATGGTAAACTGGACTCTCATGGTAAACTGACTCTCATGGTAAACTGAACTCTCATGGTAAACTGGACTTCCATGGTAAACTGAACTCTCATAGTAAACTGGACTTCCATAATAAACTGGACTCTCATTGTAAACTGGACTCTCATGGTAAACTGGACTCCCATGGTAAACTGGACTTCCATGGTAAACTGGACTTCCATAATAAACTGGACTTCCTTGGTATACTGTGACTTCCATGGTAAACTGGACTCTCATGGTAAACTGACTCATGGTAAACTGAACTCTCATGGTAAACTGGACTTCCATGGTAAAACTGAACTCTCATAGTAAACTGGACTTCCATAATAAACTGGACTGCCATGGTAAACTGGACTGCCATGGTAAACTGGACTCTCATTGTAAACTTGACTCTCATGGTAAACTGGACTCCCATGGTAAACTGGACTTCCATGGTAAACTGGACTTCCTTGGTATACTGTGACTTCCATGGTAAACTGGACTTCCATGGGAAACTCAATTTTCATGGTAAACTGGACGTCCATGGTAAACTGGACTTCCATGGTAAACTGGACTCTCATGGTGAACTGGACTGCCATGGTAAACTGAACTCTCATAGTAAACTGGACTTCCATAATAAACTGGACTTCCATGGTAAACTGGACTGCCATGGTAAACTGGACTGCCATGGTAAACTGGACTTCCATGGTAAACTGGACTTCCATGGTAAACTGACTCTCATGGTAAACTGAACTCTCATGGTAAACTGAACTTCCATAATAAAATGGACTTCCTTGGTATACTGTGACTTCCATGGTAAACTGGACGTCCATGGGAAACTCAATTTTCATGGTAAACTGGACTTCCATGGTAAACTGGACTCCCATGGTAAACTGGATTCTCATGGTAAACTGACATCCATGGTAAACTGCACTTCCATGTTAAACTGGACTGCCATGGTAAACTGGACTCTCATGGTAAACTGGACTGCCATGGTAAACTGGACTGCCATGGTAAACTGGACTCTCATTGTAAACTGGACTCTCATGGTAAACTGGACTCCCATGGTAAACTGGACTTCCTTGGTATACTGTGACTTCCATGGTAAACTGGACTTCCATGGGAAACTCAATTTTCATGATAAACTGGACTTCCATGGTAAACTGGACTCTCATGGTGAACTGAACTCTCATGGTAAACTGGACTTCCATGGTAAACTGGACTTCCATGGTAAACTGGACTCTCATTGTAAACTGGACTTCCATGGTAAACTGGACTTCCATGGTAAACTGAACTTCCATAATAAAATGGACTTCCTTGGTATACTGTGACTTCCATGGTAAACTGGACGTCCATGGGAAACTCAATTTTCATGGTAAACTGGACTTCCATGGTAAACTGGACTCCCATGGTAAACTGGATTCTCATGGTAAACTGACATCCATGGTAAACTGCACTTCCATGTTAAACTGGACTGCCATGGTAAACTGGACTTCCATGGTAAACTGGACTTCCATGGTAAACTGAAATATCATGGTTAACTGGACTTCCATAATAAACTGGACTTCCATGGTAAACTGGACGGCCATTGTAAACTGGACTCCCATGGTAAAATTGTCTCCCATGGTCAGGGTCCGGCAACCAACATAACAAGCAGGGACACATTTTTATTTTAAATCTCCAGAGCCGCACTGCACGGCCCTTAAAGAGCCGCGGGTTGGCGCCCCCCCCCCCCCCCACGTGACATCTCCCTCCCTCCACCCCTCCCTCCACCCCTCCCATCCCTCCCTCCACCCCTCCCACCCCTCCCTCCACCCCTCCACCCCTCCCATCCCTCCCTCCCATCCCTCCCTCCACCCCTCCCACCCCTCCCTCCACCCCTCCACCCCTCCCATCCCTCCCTCCACCCCTCCCATCCCTCCCTCCACCCCTCCCTCCACCCCTCCCATCCCTCCCTCCACCCCTCCCATCCCTCCCTCCACCCCTCCCATCCCTCCCTCCACCCCTCCCATCCCTCCCTCCACCCCTCCCATCCCTCCCTCCACCCCTCCCTCCACCCCTCCCATCCCTCCCTCCACCCCTCCCATCCCTCCCTCCACCCCTCCCTCCACCCCTCCCATCCCTCCCTCCACCCCTCCCATCCCTCCCTCCACCCCTCCCATCCCTCCCTCCACCCCTCCCATCCCTCCCACCCCTCCACCCCTCCCATCCCTCCTACCCCTCCCACCCCTCCCTCCACCCCTCCCACTCCTCCCCCTCATCTCTCCCCACCTCTCCTCATCAATCTCTGCCCACTTCCCCAACTCCCTCATCCCCTCTGCGCTGGCCATTATCGAAACCGGTCCTGGGCCTCCCCTAGATCGACTCAGCCTCAAATGAGTACCTGGTGCGGTGCGTAAAATCATCGTCACGGGGGAGACAAAGGCGGTCTGGTGTGGTGTTGGCCACCCACCCCCTCGTGTGCCCTTCCGGCCTTCATAGGTGCTGCTCGCTAACAGCACTTGCCCCTACAGTGTATTGAGGCTATACGGGAGGATCTTTGTCTTTGTAGGGTGTGCGGAGTTTGTCCGTTCGGCCACCTGTCCTCCTGGGTTCCCTCCGGGTTCTCCGGTCTCCTGTAATTCCCTCACACACCCACACAGAGTACCTGGTACTGACTACAACACCCACACAGAGTACCTGGTACTGACCACAACACCCACAAAGAGTACCTGGTACTGACCACAACACCCACACAGAGTACCTGGTACTGACCACAACACCCACACAGAGTACCTGGTACTGACCACAACACCCACACAGAGTACCTGGTACTGACTACAACACCCACACAGAGTACCTGGTACTGACTACAACACCCACACAGAGTACCTGGTACTGACTACAACACCCACACAGAGTACCTGGTACTGACTACAACACCCACACAGTGTACCTGGTGTTGACTACAACACCCACACAGAGTACCTGGTATTGACTACAACACCCACACAGTGTACCTGGTACTGACTACAACACCCACACAGAGTACCTGGTACTGACCACAACACCCACACAGAGTACCTGGTACTGACCACAACACCCACACAGAGTACCTGGTACTGACCACAACACCCACACAGAGTACCTGGTACTGACTACAACACCCACACAGAGTACCTGGTACTGACTACAACACCCACACAGAGTACCTGGTACTGACTACAACACCCACACAGAGTACCTGGTACTGACTACAACACCCACACAGTGTACCTGGTGTTGACTACAACACCCACACAGAGTACCTGGTATTGACTACAACACCCACACAGTGTACCTGGTACTGACTACAACACCCACACAGAGTACCTGGTACTGACTACAACACCCACACAGTGTACCTGGTACTGACCACAACACCCACACAGAGTACCTGGTACTGACCACAACACCCACACAGTGTACCTGGTACTGACCACAACACCCACACAGAGTACCTGGTACTGACCACAACACCCACACAGAGTACCTGGTACTGACCACAACACCCACACAGAGTACCTGGTACTGACCACAACACCCACACAGAGTACCTGGTACTGACCACAACACCCACACAGAGTACCTGGTACTGACCACAACACCCACACAGAGTACCTGGTACTGACCACAACACCCACACAGAGTACCTGGTACTGACCACAACACCCACACAAAGTACCTGGTATTGACTACAACACCCACACAGAGTACCTGGTATTGACTACAACACCCACACAGAGTACCTGGTACTGACCACAACACCCACACAGAGTACGTGGTACTGACCACAACACCCACACAGTGCACCTGGTACTGACCACAACACCCACACAGAGTACCTGGTACTGACCACAACACCCACACAGTGTACCTGGTACTGATCACAACACCCACACAGAGTACCTGGTATTGACTGCAACACCCACACAGAGTACCTGGTACTGACTACAACACCCACACAGAGTACCTGGTACTGACTACAACACCCACACAGAGTACCTGGTACTGACCACAACACCCACACAGAGTACCTGGTACTGACCACAACACCCACACAGAGTACCTGGTATTGACTACAACACCCACACAGAGTACCTGGTACTGACTACAACACCCACACAGAGTACCTGGTACTGACCACAACACCCACACAGAGTACCTGGTACTGACCACAACACCCACACAGTGTACCTGGTACTGACCACAACACCCACACAGAGTGCCTGGTACTGACCACAACACCCACACAGAGTACCTGGTACTGACTACAACACCCACACAGAGTACCTGGTACTGACTACAACACCCACACAGAGTACCTGGTACTGACCACAACACCCACACAGAGTACCTGGTACTGACCACAACACCCACACAGTGTACCTGGTACTGACCACAACACCCACACAGAGTACCTGGTACTGACCACAACACCCACACAGAGTACCTGGTACTGACCACAACACCCACACAGTGTACCTGGTACTGACCACAACACCCACACAGAGTGCCTGGTACTGACTACAACACCCACACAGAGTACCTGGTACTGACCACAACATCCACACAGAGTACCTGGTACTGACTACAACACCCACACAGAGTACCTGGTACTGACTACAACACCCACACAGAGTACCTGGTACTGACCACAACACCCACACAGAGTACCTGGTACTGACCACAACACCCACACAGAGTGCCTGGTACTGACCACAACACCCACACAGAGTACCTGGTACTGACTACAACACCCACACAGAGTACCTGGTACTGACCACAACACCCACACAGAGTACCTGGTACTGACCACAACACCCACACAGTGTACCTGGTACTGACCACAACACCCACACAGAGTGCCTGGTACTGACTACAACACCCACACAGAGTACCTGGTACTGACTACAACACCCACACAGAGTACCTGGTACTGACCACAACACCCACACAGAGTACCTGGTACTGACCACAACACCCACACAGAGTACCTGGTACTGACCACAACACCCACACAGTGTACCTGGTACTGACCACAACACCCACACAGAGTACCTGGTACTGACCACAACACCCACACAGAGTACCTGGTACTGACCACAACACCCACACAGAGTGCCTGGTACTGACCACAACACCCACACAGAGTACCTGGTACTGACTACAACACCCACACAGAGTACCTGGTACTGACTACAACACCCACACAGAGTACCTGGTACTGACCACAACACCCACACAGAGTACCTGGTACTGACCACAACACCCACACAGTGTACCTGGTACTGACCACAACACCCACACAGAGTACCTGGTACTGACCACAACACCCACACAGTGTACCTGGTACTGACCACAACACCCACACAGAGTACCTGGTACTGACTACAACACCCACACAGAGTACCTGGTACTGACCACAACACCCACACAGAGTACCTGGTACTGACCACAACACCCACACAGAGTACCTGGTACTGACCACAACACCCACACAGTGTACCTGGTACTGACCACAACACCCACACAGAGTACCTGGTACTGACCACAACACCCACACAGAGTACCTGGTACTGACCACAACGCCCACACAGAGTACCTGGTACTGACTACAACACCCACACAGAGTACCTGGTACTGACCACAACACCCACACAGAGTACCTGGTACTGACCACAACACCCACACAGAGTACCTGGTACTGACCACAACACCCACACAGAGTACGTGGTACTGACTACAACACCCACACAGAGTACCTGGTACTGACCACAACACCCACACAGAGTACCTGGTACTGACCACCACACCCAAGCGATTAACACTGCCGACTGCTAATCACTCAATCGGGAACACCATGCAGACTACCTGCGGAAACCTGGCAGGACCCTCCTGAAAAAGAGCCTTAAGACTCAGTTGAGACCTTGCTGGGTACACATCCTCCACAGGTAATAATATTACCATTCATATTATTGTTAAATATTAATAACATATACAGTAGTTCAACCCCTCCCGCTCCTCTCCCCACGTCTTCCTGCCTCCCCTCTCTCCATCGTTTTTTCCACTCCCCTCCTCGGACCTCTTTCCACCTCCTCGTCTCCAGCCCTCCCTCCTCTCTCCACCCTCCTCCCAGATCCTTCTTACACTAGGGGGCAGCGCCGGCCCGCGGCACGATGGTGGTGATGGTGGTGGTGATGATGGTAGTGATGGTGGTGGTGATGATGGTGGTGATGGTAGTGATGATGGTGGTGGTGGTGATGATGGTGGTGATGATGGTGATGATGGTGGTGATGATGGTGGTGATGGTGGTGGTGATGGTGGTGATGATGGTGGTGATGGTGATGATGGTGGTGATGGTGGTGGTGAAGATAATGGTGATGATGGTGGTTGTGATGGTGGTGATGAAGATAGTGGTGATGATGGTGGTGATGATGGTGGTGATGGTGGTGGTGAAGATAATGGTGATTATGGTGGTGATGATGGTGGTGGTGATGATGGTGGTGATGATGGTGATGATGGTGATGATGATGGTGGTGATGAAGATAATGGTGATGATGGTGGTGATGGTGATAATGGTGGTGATGGTGGTGGTGAAGATAATGGTGATGGTGGTGATAATGGTGGTGGTGATGATGGTGGTGATGATGGTGATGATGGTGGTGGTGATGATGGTGGTGATGATGGTGGTGATGATGGTGATGATGGTGGTGGTGATGATGGTGGTGATGATGGTGGTGATGAAGATAATGGTGATGATGGTGGTTGTGATGGTGGTGATGAAGATAATGGTGATGATGGTGGTGATGATGGTGGTGATGATGATGGTGGTGATGATGGTGATGATGGTGGTGGTGATGATGGTGTGATGATGGTGATGATGGTGATGATGGTGGTGGTGATGATGGTGGTGATGATGGTGATGATGGTGGTGATGATGGTGGTGATGATGGTGGTGGTGATGATGATGATGGTAACGATGGAGTGATGACGATGGTGATGATGGTGATGATGATAGTGATGGTGATTATGTTAATGATCGTCTCACGAGCATCATCTGTAATTGAACACACGTCCAACAACCGCCATTCGCTACAAAATGGCGGTGACGTCACCATGACGCTTGTGCCAGGCTAGGTGCACGTTAAGGCCACGTGAAGTGTCGAACGCCCGCTGGCACGAGGTTACAGGGCAGACCCAGCAGGTACCACGGGTCGACTTACTGAGATGACTGGCTGATGCACCACCTGTGCCCCCTACTGTGCCAACCTGCTGTGCTTTAGCCGCCCGCGTTCCGCTCGTTGTTGTGAGCGTCGCTCCTCCGCCCTCCATCATTGCTGGAGGGCGACTGCCTCTAACTGCCCAGTAGCGTCCTTCACGAACCTCCTCCACAGAGGCCGATCTTGACACCGCTGGTACCAGTCATCGGCAAGTCCACCCAGCTCCACATCCTCCTGTACCACATCACTGCATCTCTTCTCTAGCCCGTGCCGCGCCCGTTTAGCCCCCTCGATCCGGCCGAACAAAAGCTGTTTCGGTATGCGGTGGCTGGGCATGCGGGCTACATGACCCACGTCCGCACCCACGCACACTCACCTGTGAGCACCTATACCAGCACCAGCAGCAGCATCAGCATCAGCCAACACTGGCTGTGTCCTGCATGCACGCGGTGAGAAGGGATGGCGCGCGATGGTCAAGACGAATCACGGAATGGCAGCCAAGGAATGGAACGCGTCCCAGAGGTTAGTTCTCACGCACAGGTGCCGGAATGGATTGATGCATCACAGGATCGCGAAAGGTGGCCTTCATCCAGCAGTGGATTGACCGTGGCTGCTGCTGATGATGACGTGTACAGCAGTTACGTGACGTGCACATCTAAGCCTATACAAAAAAGACAAAGATCCCCCGTCTAACCTTAACAGACTGTAGGGGCAAGTGCTGTTAGCGAGCACCTATGAAAGCCGGAACGGCACACGAGGGGGTCGGTGGTCAGCACCACGCCCGACCGCCTTTGTCTCCCTAGTGGCGATGTTTACTACACACCGTACCAGGTACTCACCTGAGGCTGAGTCGACTTAGGGGAGGCCCAGGACCGGTTCAAATATTCGTCACCGCTAATTGGCCGTGAGAGGGAATCGAACTCGGGTCGCGGGGTTCGTTCAAGTTTCAAGTTTTTCAAGTTTCATGTACTAGGTATAGCCCTGTGAGCCATGCGGGTGCAACTGCAACAAACAAAATATGAACAGAGAACATCTTAAAGCGACCACGCGCAACAGAAACATCCTGGGATAAACCAGCAAATCTTCCAGAAACCCCCCCCCCCCAACACACCGTATTACAACGCTGTGTGAAAAAATCCCAGTGTGATGCAAGTCAAACAACATCAACCACAAGACACCATTGGAACCTCCTTTGCCAGTAGCAAAATATAATTGTTTTTTTTTAAACCCTTTTATCTGTGCTCCTTCTGGCGTCATCTGGTCGTAGCGCAGCGCGCTAACCGCTCCACCACCGCTCACCATAAGCCTGCAAACGCACGCGCACGCATGCCACCATCGCGCATCGTGAAGCCTCCTTAGCATCACCATCATCATCACTTCTGACTCAGCCACTTCATCATCATTCCGTCAACTCCCGTGATTAAACGGGAGTTGACGTCTTCAAGGCAACTCGAGTTGACGTCTCTAAGGCAACTCGAGTTGACGTCTCCAAGGCAACTCGAGTTGACGTCTTCAAGGCAACTCGAGTTGACGTGTCTAAGGCAACTCGAGTTGACGTCTTCAAGGCAACTCGAGTTGATGTCTCTAAGGCAACTCGAGTTGACGTCTCTAAGGCAACTCGAGTTGACGTCTCTAAGGCAACTCGAGTTGACGTCTCTAAGGCAACTCGAGTTGACGTCTCCAAGGCAACTCGAGTTGACGTCTCTAAGGCAACTCGAGTTGACGTCTCTAAGGCAACTCGAGTTGACGTCTCCGAGGCAACTCGAGTTGACGTCTCTAAGGCAACTCGAGTTGACGTCTCTAAGGCAACTCGAGTTGACGTCTCTAAGGCAACTCGAGTTGACGTCTCTAAGGCAACTCGAGTTGACGTCTCTAAGGTAACTCGAGTTGACGTCTCCAAGGCAACTCGAGTTGACGTCTCTAAGGCAACTCGAGTTGACGTCTCTAAGGCAACTCGAGTTGACGTCTCCGAGGCAACTCGAGTTGACGTCTCTAAGGCAACTCGAGTTGACGTCTCTAAGGCAACTCGAGTTGACGTCTCTAAGGCAACTCGAGTTGACGTCTCCAAGGCAACTCGAGTTGACGTCTCTAAGGCAACTCGAGTCGACGTCTCTGAGGCAACTCGAGTTGATGGTTCAAACCGAGGTGGCATTTCCTCCCGCGCCACCGGGAGTCGCGATGTCTCCATCCCTCTTGTCGCCGATGTTGCCCCAATGGGCACGAGGCTCTGCTGTGAAGTTGAGTCGCCCGAGATGAAAACCTCAGCCGCAGGCTTCGTGCTACAACAACACAAATACTGGTAGGGAGGGAGGGAGGGCTTCTAATAGCACTCGCCACTGATGTCAGCCGTGACCGGGAATCCAACTCAGGTTGGCCAGGGTTCGTAGCGCACACGGCAGGAATAACCAGGGCGCCCGCTGCAATCGAACCTTGGGGTACCTGTGCAACGAGAAGCGGCGAACGCGCGACCGCTAAGGCCACACACACACTCACTCACACACTCTCACAAAGACAAAGATCCACCCCCCAACCCGTATAGCCTTGACAGACTGTTAGGGCAAGTGCTGCTGTTGGCCGTGAGCAGGGAAAGATTTCGGGTCGCCCTCCAGGTTCGAGCGCAGTGCGCCATCGCTCCACACGCACGCACCTCTCCACTGCTGGATGTAAGCCTGCAGGGGGAGGCGACTTGGTTTCGGGTGACGTCATCGCGAGTGACTGAGTGACGTCAGCGCGAGTGACTGAGTGACGTCATCGCGAGTGACTGGAAATGAACGATAAACTCACTGGCAACTGTTTTACTTTATTTCACCAGCTATGGCCAACTTTGCTCTACAGCCCTTTTACCAGAAGCGACTTGACCACCACAAGTGAGAGCTCTACGAGGTGGCTTAACATAATCACGTGGAAATGGCGAGCAGCAGCAGACAAACGCTGGAAACACGTGACCTTGATTCTAAATGTGGAGGGGGAAACCTCGAGGGTCCGGAGACAAATCCACGCCACCACGGGGAGAGAGACACCGAAAACTCCACACATACAGCAGCAGGCTTCAGGGTTGGGATTGAACACACAGCCTCCTGTACACCAGGCGAGGTAGTTAACATCTCCTAGCCACAGTGATGATGACGAGAGAGAGACACCGCAAACTCCAAATATACAGCAGTAGGCTTCAGGGTCGGGATTGAGCACACAACCTCCTGTACACCAGGCGAGGTAGTCAACATCTCCTAGCCACAATGATGATGATGATGAGAGAGACACCGCAAACTCCACATATACAGCAGCAGCAGGCTTCAGGGTCGGGATTGAGCACACAACCTCCTGTATACCTGGCGAGGTAGTTAACATCTCCTAGCCACTGTGGCACCCTTACAGTAAGGGCAGTCCTCGGGTTACGAACCTATTTCGTTCCTGAGAACCGTTCGTAAGTCGAATGGATCGTAAGTCGGCACACAGAAATGCACTGCATACGGTGAGCGTTATGCAATGTGTTACGGTTCGACAAGAATGGAAGCATCATTGAACTCATTATTAAGAATAACTATTATAGGCTTGCACGTGCCACTGTAAGATGTTAATACGTGTGGGTCATGACCCCCGTCTCCCCCATCACTAACCACCCCGGTACACGGATACACTGACCAACACCACCAACACCACCAACACCACCACCACCACCTCCTGTTACCCCCCCCCCCATTCCTAAGGCCCTCCCCCACACACCCCCTGGTTAGTGTCACTTGAACGAGAAGTTACACCGCGGGTGATGAATAATGCATGGGGGATGCACGCGGTGGACAAATCAACAAATAAACAAACAGGCAGATAAACACACGCGCGCGGCGTGCGCTAATTGCATTCTTGTTTTCGCCATTAATTATGCTACAAGGCGCTTAATTACGCGCCGCGATGACTCCTCACCCACGTGCAAGTTGAGCGACTGGAGCCGTCCGTCTGGCTCACATCACGCTCGCCCACCTTCCAATTCGCCACGGTGACCAGGAGATGTTAACTACCTCGCCTGGTACACAGGAGGTCGTGGGTTCGATCCCGACCCTGACGATACAAATTTGGAGTCTGCGTCTCTCTCTCTCTCTCTCATCATCATCACGGTGGCTATGAGATGTTAACTACCTCGCCAGGTACACAGGAGGTCGTGGGTTCGATCCCGACCCTGACGATACAAGTCTGGCGTCTGCGTCTCTCTCTCTCTCATCACCATCACGGTGGCTATGAGATGTTAACTACCTCGCCTGGTACACAGGAGGTCGTGGGTTCGATCTCGACCCTGACGATAAAAGTCTGGAGTCTGCGTCTCTCTCTCATCATCATCACGGTGGCTAGGAGATGTTAACTACCTCGCCTGGTACACAGGAGGTCGTGGGTTCGATCCCGACCCTGACGATACAAGTCTGGAGTCTGCGTCTCTCTCTCTCATCATCATCACGGTGGCTATGAGATGTTAACTACCTCACCTGGTACACAGGAGGTCGTGGGTTCGATCCCGACACTGACGCCTGCTGCTGTATATTTGGAGTTTGTGGTGTCTCTCTCTCCCTGTGGTCACTCCCCCTCCACCCACCATCACCCCTCGAAAGGTCCCTTCCTTGCCCACCACTCTCTGATTAGCTCTGAAGAAGGGTCACTGTCCGAAACGTCGCTTGTTTTTCTCTTATTTTTGCATGCTCGGGCCGAAGTGTTTGTTGACACGCAGCGTGCTGCGTGCTGGTTGTTGTTGTTGTTGTTTGTGCATCACTGCCAACGCAGCAGCTGGTGCTGCTGCAGTGTGTTCTCTCTAACCGTGATGTGATGATGATGGCGTGATATGTGTATATATGTTGAACTTCTCTCGCACTGTACGTCGCTAAACGTACCACTCATCATCACACCACTCATCATCACACCACTCATCATCACACCACAAATCATCACACTACACATCATCACACCACACCTCATCACACTACACATCATCACACCACACATCACCACACCACACATCATCACACCACTCATCACACCACACATCATAACACTACACATCATCACACCACACATCACCACACCACACATCATCACACCACACATCATCACACCACAAATCGTCACACCACACATCATCACACCGTGAGCATCACACCAACCATCATCACACCACACATCACCACACCACACATCATAACACCGTACATCATCACACCACAAATCATCACACCATGAGCATCACACCCATCGCGGGTTCGTCAACTCGCCTCCGATGTCCATGATGATGTGTGGTGTGATGATGTGTAGTGTGATGATGTGTGGTGTGATGACGAGTGGTGTGATGATGTGTGGTGTGATGATGAGTGGTGTGATGATGTGTGGTGTGATGATGTACAGTGTGATGATGAGTGGTGTGATGATGTGTGGTGTGATGATGAGTGGTGTGATGATGAGTGGTGAGATGATGTATGGTGTGATGATGTGTGGTGTGATGATGTATGGTGTGATGATGAGTGGTGTGATGATGTGTGGTGTGATGATGTACAGTGTGATGATGAGTGGTGTGATGATGTGTGGTGTGATGATGAGTGGTGTGATGATGTGTGGTGTGACGATGTGTGGTGTGATGATGAGTGGTGTGATGATGAGTGGTGTGATGATGTGTGGTGTGATGATGTGTGGTGTGTTGACGAGTGGTGTGATGATGTGCGGTGTGATGATGAGTGGTGTGATGATGTGTGGTTTGATGATGAGTGGTGTGATGATGTGTGGTGTGATGATGTGTGGTGTGATGGTGAGTGGTGTGATGATGAGTGGTGTGATGATGTGTGGTGTGATCATGTGTGGTGTGATGACGAGTGGTGTGATGATGAGTGGTGTGATGATGAGTGGTGTGATGATGAGTGGTGTGATGATGTGTGGTGTGATGATAAGTGGTGTGATGATTTGTGGAACACGCGACAACCAGACGCTCGCTCCCTCGCTCGCCTTCACCGTAAAGCAGCTCCCGTCCACGTCCACGACTCCAGTCCACGCGCGTGTCTACGCGGGGAGCGGTGGTGCAGCGGTTAGCGCTGCGCTACGAACCCGGTAACCCGAGTTCGATTCCCGCTCACGGACAACGCCGGTGATGATTATCTGAACTGGTCCTGCGCCTCCCCTAGGTCGACTCAGTCTCAAATGAGTACCTGGTGCGGTATGTAAACATCGTCACTGGGGAGACAAAGGCGGCCTGGCGTGGTGTTGTCCACCCACCCCACCCCTGAGCCCGTGCCGGCCTTCATACATGCTGCTCGCTAACAGCACTTGCCACAACAGTCTGTTAAGGCTCCACGGGAGATCTTTGCCTTTGTCGTGTCTCTGTGCGTGTCTCTGTGCGTGTCTGTGCCTGTGCGTGTCTGTGTGCGTGTCCGTGTCTGTGGGTGTCTCTGTGCGTGTTCGTGTCTGTGGGTGTCTCTGTGCGTGTGCGTGTCCGTGTCTCTGTGCGTGTCTGTGTCTGTGGGTGTCTGTGTGCGTGTCCGTGTCTGTGTGTGTCTGTGTGCGTGTCTGTGTCTGTGCGTGTCTGTGTGCGTGTGCGTGTCCGTGTCTGTGGGTGTCTCTGTGCGTGTCTGTGGGTGTCTGTGTCTGTGGGTGTCTCTGTGCGTGTCTGTGACTGTGCGTGTCTCTGTGCGTGTCTGTGTCTGTGGGTGTCTCTGTGCGTGTCTGTGACTGTGCGTGTCTGTGTGCGTGTCCGTGTCTGTGGGTGTCTCTGTGCGTGTCTGTGCGTGTCTGTGTCTGTGGGTGTCTCTGTGCGTGTCTGTGACTGTGCGTGTCTCTGTGCGTGTCTGTGTCTGTGGGTGTCTCTGTGCGTGTCTGTGTCTGTGGGTGTCTCTGTGCGTGTCTGTGTCTGTGGGTGTCTGTGGGTGTCTGTGTGCGTGTTTGTGTCTGTGGGTGTCTGTGTGCGTGTCTGTGACTGTGTCTGCGTGTTTGGCCGGATAGAGGGACGCTAAACGGCGCGTGACAACACGTGAGAGGAGACATGGAGCTGACGTGACCACACAGGAGGACGTGGAGCTGAGTGGACTTGCCGATGAGCGGTACCAGCGGTGTGGAGGAGGAGGAGGCTCGTGAAGGACGCTGCTGCTGCTGCTACTGGGCAGTTGGAGGCAGTCGCCCTCCAGCAACAACAGAGGGCGGATGAGCGATGCTCACAACAATGTGCGCAGTGGTAGGGAGCGGTAGCGTAGCAGGCCTACGAACCCGTCGTCCCGAGTTCGATTCCCGCTCACGGCCAACACCCAGTGACGATTATCTGAACTTGCCCTGGGCCTCCCCTAGGTCGACCCAGCCTCAATTGAGTACCTGGTGCGATGTTTAAACATCGCCACTGAGGATGGTGGTGCTGGCCACCCACCCCCTCGTGTGCTGTGACGGCCTTCATAGGTGCTCGCTAACAGCACTTGCCCCAACAGTCTGTTAATACTTCAAGGGGGATCTTTGTCTTTGTGCGTGTAAAACCATCCGCGTAGTTAACAGCTACGCAGAGCGAGTGAAGGGCTCAGATGAATGAGTCAATTAGAGACACAGTGGGGGGCACGGCCCCCTCAAATCTACTGGGTCCTCTCTCACTCCAGCCCCCCACTTTTTAAACACAGCTCCCCACTCCCCGATCATACATTCATTCACTCTCCCACTCTCTCATTATACATTCATTCACTCTCCCACTCTCTCATCATACATTAATTCACTCTCCCATCATACATTCATTCACTCTCCCACTCTCACATCATACATTCATTCACTCTCCCACTCTCACATCATACATTCATTCACTCTCCCACTCTCACATCATACATGCATTAACTCTCCCACTCTCCCGTCATATATTCATTCACTCTCCCACTCTCTCATCATACATTCATTCACTCTCCCATCATACATTCATTCACTCTCCCACTCTCCCATCATACATTCATTCACTCTCCCACTCTCACATCATACATTCATTCACTCTCCCACTCTCACATCATACATTCATTCACTCTCCCACTCTCCCGTCATACATTCATTCACTCTCCCACTCTCTCATCATAGATTCATTCACTCTCCCACTCTCCCATCATACATTCATTCACTCTCCCATCATATATTCATTCACTCTCCCACTCTCTCATCATACATTCATTCACTCTCCCATCATACATTCATTCACTCTCCCACTCTCCCATCATACATTCATTCACTCTCCCACTCTCACATCATACATTCATTCACTCTCCCACTCTCTCATCATACATTCATTCACTCTCCCATCATACATTCATTCACTCTCCCACTCTCACATCATACATTCATTCACTCTCCCACTCTCCCGTCATACATTCATTCACTCTCCCACTCTCTCATCATACATTCATTCACTCTCCCACTCTCCCATCATACATTCATTCACTCTCCCATCATATATTCATTCACTCTCCCACTCTCTCATCATACATTCATTCACTCTCCCACTCTCCCATCATACATTCATTCACTCTCCCACTCTCTCATCATACATTCATTCACTCTCCCACACTCCCATCATGCATTCATTCACTCCCTCACTCTCTCATCATACATTCATTCACTCTCCCACTCTCCCATCATACATTCATTCACTCTCCCACTCTCTCATCGTACATTCATTCACTCTCCCACTCTCTCATCATACATTCATTCACTCTCCCACACTCCCATCATGCATTCATTCACTCCCTCACTCTCTCATCATACATTCATTCACTCTCCCACTCTCCCATCATACATTCATTCACTCCCTCACTCTCTCATCATACATTCATTCACTCTCCCACTCTCCCATCATACATTCATTCACCCCCTCACTCTCTCATCATACATTCATTCACTCTCCCACTCTCCCATCATGCATTCATTCACTCCCTCACTCTCCCATCATACATTCATTCACTCTCCCACTCTCCCATCATACATTCATTCACTCCCTCACTCTCCCATCATACATTCATTCACTCTCCCACTCTCTCATCATACATTAATTCACTCTCCCACTCTCCCATCATACATTCATTCACTCTCCCACTCTCCCATCATACATTCATTCACTCTCCCACTCTCCCATCATACATTCATTCACTCTCCCTCACTCTCCCATCATACATTCATTCACTCCCCCACTCTCTCCACACGTTACTCGAGCGTCATCACCCACGCAGGCCCCCAGCCCCTCTCCTGTCGGGCTTTATAATGAGACGAGCTTCTAAAAAACTTCATTGCCATCAATTAGACGGAGCCAATCAGCACGCTCGCTGTGATCGGAATAGAACGCATCCCAGATGGACATATAAATGCGTCTCATATATATATGAGATACATATATATGTATATATACATAAAAAATACATATATAGGTCTTATAAACATGTGCCTTAGATATAGAAGACACACATATACAATACATATATATGTGTCTTAGATTGATAAGAACCGCCGGGAGGAGATGGAGCGACGAAATTATCTCCTCCGTGTGCCGGATGGATCGAGAGGTGGGATTGACGCCTGTTCATCCAGCAGTGGATTGACCATGGCTGCTGCTGCTGCTGGGGATGTTTCTTTCGAAGTGGTCGGTTCGTTGTTCAGTGTCGAGATCCCGTTATTGCTCAGTGTCATCTATTAGGAGGTATACTAACCCTGCGGGCCATGCGGCTCTTGGCTCGGGTGCAACCACAACAAAACAAAAACGTGACCAAGAAACATCTTACAGTGACTAGAACGCAACAGAAAAATCCAGGAAAAAACAGCAAAGCATTCCAGTCAGCAAATCTCAGAGGGCGGTGAGGCCAAGCAGCAACTGGGATGGCTGGATGACGACAGTGCGACTTGAGGTGGCTTCCAGGTGATTCTAGGGACGATCTCAATCGAGATCCAAACATCATCGCAATCCCCTCCTCCTCCTCCTCCTCCTCCCCCTCCTCGTCGAAGACGGCGCTGGTGGAACCATCAGACGGCATCATCGGAACATCACCACCGGACCGATGCCCGCGTCTCCTTAAAAAAAAACCAAAATTGACACCAGCCACAGAGTTTCGACTGCGGCCATGCGACCCACAGACAGTGAACCCACAGACACACACACAGACAGACACACAGACACACACACACAGACACACGCACAGACACACACACAGACACACACACAGACACACACACACACAGAGACAGTGAACCCACAGACACACACTCACATACACACACACAGAGACAGTGAACCAACAGATACACAGACAGTGAACCCACAGACACACACAGACACACAGAGACACACACACAGACACACACACAGACACACACAGACACACACACAGACACACACGCAGAGACAGTGAACCCACATACACACACACAGACAACAAGAACAACAACTGCCATTCGCCACTAAGTGGCGGTGACGTCACCACGACGCTTGTGCCAGGCTATGTGCACCCTGAGGCCACGTGAAGTGTCGAACGCCCGCTGGCAGGAGGTCACGGGGCAGACCCAGGTGCCACGGGTCGACTGACTGAGATGACTGGCTGATGCACCACCTGTGCCCCCTACTGTGCCAACCTGCTGTGCTTTAGCCACCCGGCGCTCCGCTCGTTGTTCTGAGCGTCGCTCCTCCGTCCTCCGTTGTTGTTGGAGGGCGACTGCCTCCAACTGCCCAGTAGCATCCTTCACGAGCCTCCTCCACAGAGGCCGATCTTGACACCGCTGGTACCAGTCATCGGCAAGTCCACTCAGCTCCACGTCCTCCTGTACCACATCACTCCATCTCTTCTCTAGCCCGTGCCGCGCCCGCTTAGCCCCCTCAATCCGGCCAAACAAAAGCTGTTTCGGCATGCGGTGGCTGGGCATGCGGGCTACATGACCCAGCCATCGCAGCCTTGCCTGCCGGAGGAGCTCACCGATGGGACCCTGCCCAGATCTTTCAAGGATTTGTGAGCTCCTCACACAATCCAGTCTGGTTAAACCCAGGATGGATCGTAGGCAGGCCAGCCTAAATGTTTCTAACCGGCGAAGATGTTCCATTAGGGGGGTCCACGTTTCGCAAGCGTAGAGAAGGGAGGGAATGACCGTGGCCGAGAAGACCTGAAGCTTAGTGCGGAGCGACAGACCAGGTAGCTTCCACACAGCGTTACGCAACCGATGAAAAGATATTGCCGCTCGACTGATTCGGAGTGAGACCTCTGCTGTTAAACTGGAGCCAGTCATAAGCACACTGCCCAGGTATGGGAAACTCTCCACTCTCTCCACAACTGCCCCATCACCGATTGGGAGTTGTGGGGGTGGAGTGTCCGATGGTACAGAATACCCAGGCAGGTGCTTAGTTTTGGTGGGGCTGATGGTAAGGCCCCACCTCTTAGTGGCACGCTCCAGTCTCAGCAGCAGCGTCTCCAACTCCTCCTCTGACTGAGCAGCTATTACCAAATCATCAGCATACATAACGTGGTTGAGCAATAGGGAGCCATCCCTTGACCGCACCCGGGCATCGATTAGCCTCCCATTATATCTGTACCATATGGAGATTCCCCCGGTACAGCAATTGAAGGCTTCACGAACTACGTGGTCAAAATAGATGTTAAATAATGTGGGAGCCAGAGGACATCCCTGCCGCACCCCAAGGTGTACAGGGAATGGCTCTGACTCCCGGCCACGTAGTTTTACCCGGGCCCGCTCACCATCATGAAGGTCCTTAATGATCGTGAGCAGAGGGTCAGGTACTCCAAAAGCACGAAGAACGACCCAGAGCCCAGGCCTACTGATGGTATCATAGGCCTTGACCAGGTCAATAAAGCAGAGATGTAGGTCTTGTTGGAATTCCCTACACCTCTGCTGTAGCAGACGGACAGAAAATATGGCATCTGTGCAGGACCGCCCTTTCCTGAAACCGCATTGGGGCTCCGCAAGCCTCTCCTCAGCGTGCCTGGCAAGGCGATGCTGAATAATCCTTGCCAGGACCTTTCCCGGCACACTGAGGAGTGAGATGCCCCTGTAGTTGTTACAGTCTGTGCGGTCCCCCTTCTTAAAAAGGGGGACCACCAGGGCATCCTTCCAATCCTGCGGAACCCATCCAGTGGTCCAGACTGTTGTTATGATGTCAAATAGGGCAGTCTGTGCACAAACGCCACCCTCCCTCAGCATTTCGCTTGGGAGATCATCTCTGCCCGCTGCCTTTCCTGGTCTCAGACTCCGGATCGCCTTCAATACTTCCTCAGCAGATGGCACCTCAGCCAGCCACACACAGGGGGTGACTTCTTCCAATATTTGAGGCACCGCAGCCTCAGCAGGGTCATCCTCACTTTGTGCCACGATGTCTTCCTGGCTGAGGGATTTTCCCTCCCCCAGGACCTCACAGAAATGCTCAGCAAATCTGCGAACCTGTTCCTGGGGGTCGGAGATTGGATCACCGTTTTTTCCCCTAATGATGGTAATAGGTGTGGCGCTGCAGGTTACTTTTTTGATGGAGTTAAATAGAGATTTGTGATCACGGGCCACTGAGGCAGACTCCATCTCCTCAGCAACCCGCGACCACCACCCATCCTTGCAGCGCCTCACGGCTCTCCGAACCTCCAAGCGAAGGCTGCGGTAAGCCTCCTCATTCTCTGACGTGGGATTCTGTAGCCGATGACAGTGGGCCTGTCGCTTTTTCTCAACCATCCTGAACACCTCCTCTGTCAGCCAGGGTCTCTGGGGAGGTCTGGACCGCGCACCCAGAGCAGCCATTGCAGCTGCATGAGTCACAGTCCTAAACCTCGCCCATTTACCCTCGACATCAGGAGGAGTCGGGGACGATGCCAATCCCAGCCGCAAGCGATGATGAAATTCTCGCTTGCAACTTTCATCAGATAACTGAGACCAAGCCACTTTATGTTGGAATGGGGTCCTGGGTGTACACCCACCACCGGAGTGGAAGAATGTCAGGCGCATCTTACAGATGACTAGTCGATGGTCAGAGGGCAGATCAGCTCCACGGTAGGTCCTGGTGTCAAGGACATGGGCTCGCATTCGCTGGTCCGTCACTATGTAGTCCAGCAGATGTTCTTGCTTGGACCCGGCATGCATCCATGATGTTGTGTGGATGCGCCGATGCCGGAACAGCGTGTTGGTAATTCCAAGCCCATGGGCTGCACAAAAATCTAGCAGCCTCCTACCGTTGTTATTGAGCTGATCTGGCCCATGCCCTCCAATCACTCCAGACCAGGTGCCAGTATCATGACCAACTCGGGCATTGAAGTCACCCAACATGATGACTCTATCCCGAGGGGCCACTTTAGCCAGCACCGGTGACAGGAGGTCATAGAAGGCATCTGACTCATCGGCTTTGCCTGCATCCCTCCACAGATGTTCATCTTCGGTGGGGGCATAAGTAACCACGACCACCATTCCTCGCCTCCGGTTGATGGGAAGGCGAGTCCAAAGTAGCCTGGGGCTTACAGCATCCCACACCTCACCGCCACGCTCCCACGCCCCCTTCATTATTTTGTTCAAAAGAAGACCCACACCCTGTTGTTTGGCAGTCTGCTGCCCCGAGTAGAGGACTGTCCACCCCTCATGGTGGCAGGAGCCAGAGCCGGTCCACCGGACCTCCTGAATGCCGCATAGATCCAGGCGGTACCGGTCCAGCTCCTGACAGAGGAGTGGCAGCCTCTCCTCTGCAGTGAGCGTTCGAACATTCCACGTGGCCACCCGTAGTGGCTTTTCGTTGTTTCTGGAGTAGCCCCGAGGGTAGGTATTCAATCTCCTGGCTCCGCCAATTGGGGTTTGGCCAGGAGACGTCATAGACGCCTGGCCCCCTGGGGCCTCCAGCACAAGCTTATTAGTTACATATTTCAGTTTAATTCGTGGTTTCGTGGTAATTAATTGAAGGTGGAGGGGTTATCAGCCCCTCGCACCTGTCCAGAGCCCCCGTTTAGCCCCTGTGGTGGACACATATGCCATGAGGGGAGGAGCCAATCAAAATTGGATCTCCCCCCACAGCACTGTCCACGACAGAGTTGCCCGTTCGGCACCGCGAGGAGGTAGGGGGTTGTTTTGCCGGACTCACCAACACACACACACACACCAACACACACCAACACACACACACCAACACACACCAACACACACACCAACATGCACACACCAACACACACCAACACGCACACACCAACACGCACACACCAACACACACACACCAACACACACACACCAACACACACACGCCAACACGCACACACACACCAACACACAACAACAACCGCTGTGAATGTTTTTGGATGAACCCTCCCGTGCCCTGGTCCCCCTTACCGACCCCGCCAAAGCCGGCGTCGTCACCACGATTAGAGTCAACCCGGCAGACATTGATCGCGGAACATTTTAAAGTCACGGAGCTCTCGTTAAACAACGACAAGGACGTTTTCTGTTCTTTGTTTTTTAAATATCGAGGAGGAATAACTGTTTGTTGGCGTGGTGAATAATTACGTCTCGTCAAACACTGTCACCCCCCCCACTACCCACTCACCCACTACCCCCCACTAGCCACCCCCCCCCCCACTACCAACTCACCCCCCACTAGCCACTCACTCACTACCCCCCACTAGCCACTCAAACCACCCACTACCCACTCACCCCCACTAGCCACTCACCCACTACCCCACACTAGCCACTCAACCCCCCCACTACCCACTCACCCCCCACTAGCCACTCACCCCCCCCTCACCCCCACTACCAACTCACCCCCACTACCCCCCACTCACCCCCACCCCCAACTGCCCACTCACCCCCACCCCTCACGATCCAATCACCCCCCACTACCCACAGTATTCGGTGTTTAGAGTGTTTGGTGTTTAGAGTGTATGGTGTTTAGAGTGTTTGGTGTTTAGAGTGTTTGGTGTTTAGAGTGTTTGGTGTTTAGAGTGTTTGGTGTATAGAGTTTTTGGTGTTTAGAGTGTTTGGTGTTTAGAGTGTTTGGTGTTTAGATTGTTTGGTGTTTAGAGTGTTTGGTGTTTAGAGTGTTTGGTGTTTAGAGTATTTTGTGTTTAGAGTGTTTGGTGTTTAGAGTGTTTGGTGTTTATAGTGTTTGGTGTTTAGAGTGTTTGGTGTTTAGAGTGTTTGGTGTTTAGAGTGTTTGGTGTTTAGAGTGTTTGGTGTTTAGAGTGTATGGTGTTTAGAGTGTTTGGTGTATAGAGTGTTTGGTGTTTAGAGTGTTTGGTGTTTAGAGTGTTTGGTGTTTAGAGTGTTTGGTGTTTAGAGTGTTTGGTGTTTAGAGTATTTGGTGTTTAGAGTGTTTGGTGTTTAGAGTATTTGGTGTTTAGAGTGTTTGGTGTTTAGAGTGTTTGGTGTTTAGAGTGTTTGGTGTTTAGAGTGTTTGGTGTTTAGAGTGTATGGTGTTTAGAGTGTTTGGTGTATAGAGTGTTTGGTGTTTAGAGTGTTTGGTGTTTAGAGTATTTGGTGTTTAGAGTGTTTGGTGTTTAGAGAGTTTGGTGTATAGAGTGTTTGGTGTTTAGAGTGTTTGGTGTTTAGAGTGTTTGGTGTTTAGAGTGTTTGGTGTTTAGAGTGTTTGGTGTTTAGAGTGTTTGGTGTTGAGAGTGTTTGGTGTTTAGAGTGTTTGGTGTTTAGAGTGTTTGGTGTTTAGAGTGTTTGGTGTTTAGAGTGTTTGGTGTTTAGAGTGTTTGGTGTTTAGAGTGTTTGGTGTTTAGAGTGTTTGGTGTTTAGAGTGTTTGGTGTTTAGAGTGTTTGGTGTTTAGAGTGTTTGGTGTTTAGAGTGTTTGGTGTTTAGAGTGTTTGGTGTTTAGAATGTTTGGTGTTTAGAGTGTTTGGTGTTTAGAGTGTTTGGTGTTTAGAGTGTTTGGTGTTTAGAGTGTTTGGTGTTTAGAATGTTTGGTGTTTAGAGTATTTGGTGTTTAGAGTGTTTGGTGTTTAGAATGTTTGGTGTTTAGAGTGTTTGGTGTTTAGAGTGTTTGGTGTTTAGAGTGTTTGGTGTTTAGAGTGTTTGGTGTTTAGAGTGTTTGGTGTTTAGAGTGTTTGGTGTTTAGAGTGTTTGGTGTTTAGAGTGTTTGGTGTTTAGAGTGTTTGGTGTTTAGAGTGTTTGGTGTTTAGAGTGTTTGGTGTTTAGAGTGTTTGGTGTTTAGAGTGTTTGGTGTTTAGAGTGTTTGGTGTTTAGAGTGTTTGGTGTTTAGAGTGTGTGGTGTTTAGAGTGTTTGGTGTTTAGAGTGTTTGGTGTTTAGAGTGTTTGGTGTTTAGAGTGTTTGGTGTTTAGAGTGTTTGGTGTTTAGAGTGTTTGGTGTATAGAGTGTTTGGTGTTTAGAGTGTTTGGTGTTTAGAGTTTTTGTTGTTTAGAGTGTTTGGTGTTTAGAGTGTTTGGTGTTTAGAGTGTTTGGTGTTTAGAGTGTTTGGTGTTTAGAGTGTTTGTTGTTTAGAGTCTTTGGTGTTTAGAGTATTTGGTGTTTAGAGTGTTTGTTGTTTAGAGTGATTGGTGTTTAGAGTGTTTGGTGTATAGAGTGTTTGGTGTTTAGAGTGTTTGGCGTTTAGAGTGTTTGGTGTTTAGAGTGTTTGGTGTTTAGAGTGTTTGGTGTTTAGAGTATTTGGTGTTTAGAGTGTTTGGTGTTTAGAGTGTTTGGTGTTTAGAGTGTTTGGTGTTTAGAGTGTTTGGTGTTTAGAGTGTTTGGTGTTTAGAGTGTTTGGTGTTTAGAGTGTTTGGTGTTTAGAGTGTTTGGTGTTTAGAGTGTTTGGTGTATAGAGTGGTTGGTGTATAGAGTGTTTGGTGTTTAGAGTGTTTGGTGTTTAGAGTGTTTGGTGTTTAGAGTGTTTGGTGTTAGAGTATTTGGTGTTTAGAGTGTTTGGTGTTTAGAGTGTTTGGTGTTTAGAGTGTTTGGTGTATAGAGTGTTTGGTGTATAGAGTGTTTGGTGTTTAGAGTGTTTGGTGTTTAGAGTGTTTGGCTGCTGCTGTTGCTGCTTTATGTTTCCACACGATAATGATGATGATGAACTACTTCGTTGGGATACCATCAGTGATACCCAGGTAGCTTCTTAAAACATCTCTACATAGTACAGTGGCCTTACCCTGGTAAAATATAAAACTTGTTTTAAATGGTATATCCATGGAAGCCCTTCATAGTACGTGGTCTCTTCACGACATGCATACGAGACGTCTGGAAACACAAAAACAACTGGACATGTGAATTCTCGTAGGAAGAATTCCCCAGGATGAATCATCGATATTGAACTTGACTTCAGTCGCGTGCCTGCTTTCGTCCATCGTCTGACCTCAGGCCGCTGCAGATTCTTAACGCTTCTGGGGGCCAACACAGCGGGCAGCAGACGACGGCATTGCAACAAGATTCATTGTTGAACACTACTTCTATGCTCCCACTTCCATGCGGTTCGGTCAAACGACCACCATGCCCAACGCAGCTTGGAGGGGCCTTCATCCAGCAGTGGATTGACACTAAAAGTTGCCTTTATATATGTGTGTCCATTGTTATTCAAATGTAAAAGTGTTTACATTTAGGTGATGCAGGACATTGCTATAGATCACAGCAGACGTCCGACTGAGAGTGACCGGCGGCTCGGTAGAATCATTTTTGTTCGATGTCCCGGCACGGCAGTTGAATGAAGGATTCCTGAACGTCGTCATTCACGCCCGTGATCATCAATCCACTGCTGGATGAAGGCCTTCCCGAAGCGGTCGCCGTCCCTCACGGAATAATCCACCTCTGGAGGAGCCCCTCTGGAGTGTATTTGGCCTACTCTTCCACGCTGACCAGAAGAGGTCACTGATGAGGTGGTGGTAACCCACACTTTACCCCAGCACCACCACCACCACCACCACAGGCACGCCTTGCCATTCGGCTGCGCTGTTGACGTTACCCATTGACAACCGCTGGGCTGCAACCCGAGGCGGCGAGCAGGTGGGAGGGGAGGATTGTTGACTCGCAGAGTCACAATTATGGCCGCTTCAGTTGGGTTTATCCCGCTGGGAGGCGAGGCCGAGCGAGAGAGAGAGAGAGAGGAGCGCACCGTTAACCTTTGAGAGCGTCTCAGCTTATGAACCATCGCTCCATTCACGGCGGCTCGCCGGGATCTCAACCGAGACCGCCCCCCCCCCAATCGCCTGAGCGGAAGCGCGCGCAGCACTCCACACTCCACACTCCACTCCACACTCCACACTCCGCTCCGCACTCCACTCCACACTCCACACTCCGCACTCCACACTCCGCTCCGCACTCCACACTCCGCACTCCGCACTCCACTCCACACTCCACACTCCGCACTCCACACTCCACACTCCACACTCCGCACTCCACTCCACACTCCACACTCCGCACTCCACACTCCACACTCCACACTCCGCACTCCACACTTCGCGCTCCGCACTCCACACTCCGCGCTCCGCACTCCACACTCCGCGCTCCGCACTCCTCGCTCCGCACTCCACACTCCGCACTCCGCTCCGCACTCCACACTCCGCACTCCACACTCCGCACTCCACACTCCACACTCCGCACTCCGCGCTCCGCACTCCGCACTCCGCACTCCACACTCCGCACTCTACACTCCGCTCCGCACTCCACTCCTCACTCCACACTCCGCTCCGCATTCCGCTCCGTACTCCGCACTCCACACTCCGCGCTCCGCACTCCACACTCCGCGCTCCGCACTCCACACTCCGCACTCTACACTCCACACTCCGCTCCGCACTCCACACTCCACACTCCGCACTCCACACTCCACACTCCACACTCCGCACTCCACACTCCGCACTCCACACTCCACACTCCACACTCCGCACTCCACACTCCACACTCCGTTCCGCACTCCGCACTCCACACTCCACACTCCGCACTCCGCACTCCACACTCCACACTCCGCACTCCACACTCCACACTCCACACTCCGCACTCCACACTCAGCACTCCACACTTCGCGCTCCGCACTCCACACTCCGCGCTCCGCACTCCACACTCCGCGCTCCGCACTCTTCGCTCCGCACTCCACACTCCACACTCTGCACTCCACACTCCGCACTCCGCTCCGCACTCCACACTTCGCGCTCCGCACTCCACACTCCGCGCTCCACACTCCGCACTCCGCTCCGCACTCCACACTCCGCACTCCACACTCCGCACTCCACACTCCGCACTCCGTTCCGCACTCTACACTTCGCGTTCCGCACTCCACACTCCGCACTCCACACTCCTCACTCCGCTCCGCACTCCACACTCCGCTCCGCACTCCACACTCCGCTCCGCACTCCACACTCCGCACTCTGCTCCACACTCCGCTCCGTACTCCGCTCCGTACTCCGCACTCCACACTCCGCTCCGCACTCCACACTCCGCACTCTGCACTCCGCTCCGCACTCCGCACTCCGCTCCGTACTCCACTCCGCACTCCACACTCCGCACTCCGCACTCCGCACTCCACACTCCGCAATCCACACTCCGCTCCGCACTCCACACTCCGCGCTCCGCGCTCCGCACTCCGCACGCGTGGATTTTCTCCGGGCCCTCCGGTTGTATTCCCTCCACACTGAGAAACAACATCACGCGTTTAGACTATTTGGCTGCATTCACTTTCCACATGACGATGATAAGCCACTAAGTTGCGCTATCGTTTGTGGACAGGTCGCTTTTGAAAACGATCTATACACACCCGTGGGTCTTAGCTGGTGCAATAACAAAAATAGTAGACTTTTATTTGGTTAGTTTAAAGTAATTGTTAATATCTTCTGCTGCTATTGCTGCTGTTAATGCTGATACCCCCCCTGCTGCTGCTGGGCTATGGCGTGGCTCGCCAGTGCAACTGGACGTCTGTGAACAGCGGACAACCTGTGGGGAAAAAGAGCTTCGTGGCTCATCGGATTTCTCCAGGACGATTAAAAAAAATAGAATTCTGATGGATTCTGAACTGCGCTGGGTCCCTACAAATACATCAGACACTCGTGTCACACACTCACCTGTACCCCCCCCCCCAACCCCGGCCCTATAGCCCCCCAATCCTACAAATACATCAGACAGCCGTGTCACACACTCACCTGTACCCCCCCCCCGGCCCTATAGCCCCCCAATCCTACAAATACATCAGACAGCCGTGTCACACACTCACCTGTACCCCCCCCCCCCACCCACCGGCCCTATGGCCCCCCAATCCTACAAATACATCAGACACTCGTGTCACACACTCACCTGTACCCCCCCCCCACCCACCGGCCCTATGGCCCCCCAATCCTACAAATACATCAGACACTCGTGTCACACACTCACCTGTACCCCCCCACCCACCGGCCCTATAGCCCCCCAATCCTACAAATACATCAGACACTCGTGTCACACACTCACCTGTACCCCCCCCCACCCCCCGGCCCTATAGCCCCCCAATCCGCTCCGCTTGAAATCCCAGGGCTCCATTGTGATGATGTTTGGAGGGAGGGGGCCGTGCTAGCGGGGGGCGGGGGGTCTCGCTGATTGCTTCTGCCATTGGCTCTTGGTAGCTGCCAGGCCCAGAAAGGTCAACTCGGTGCCCCTCCCCTCCCTACCCCACCGCCCCCCCCTCCCCCCCCCACAAACCCTCCCACCCCGATCGTCCGCAGTGCTCGCCTCGAATTGGTTACCCGCTCAGAGTTATGATTGCCTTCTTCGGCGAGTTAATTAAAAAGTCAAAATAAAAAATGCCACAATGTGCCCGCCACGGTGGTGCCTGTGCGCCGTGGGTGCAGGTGCGGGACTAAGGCAGTCGCCCCAGCGCTTATTGATGGCGACCGGCGTGTTGGGGGAGCCGGTGGCGCGGTGGTGTGCGGATCCCTCCCCATCCCCTCCCCCCGCGAGAGAGAGAGAGAGAATTCGGTTCACGGCCCTAAGGTGTTGCCCAGATACGACACGAGTGGGAGAGTGATATCTGCACGAGCGGTGTGTAAAGACATCGGCACTGGGAGGAGACAAAGGCGGCCGGGCGTGGTGGTGGTCTCGCAGACCCTCGTGTTTGCCGGGCCGGCCTTCAATAGGTGCTCGCTAACAGCGCTTGCCCCGACACTCTGTGTGGTCTGCACAGGGGATCTTTGTCATGCACAAACACAAGCAGAAGCAGGACACAACACACACACTACTACGACTGGTCGTCTATTGTGACTTGGGGTTGAATCATGCACTCGATCGACTCGTCGCCCGGGCTTCAGGTGAATCGTGATTGATATCGCCAGCGGCGTTCCCTCCCTCCCTCTCTCTCTCGCTCATATCGTGGAGTTGTCCAAACTTCCCCATGTAGGATCGCAGAGCTGGGGCAACTTGCGTTGGTAGTGCCCGACTCTGGCTGCGATTGGCCCATGCGTGCACCTCCATAGGAATACCGCGCGAGTGTCGCAGCGATTTGAGATTTCAGTTTGAGAACCATAACTCATAGCTTTAACCTTGGCCTGAAGCCAAACCTCGACCGTAACTACATAACGTTAAGCCTTACCCTGGTATGGGCATCAAGCGTAACCATAACCTGAATCGCAAGCTCAATCGAAATGTTAACCCGAACTATCTAACCTTAAACCCATCCCATACACTTGAACCTCACCTGAACACGAACTCTAGCCATGCTATTCAGGGCTATGTTTACATATTGGTGTTCCAGTCACCCGTTGTCTGTTTATTGCCGTTACTAAAGCTTCGTTTTTTAGTTTGTGTTGTGTTCATCGGGAGGTCATCTGGAGTTCATTTGGAGGTCATTTGTAAGTCATCTAGGTGAAATATGGAGTCAATATGAAGATCACCTGGAAGTCATCTGGATGGAATCTGGAGGTAATCTGAAATTCATCTGTAGGTTATCTGTAAGTCATCTGGGTAAAATATGGAGGCAATCTGGAGGTCATCTGGAGGTCAACGGGATATAATCTGGAGGTAATCTAATGATCATCTAGAGGTCATCTGGAGTTCATCTGTAGGTCATCTGTAGGTCATATGGGTAAAATCTGGGAGCAATCTGGAGGTCATCTGGAGGTGCTCTAGCCAACCGTGCTAATCGGAGGTGCGGAGGTTGGCTTCGTGTACAGTGCAAAATAATTTCAAAATAGAGTGCATGCATATGTCGAGATCGTATCGTTCCCAACGACACTCACCTGACGTGGTGGACAGCGTGCGACACGGATACTCAGGAAGTAAAAAACACAACCCTCTGATTGGTACTTCAGGGGGCCTGAAAGGGGAATTGGTTAGAGGCAGGTTAAATTGAGAGGGATTGGAGGTAGAAATACAACATTGAAAGGACGGGAAAGGAAGGGTGATTGACAGGGAGGATGGTTGGGATCCGTTTGAGAAAGTGAGAAGGTGATTGGCTGGAGGGAAAATGGGTCAAAGAACCTTTGAGCAAGGGGCTTGAGGGATATAGAAGTGGGGGGAACGCGGCAGCTCGGGACGCTTGGAGTGAACGGAATTTTTGAAGACCCGCGTGTGTGTCTCGTGCTGGAAGAAATAAAGACGACTGCTGTGTCGGGCGTCACTTCACATACATACGTGGGTCGTCATAGCCCTAAACACCTTCACTCGATTTCCCTAACCCGCGTCTCAAACCCTGTGGGGGCAATCCACCATCATCTGGAGGCCCGATTGTCTCTGTGGTTGTTTGTCATCGCTATGAAACTCCCAGGCCGGCTGTCTCAAGTAACGCAGTGACGGAGCGTTTACCGGCACCCCTCTGTCTACGCGGTATTTATGATGAAAAATAACAATAGTTGTGGTTCGTTTTACCCTTTTCTGGCAATAATACCGGAGTTGAGTTAAGAGGTTCAAATGCCAAATAGACGGTACATCTGTTTCTGCAAGGCATCGAGTCTGCATTCACCACACATACTCGTGGCTAAAACATGCAAAACAAATATGGCCCGGATAATAATGTGCGCATTGTCTTTGAAACTGACTGGCTCCTTTAATGCTCCCAGCGCGGCCCTGGCTCCGCCCTGCCCGCGCCTCCCTTCTCGAACCCGCCAGCAGGTTCCAGGGGCCTCCAGACGGGGTCCTCCATGACCCTTGCCCCAGTTCCTCCGCTCTGCCCACACACCGTGCACGCCCTCACCGACGAGTGTACTGTCTGTCCACCACAGTTGCCGCTACTGTCCACCAGCCGGCGCTATTACACTACACGAGTACCGTGCCAGGTAAGTGGTCTGCTAGTTGTCGGTCTTTACACAAATATCAGAGCATTTATGTTTCCCGTTGGCGAGTCTTATCTATTTAGCGGTTCGCAATCGGCCGATACAGCGCCATTACTAAACCTCGCGATGCATATTTATCGGCCGAATGAATTCAGAAAATATTTGTTTTTATCGGCTGTCTAAGTGTACGGCCCTTCTCGTGATCCACTGCTGGATGAAGGCCTCCCCAGGTGCCGTGTCGGTCACAGCCGGGTAGGACATCTTCATTTATAAGAAATTCAAAACATCTTGTGAATGTGATTAAAGATATTCAACTTAACCCTAATGATATTCTGGTGAGTTTTGATGTAATTTCTCTATTCACTAAGGTTACAGTTAACGAGTCACTTAAATTACTTGATACACTGGTAAAGAAGACAGGTTTACCAGAAGATATTCCAAAACTAGCTGCCCATTGTCTAAATAACACTTCTTATGGAGAGGGGATTTCTTTAAACAAAAGGAAGGAGCAGCAATGGGCTGTCCTTTATCTCCTGCTATAGCAAATTTATACATGGAAATTTTTGAAACAAGAGCACTTGCCTCAAGTACATTAAAACAATATTTTTGGTTGAGATATGTCGATGAAACTTTGGTTGTCTGGCCACATGGTAAAGATAAACTTAATGATTTTTAAAAATAATCTCAATGCACAAAACCCGGCCATCCAGTTCACCATGGAAATGGATGTGAACAACACACTCCCCTTCCTAGATATTTTGCTTGGACACGGCCTAAATGGCAAAATAACACACAGCGTTTACAGAAAGCAAATGCACACTGATGCCTATCTGAATGCAGATTCACATCATTAGCCAGCACAGAAATCCTCTCTCATCAAGACGCTCATACATCGGGCAAAAACAGTGTCAGATGGTGAAAGTCTAAGGAGAGAGATTAAACACGTTAAAGAAGCACTACGACTGAATGGCTACAATAATGTTCAAATTAACAGAGCACTGAATGCCAAACCAAGACCGAACAACAATACTGCTGAAAGTGATCAGATTATATAAAAAAATAAAATACCATATATCTCAGGAGTAATTGACAAATTAGCCCTTATTTTGCAAAAGTAAAACATTACCGTAAGATTTGGTACGGTACACAAAATAAAAAAAATGTGTCTTGTACTAAAGATGAATTACCGAAGTTATCAACAGAAAGTGTATATCGGATCAATTGCTTATGCGGTAAATGTTATATTGGACAGACGGGACGTAACAGCAGCGTACGGCTAAAAGAACACCAAAGGAACATTAAATTATCTCAAACACAGCTGTCAGCAGTTGCAGAACATGCTTGTCAACAAGGACACTCAATTGATTTTGATAACGTTGAAGTGTTATGCAAAACGAATGACTGGCCAAATCTAATTAGAGAATCCATCGAAATTGAGAAAAATACAAATATTGTTAACCACTCTGATAGCTACAGACTTAGCGCAGCCTGGAAGCGTATTATTAAGTAATACACAACACATATTGCAATTCCTTATAGAGGAGTCACTAGCTAAGCGGCTGATTACTGGTCTATTACGTAATTGCAATACCCCCCCACCTCCGCCTCTGACCTCGAATCCTGATGGGGTTCAACAATGATGACATCATCCTGCACTATTTAAGACCGGGAGCAGGTGGATGATGGCTTCACTGGTCTGGCAAATCGCCCGAAGATGCTGGTTGATGTAATTACCAGCGAAACGTGGTACTACTCAAATTCTAAATGTTGTGGATTCACTCTTCAAACACACCGGTTGGGCTGATGAAGTAACTAATTGGCGTTTTGTTAACGTGACACATTTTTTACTGATTGGCCGTGTCGGGTGGTGGAGGGTTGCGACACATTTACCAGAACACGATCTAACCCAAAAATCTTTATTATGAATATATTACTGGTCGAGAAAGCTTACACGTGTTAAACTGAATTGTTAAATCTTGACTAAAAGCTTTCGTCACTGCAGGAATTCATATTCTTTGGGTCTTTCAGTAAAGCCACGTAGATAGGAAAATAATGGAAATGTCGTGATATTGTTATTACTTTGATTATTATTTTGATTATTTGGATTATTATTTTGATTATTTTTTATATCTACGTGGCTTTACCATAAAGACCCAAAGAATATGAATTCATGTTCCAAGTACTGTATGTTGAACTTCTTTCGCGCCGTACGGTATGGTAAGATGTACTGTGCAGTTAATGGGTAGAGTGGTGGCGCAGTGGTTGAGCACCCTGCACTCCACACCCAGCAACCTGAGTTCGATTCCTGACCACGGCTAAAATCAGTGGCGAGTGGCAACCCTTCACCAACTCGCACTGACCAGCGTGGTGATGTATGGTCACAAACAACCTCCACGACCGACGACAGTGTGGCGATTACTTTATCCACCAGTGGGCCCTTGCCCGGAACGTCGCATATGACCATGCCGTGTGTGTATTTATAAAAACGTTTTGTATCTATTAAGGCCAAACAGCGGTGTTGACAAATGTGTTGGTTTGACTGAGGGCTGCTGATGATTTGATAGCCCCCACATCGCCTCTCAAAGCTACACAGTCCGCAGGCTGGGAATTGGTGGGGGGTAGGTGGGGGGTGGGGATGAAATTGTGGGGGATAGGGAGAGGGGGGTAGGGGGAGGAGGGGGGCTATGGGGGATTGAGGGGGATAGGGGGGAGGGGTTAGTGGGGCAGCGGTAGGAGGGTGAGAATTGAGGTGGAGGGGGCTAGTGGGGTAGGAGTGGGGGGCTAGGCTATGGTGGGGATGGGGGGTTGAGGGGGATGGGGAGAGAGGGAGGGGGCTAGTGGGGGTGGGGTAGGAGGGGGACGGCTATGGTGGGTGGGGGGGGATTTAGTGGGGTAGGGGGAGGAGGGGTGTTTGGGTGGGGGGGATTGAGGGGGGTGGGGGGGGCCCACGTGACCCTGCCTCGCGCTGCCGTGGTCTGGCGGCTTCCGCTGCAGCGCTCCGGAGAGACACCACGTGGGGTGGGGATGGAGAGACACCACGTGGGGTGGGGATGGAGAGACACCACGTGGGGTGGGGATGGAGAGACACCACGTGGGGTGGGGATGGAGAGACACCACGTGGGGTGGGGATGGAGAGACACCACGTGGGGTGGGGATGGAGAGACACCACGTGGGGTGGGGATGGAGAGACACCACGTGGGGTGGGGATGGAGAGACACCACGTGGGGTGGGGATGGAGAGACACCACGTGGGGTGGGGATGGAGAGACACCACGTGGGGTGGGGATGGAGAGACACCACGTGGGGTGGGGATGGAGAGACACCACGTGGGGTGGGGATGGAGAGACACCACGTGGGGTGGGGATGGAGAGACACCACGTGGGGTGGGGATGGAGAGACACCACGTGGGGTGGGGATGGAGAGACACCACGTGGGGTGGGGATGGAGAGACACCACGTGGGGTGGGGATGGAGAGACACCACGTGGGGTGGGGATGGAGAGACACCACGTGGGGTGGGGATGGAGAGACACCACGTGGGGTGGGGATGGAGAGACACCACGTGGGGTGGGGATGGAGAGACACCACGTGGGGTGGGGATGGAGAGACACCACGTGGGGTGGGGATGGGAGGAGCAGGGGTCGGGTTGAACCCTAACCCTGACGTTGACCCCAATCCCATCCCGGACTCCAACATTCATCTTAACCCCAACATTAACCCTAACTCCAACATTCATCTTAACTCCAACATTAACCATAACCCCAACATAAACCCTAACTCCAACATAAACCCTAACTCCAACATTAACCCTAACTCCAACATTAACTCCAACATTAACCCTAACTCCAACATTAACCCTAACTCCAACATTCATCTTAACCCCAACATAAACCCTAACTCCAACATTAACCCTAACTCCAACATTAACCCTAACTCCAACATTCATCTTAACCCCAACATAAACCCTAACTCCAACATTAACCCTAACCCCAACATTAGCCGTAACTCCAACATTAACCCTAACTCCAACATTAACCCTAACTCCAACATTAACCCTAACTCCAACATTAACTCCAACATTAACCTTAACCCCAACATTAACCCTAACTCCAACATTCATCTTTGCCCCAACATTAACCCTATCCCTAATAGCGCTAACACCATCCCTAACCCTAACAGTAACCTTGACTCTATCCCTAACATTAATCCTGTCCTTAACCCTGTTTCTATCTGCAACAACCTACTTGTGAATCCCTAATCATAACCATGAACTTACTTTAAAGCCTTACCATGGAATAACCTTATCTCCTTCAACTAACCCGATCATTAAACCTCTTGCCTTACCCATAACCTCCAACCCCACCCGTAACCCTGACATTAACCCTACACAGGACACGATTCCCATTTGCCATCTTATCCGTGTACCCTAACCCCTATACACTAAACCCTATTCCTGTACCCTAACCGCTGTTCATATACCCTAACCCCTATACCGATACCCTAACGCCTAGACCCTAAACTCTATCCTTATAACCTAACCATGTCAGCTAAGGTGCAGCATTTGTCGTAGTTGTGAAAAAACAAGAGCGAGAGAGTGAGCGATAGAGCGCCAAATGGAGTAGGAAGAGAGGGGGCAGAGAGAGAGAGGGGGGGGGCAGAGAGGGGGGTAGAGAGAGGGGGAAGGGGTAAGGAGAGCAGAAAAAATAAATAATATATTTAGTTGGGTCTTTCATTTAAAAGGGGGGGGGGTTACACAAAGCAAAGCATTAAAAAACCGAAATGATGAACGGAGCAAAGTGCCGACTATCCCGAGCACTTCTTGTCTCCTCTGATCGTAAAGAAAGAGAGGGAGAGAGGGAGCTATCGTGACCTCTCTCTCGTTTTTCTACGATCAAGAGAAACTTGAAGATGCTCGGTTTAGTCGGCACTTTGCTCCGTTCGTCATTTCGGTTTTTCCATTGCTTTGCTTTATGTGCTCCCCCCTCCCCCTTTTTAAATGAAAGATTTCACGTATTTTTTTTCACGTGTCTTTCTCTACCCCCTCTCTCTCTACCCCTCTCCCCCCCCCTCTCTCTACCCCCCCTCTCTCCCTACCCCCTCTCTCTCTCTCTACCCCCTCTCTCTCCCTACCCCTCTCCTCTCTCTACCCCCTCTCTCTCTACCCCCTCTTCTCCTACCCCCTCTCTCCTCTCTACCCACTTCTCCTCTACCCCTCTCTTCTACCCCCTCTCTACCCCTTCTCTCTCTACCCCTCTCTCTCTACCCCACTCTCTCTCTACCCCCTCTCTCTCTACCCCTCTCTCTCTACCCCACTCTCTCTCTACCCCTCTCTCTCTACCCCCTCTGTCTCTACCCCCTCTCTCTCTACCCCCTCTCTCTCTCTACCCCCTCTCTCTCTCTACCCCCTCTTTCTCTACCTCCTCTCTCTCTACCCCTCTCTCTTTACCCCCTCCCTCACTACCCCCTCTCTCTCTACCCCCTCTCTCTCTACCCCCTCTCTCCCCCCTACCCCTATTCTCTCTACCCCCTCTCTCTCTACCCCCTCTCTCTACCCCTCTCTCTACCCCTCTATCTACCCCCTCCTCTCTACCCCCTCTCTCTCTCTCTACCCCCTCTCTCTCTCACCCCTCTCTCTATTCCCTATCTCTCTCTACCCTCCTCTCTCCCCCCCTCTCTCTACCCCCCTCCCCTCACCCCCTCTCTCTCTCTACCCCCTCTCTCTCTACCCCCTCTCTCTCTAACCCCTCTCTCTCTACCCCCTCTCTCTCTCTCTACCCCTCTCTCTCTCTCACCCCCTCTCTCTCTACCCCTCTCTCTCTACCCCTTCTCTCTCTACCCCACTACCTCTCTACCCCTCTCTCTCTACCCCCTCTCTCTCTCACCCCCCTCTCTCTACCCCCTCTCTCTCTACCCCCCTCTCTCTCACCCCCCTCTCCCCCTCTCTCTACCCCTCTCTCTCTCACACCACCTCTCTCTACCCCTATCTCTCTACCCCCTCTCTCTACCCCCTCTCTCTCTACCCCCTCTCTCTCTATCACCTCCTCTCTACGACCCCTCTCTCTCTACCCCCTCTCTCTCTACCCCTATCTCTCTACCCCCTCTCTCTCTACCCCCTCTCTCTCTACCCCTCTCTCTCTACCCCCTCTCTCTCTCTCTACCCCCTCCCTCTCTACCCCCTCTCTATCCCCTCTCTATCTACCCCCTCTCTCTACCCCCTCTCTCTCTACCCCTCTCTCTCTACCCCTCTCTCTCTACCTCCTCTCTCTCTACCCTCTCTCTCTACCCCCTCCCTCTCTACCCCTCTCTATCTCTCTATCCCCTCTCTATCTACCCCCTCTCTCTCTACCCCTCTCTCTACCCCCTCTCTCTCTACCCCCTCTCTCTCTACCCCTCTCTCTCTACCCCCTCTCTTTCTATCCCCTCTCTCTCTACCCCCTATCTCTCTACCCCTTCTCTCTCTCTCTCTACCCCCTCTCTCTCCACCCCCTCTCTCTACTCCCTCTCACTCTACCCCCTCTCTCTCTACCCCCTCTCTCTCTACCCCTCTCTCTCTACCCCTCTCTCTACCCCCTCTCTCTCTACCCCCTCTCTCTCTACCCCCTCTCTCTCTACCCCCTCTCTCTCTACCCCCTCTCTCCCTCTCTCTACCCCATCTCTCTCTACCCCATCTCTTTCTCTCTACCCCCTCTTTCTCTACCCCTTATCTCTCTACCCCCTCTCTCTCTACCCCTCTCTCTACCCCCTCTCTCTCTACCCCTCTCTAGCTCTAACCCTCTCTCTCTACCCCCTCTCTCTACTCCCTCTCTCTCTACCCCTCTCTCTACCCCCTCTCTCTCTACCCCCTCTCTCTCTACCCCCTCTCTCTCTACCCCTCTCTATCTCTACCCCCTCTCTGGGAGGAGGCTGCATGCAGGTGGAGCTCCGCGCTTCCCGCCTGGATCAATGGAGGCCTGATTATTCCATCGTTTAGGCTAGACCCGAGAGAGAGTTCATCAACGAAGAAGAATACAACAACCGTGACTCCCCTCCCTTCTCTTCCCGTTTCGGGGTTCATATCCCCACCTTTATTTCTTTCTCCCCTAGTCGGTCTCGTGCGGACCGTGAGTGTTGCACAACTTTACAGCAGGGACAACAGCAGCAGCGGCAGCGACAGGAACAACAGGGACGCGCCCAGGTGCGCTGTGGCCGGCTACCACCATGGCGCAGCGCACCAGGCTGGAGAGCCTCGCGGTCGTCGCGTTCCCCCCGCCGGAGGCGACCGTCGAGGCCGTCGTGGACGCGGCGGCCGGGCCCGTGGGCTGCGCCCGGCGTCGTCGCCGCCCAACGAGAGAACCGAGGGGCGACCGCGTCCGTGGCGGAGGAGGGGACGGCGGCGCGCCTCGTGGAAGCGGAGCCGCACGTCGGCGTCGCGCGCCCCGCTCGCGACGCCCGCGGTCAGGGTGTGCCGCTCTCGGGCGCGCCGCCGTTCCTGAGGAGCGCGGACACCCGGCAAGACTCGCAAAGGTTCGGCACGGCGGTGTCGCGAATTGCGATGCTCCCCTTACGCACGGAAACCCGAGGAAGGGGCACGTCGTGACGCTGCAGCGCCACGCATCCATGATACTCGAAGGCGGCGAAACCGAGTTGAATGCGACCCTCAAATATACAATAGAGGGGCACGTCTGCACGGTTTGCGCGTCCTCGGCCTTGCCGCGGTGCTTCGGGTGTGGTGGAACCGGCCACACCCAGAGAACCTGCCCGAGCAAGAAGAGCGACGGCACCGCTCCTGCCGTGCCACACACACCGGCGTACGCGGAGCAGCAGCGGCAGCAGCAGCCACAGCCGCAGCTGCAGCAGCGGCAGCACCAGCGGCAGCAGCAACAGGAGGAGCAACCGCAACAGCAGCAGCAGCAGCGGCGGCGGCAGCAGCAGCAGGAGGAGCGGACAACCCGCGTCGACCCGGCGCCCAGCTGCGGCGCGCAAGAGCCCGAGGACGTCGGCGGCGGCCCCTTCACCCTGGTCCAACCACGCAGTGCACGGAGGGCGAGCGATGGCTCTGAGGCGGCAGGTCGTGCCGGAGCTCCCCCGAAGAAGACGGCGGCCGTCGTCATTGACGACCACGGCGGCGGCGTGTCGGGAGGTCCCGCGGAGACGGCGGCGGCGGGCGACGTCGCCGGGCCTGGAGACGGACATCGGTGACGGCGCCCTCGTCCCACCGGTCGGCGGCGGGGGTGAGGAGCGTCCGCCGGACCCCGGACCGGACTCCGGTCGCGCCATCGGGAGAGGGAGGAGGCCGGCTGACCCCCCCCCCATCGCACGACGAGGCGACGACGGCGACGACGTCGGCGATGACGACCACGGAGCGGGCGGAGGAGAGCCGCCCTGGGTCGAGCGACGCCCCAGCCCCGAGTGGGTTGGCAGGGGACGCGGAGGCCGAGGGCGGCGCCGTGGACGAGGTGGATGACGACGACGAGGACGACGGGTATGTGGTCGACGACGACGAGGACGGTTGCAGCTGCGCCAGCGACTGGATCCACGCGTCGGTCAAGCAGGAGAGGGAGGTCCCTGCGGGAAAAATCCTCGCCTTCCTCAGGGAAAACTTTGGGAAGAGGGTGAAACCCCTAGAAGCGTTCCCCAACATCGTGGCCTTCCTGGCGATGGCGCACAAGATCAGCCCGGAGCCCAGAGGCGTTCGGGCGCACTCCACGAGAGTGCCACCGCGTCAAAGCGCTGGCGACGAGGCTCAAGGCGGACTCCCGCGTCCCCCAGAAGCGGAAGCCGGACATAAACCTCCCTTGATAATCGCGATGGCACCAGAAGTCCGTGTGGGCGTCTTAAACTGCGACAGCGCACGAAGCGACGACAGGTGGCACCGGGTGCGCCGGCTGCTTCGGGATCAGAAGATCACGGCGGCGCTGTTACAAGAGACGCACTTTGACGCCGTGGTACAGGCGCAGGGCCAACACCTGATGGGCGGTCGGTCCTTTTTCAGTAACGGCGTGGCCGGAGCGGCGGGTGTCGCGATCGTGCGCGCCCCGGGGTTCGCCCCGGATCACGTGACGTTCAAAGAGGTGGCGTAGGGCCGCCTCATCACGGCGGAGTTAACTATCGGCGGCACCAGACTGCGGGCACTCAACCTCTGTGCGCCCAGCGCGAGCCGGGAGAGGGCGGCTTTCTCCGCGGGCGCGCTGCGGCGCACGGCGGAGGAGGCGCGCGGCGATGACGGCGTGCCCGCGGTCGTGGGGGGTGACTTTAATTGCATGCTCGCACCGGCCCTCGATCGGAACGGCCCCGAGCCCCACCCGGGGTCGGCGGGGGCGTGGGCCGCCGTCGTCAAGGATTTTGACCCGCCGGACACGTGGCGTCTTCAACACCCGGGCCAGCGCCAACACACGTGGTGCAGGTGCGGCGCGCAGGGGCGAGTGAGCCTCGCGAGGCTGGACCGAATATACGTCGGCGCCGGGGGGGGCACCCCGGGTTTCTCGGACCACCACCTGATGGTCACGAGTCTCCGCCCCCCCCGGTTGAGCAGCGTAGCCCGTATTGGCGCCTGAACACGCAACTGTTGGAGAACGAAGAGTTCCAGGCGGCCTTCAGGGCCTTCTGGAAGGTGTGGGCGGGGAGAAAAGGGTCTGTTCACCTCAATCCAACAATGGTGGGACAACGCGAAAGCCCAAGTGGGAGTGTTGAGCCGGCTCTTCCTGAGCCAACATGCCGCGACCGGGCGGGCGGAGGAGGAGACGCTGCGGGGTCAGCTGCTGGCGATGGAGGAGGAACCGGGTCACCACCAGACAGCCGCGGGCCACCGTGCGCTCCAGGAACAACAGCGGCTGCTGCGTGCGGTCTCCGACCAGGAGGCCTATCGGGGTTTTGTCGAACAGAAAATGCAGCACCTGCACCGCCTGGACGCTCTGACCAGGGCTTTCTTCAGGCAACGGAGCCGGCCGGTGCAAGGGAACGTCATCACTGGCCTGCTGGCGCCGAGCGGTGAGATCCGAACGGGCGACACGGAGATCGCCAAAATCGTCAAAGACTTTTCTGGAACGCTGCTTGCGGCGGAGGGCGTCCGAGAATCCGCACTGGAGGAGCTGCTGCAGGGCGTGCCCAGGCTGGTCCCTCCTGACGCGGAGCTTCTAGAGAGGCCGGTCACCGCCCCGGAGCTCGAGGCCGCGGCGAGACTGTTCGCCGCGGGGAAGGCCCTGGGGATTGACGGCCTCCCTACGGAGTTTTATAGAACCTTCTGGGGCGAGCTTGGCCCAGCGCTAGCCGACGTGATCCACGCGAGCCTGGAGTCGGGAGAACTGCCGCAGAGCAGCAGGAGGGCGGTGGTCACCCTTCTGCCCAAGAGGGGTGACCTGCGCCACGTGTGGAACTGGCGACCGGTGTCCGCGCTGAGTGCGAACTACAAGATTTTGGCGAAAGCGCTGGCAAACCGCCTAAAGACCGTGGCGGGTAGTGTCGTGCACCCGGATCAATCGTACTGTGTCCCCGGGAGAACCATACACGACAACATTGGGACAGCACGGGATATGATTGACCTGGCGGCTGCCCACAGGGTCGACGCCGGCCTTCTATCTCTAGATCAAGAGAAGGCTTTCGACCGTGTGGGTCACGAGTACATGTGTGCAGCGCTGAGGGCCTTCGGCGTCGGCGACGGGTTTATGGCGCACATTCGCCTCCTAGACACCAACGTCAGCAGTATAGTGAAAATTAACGGAAGGCTCCGTGGCCCTCTGGCCGTTACGAGAGGGGTCCGCCAGGGTTGTCCACGATGAGAGATCTGTGTGGAGACACGATGAGACCTCTGAGTGGAGACACGATGAGAGATCTGAGTGGAGACACGATGAGACCTCTGCCTGGAGACACGATGAGAGATCTGAGTGGAGACACGATGAGAGATCTGAGTGGAGACACGATGAGAGATCTGTGTGGAGACACGATGAAAGATCTGTGTGGAGACACGATGAGAGATCTGTGTGGAGACACGATGAGAGATCTGAGTGGAGACACGATGAGATATCTGAGTGGAGACACGATGAGACCTCTGAGTGGAGACACGATGAGAGATCTGTGTGGAGACACGATGAGAGATCTGTGTGGAGACACGATGAGAGATCTGTGTGGAGATACGATGAGACCTCTGAGTGGAGACACGATGAGAGATCTGTGTGGAGACACGTTGAAACCTCTGAGTGGAGACACGATGAGAGATCTGAGTGGAGACACGACGAGAGATCTGAGTGGAGACACGATGAGAGATCTGTGTGGAGACACGATGAGAGATCTGTGTGGAGACACGATGAGAGATCTGAGTGGAGACACGATGAGAGATATGTGTGGAGACACGATGAGACCTCTGAGTGGAGACACGATGAGAGATCTGTGTGGAGACAAGTTGAGAGATCTGAGTGGAAACAAAGAGAGAGCTCTGAGTGGAAACACGATGAGAGATCTGAGTGGAGACACGATGAGAGATCTGAGTAGAGACACGATGAGAGCTCTGTGTGGAGACACGATGAGAGATCTGAGTGGAGACACGATGAGAGATCTGAGTAGAGACACGATGAGAGATCTGAGTAGAGACACGATGAGAGATCTGAGTGGAGACACGATGAGAGATCTGAGTGGAGACACGATGAGAGATCTGAGTGGAGACACGATGAGAGATCTGAGTTGAGACACGATGAGACCTCTGAGTGGAGACACGATGAGAGATCTGAGTGGAGACACGTTGAAACCTCTGAGTGGAGACACGATGAGAGATCTGAGTGGAGACACGATGAGAGATATGAGTGGAGACACGATGAGAGATCTGTGTGGAGACACGATGAGAGATCTGAGTGGAGACACGATGAGAGATCTGAGTGGAGACACGATGAGAGATCTGAGTAGAGACACGATGAGAGATCTGAGTAGAGACACGACAAGAGATCTGAGTGGAGACACGATGAGAGATCTGAGTGGAGACACGATGAGAACTCTGAGTGGAGACACGATGAGAGATCTGTGTGGAGACACGATGAGAGATCTGAGTGGAGACACGATGAGAGATCTGAGTGGAGACACGATGAGAGCTCTGCCTGGAGACACCATGACAGATCTGTGTGGAGACACGTTGAGAGATCTGAGTGGAGACACGATGAGAGATCTGAGTAGAGACACGATGAGAGATCTGAGTGGAGACACGATGAGAGATCTGAGTGGAGACACGATGAGAGATCTGAGTAGAGACACGACAAGAGATCTGAGTGGAGACACGATGAGAGATCTGAGTGGAGACACGATGAGAACTCTGAGTGGAGACACGATGAGAGATCTGTGTGGAGACACGATGAGAGATCTGAGTGGAGACACGATGAGATATCTGAGTGGAGACACGATGAGAGCTCTGCCTGGAGACACCATGACAGATCTGTGTGGAGACACGTTGAGAGATGTGAGTGGAGACACGATGAGAGATCTGAGTAGAGACACGATGAGAGATCTGAGTGGAGACACCATGAGAGATCTGTGTGGAGACACGATGAGAGATCTGAGTGGACACACCATGAGAGATCTGAGTGGAGACACGATGAGACCTCTGTGTGGAGACACGATGAGAGATCTGAGTGGAGACACGATGAGAGATCTGTGTGGAGACACGATGAGAGATCTGAGTGGAGACACGATGAGAGATCTGTGTGGAGACACGATGAGAGATCTGTGTGGAGACACGATGAGAGATCTGAGTAGAGACACGATGAGACCTCTGCCTGGAGACACGATGAGAGATCTGAGTGGAGACACGATGAGAGATGTGTGTGGAGACACGATAAGAGATCTGTGTGGAGACACAGAGAGGGCTCTGAGTGGAGACACGATGAGAGATCTGAGTGGAGACACGATGAGAGATCTGAGTGGAGACACGATGAGAGCTCTGCCTGGAGACACCATGAGAGATCTGAGTGGAGACACGATGAGAGATCTGTGTGGAGACACGATGAGAGATCTGTGTGGAGACACGATGAGAGATCTGAGTAGAGACACGATGAGACCTATGCCTGGAGACACGATGAGATCAGAGTGGAGACACGATGAGAGATCTGAGTGGAGACACGATGAGAGATCTGAGTGGAGACACGATGAGAGATCTGAGTGGAGACACGATGAGAGATCTGAGTGGAGACACGATGAGAGATCTGAGTGGAGACACGATGAGAGATCTGAGTAGAGACACGATGAGAGATCTGAGTGGAGACACGATGACAGCTCTGAGTGGAGACACGATGAGAGATCTGAGTGGAGACACGATGAGAGATCTGAGTGGAAACAAAGAGAGAGCTCTGAGTGGAAACACGATGAGAGATCTGAGTGGAGACACGATGAGAGATCTGAGTGGAGACACGATGAGAGATCTGAGTGGAGACACGATGAGAGATCTGAGTTGAGACACGATGAGACCTCTGAGTGGAGACACGATGAGAGATCTGAGTGGAGACACGTTGAAACCTCTGAGTGGAGACACGTTGAGAGATCTGAGTGGAGACACGATGAGCTGCCGTCGTAGGCCGTAGGACTGCGAGGAGTGGTGGGTGCAGATGCAGCACTTGTCGTAGTTTCTAAAATACATTAAAAAGGGGGAACATAGAGAGAGCATCGGGGGGGGGGGGGTGGCGGGGGGTAGAGAGAGAGTGGAGAGAGAGAGAGAGGGGGGGGGGGGGTAGAGAGAGAGGGGGTAGAGAGGGGGTAGAGATAGAGAGGGGGTAGAGATAGAGAGGGGGTAGAGAGAGAGGGGGTAGAGAGAGAGGGGGTAGAGAGGAGGTAGAGATAGAGAGCGGGTAGAGCGAGAGGGTGTAGAGAGAGAGGTAGAGAGAGAGGGGGTAGAGAGAGAGGGGTAGAGAGAGAGGGGGTAGAGATAGAGAGGGGATAGAGAGAGAGTGGGGGTAGAGAGAGAGAGAGGGGGTAGAGAGAGAGGGGATAGAGAGATAGTGGGGGTAGAGAGAGAGAGGGGGTAGAGAGAGAGGGGGTAGAGAGGTAGGTGGTAGAGAGAGAGGGGGTAGATAGAGAGGGGGTAGAGAGAGAGGGGGTAGAGAGAGAGGGAAGGGGTAAGGAGGAGGAGCAGAGCGTTCTTCTTCGTGTTGAGGTTTGTGTCTACGAAGAAAGTCGAACAGATTGATTTTGTTTCACAATGGGAAAACACGTGAAATCTTTCATTTAAAAAAGGGGGGGGGGGGGAAGCACATAAAGCAAAGTAATGGAAAAAAACACAAAAAACGAAATGACGAACGAAGCAAAGTCTCGACTCCAGCGAGCATCTTCTTGTTTCCTCTGATCGTAGAGAGAGAGGCAGGTCACGGGATCTCTCTCTCTCTGTGCGCTCCCTCACCAGAGCGGTGATCTCCGATCCCGCTCACACACACACACAGAGTAAATATTCGTCCCATGACGGTCAAACCGAAATTTAAAAAAAAATCAGAGCTGGAATTTAGACAAATTAAGTGCAGAACCACGTTTCATTTCATGTGGTTGTTTTTGGTGGTGGTGGTGGTGGTGATGGCACAGTAGGGGGCACAGGTGATGCATCTTACACTCATCTCAGTCAGCCATGGCACCTGCTGGGTCTGTCCCGAGACCTGCTCCTGTCAGCAGCGAGCCTTCGACACTTCACGCGATAGCCTCAAAGTGCACCTAGCCTGGCACGGGTGCCGTGGTCACGTCGCGTTCACTTAGCGGCGAATGGCGGGTGTCGCTATTGGTTGATGGTGGCGGTGATAATGGTGATGGTGGCAGTGATGATGGTGCTGGTGATGGCGTTGATGATGGTGATGGTGCTGGTTCTAGATTTAAAGCTTTCGTGACTGCAAGGATCCATACTCTTTGGTTCTATTCGGTAAAGTCACGTAGGTAAAAAATTAAACAGCAAAAATCACGACGTTTCGGCCACAACACAAGCGGCCTTCATCAGGTGAAGGGATCAGGTTGTCTCGATGACAGCGCTGGAGTGAAACACAGCCACGCTCAGACCGCGGACCTTTAAGCTGTGTGCGCGGAAACAAGGTGCCTTGAAACAATACCTACTTTACTTGGAATGGCTCCTTCTACAAACAAAATGAGGGTACCCCCATGGGATCCCCCTTGTCACCAGTGATAGCCAATATTTTCATGGAGAAATTTGAATCAGACGCCATCCAGACTTCCACCCTCAGACCTTCCCTGTGGAAGATATGTGTGGATGACACTTTCGTCATTTGGCTACATGGCCTCCCAGCTCTGAACCTTTTCCTACACCACATCATTTCCAGACATCCCGCCATCAAATTCACCATGGAAGTGGAGAAAGATGGCAAGCTACCATTCTTAGATGTTCTGTTTGAGAGGAGACCTGATGGCTCATTGGGGCATTCTGTCTACAGGAAACCCACCCACACAGATTCCTACTTGAAACCTGATTCCCACCACCACCCAGCCCAAAATAATTCTCTCATCAAAACTTTATACCATAGGGCTCATTGCATTTCGGACCAACACCACCTGACCAGTGAATTAAAACATGTACACCTGGCCCTCAAAAGGAATGTATACTCTGACCGTACCATCCGCCAAGCTGTTTCTCCCTCCGTACAGAAACAACCACTTGATACTCCGGTCAAAACCATCACACTACCATATATAGCAGGCGTTACTAAAAAGATTTCCAAAATTCTAAACAAACTCAAGATCCAGGTCCGGTTCAATACAGTACACAAAATTCGTTATCTGATCCCATCCGTGAAGGATGTCATTCCTGACTTACAGTACCCCGGGGTTTACAAATTGAGTTGTACCTGCGGTGATTGCTATATCAGGGAGACAAAGCGACATGTATCTGACCAAATTCGCGAGCACAAATCAGATTTGAAACACGGCAAAACGAATTCTTCTGCCGTGGCTGATCACTGTTACAACGCTGTGGGTGATCACGATATAATTTTCTCCGATACCAAGGTTCTTTGCAAACCCACGGGTTTTTATCAGAGATTTGTTCACGAGGCAATTCAGATCTACAAACACAGACACAATTTCAACCGAGAAGATGGTTTCAAATTAAGCAACCATTGGAAAGATGTTCTAAATAGAACTAAACATTAAACTAATTTTTAATGGTACAGTATATTTTTCAAGTAGTGGTACCCCAAACTTTCGCAGCTCTTAAAAATTCCTTTTCACACCATCAATAGGTAAACTCCCCCCCCTCCCCGCGCCAAACGGCAAGTCCACCCGCACGTACACCACCACTATGCTAAGTCGGCCAATCAAATGCTAATTTTTATGCTAATTCCTTTGTCAAGGCACCTTGTTTCCTCACATACAGCTTAAAGGTACGCGGTCTGAGCGTGGCTGTGTTTCACTCCAGCGCTGTCCTCGAGACAACCTGATCCCTTCACCTGATGAAGGCCGCTTGTGTTGTGGCCGAAACGTCGTGATTTTTGTTGTTTTATTTTTACCTACGTGACTTTACCGAATAGAACCAAAAAGGATGGTGCTGGTGATGGTGGCGGTGATAATGGTGATGGTGGCAGTGATGGTGGCAGTGATGATGGTCATGGTGCTGGTGATGGCGTTGATGATGGCCGTGGTAATGGTGGTGATGATGGCGATTGCCGTGATGAGCGTAACGATAATGACGTCATCCACCACCATTCACCTCCGAGAGGAGGCGACGTAGCGAGTTAATTATATCTCTCTTAATTGGAACACTCTCCTGGGAAAATGAACACGAATTAGGTGGGGAGGGAGGAGAGGGGGGGAGAGGGGGGAGAGAGGGGGAGATACACAGTCTAAAAAAAATGCACGAAAAATGTCAAACCGTTCAGAAATGTGCTCGCATGCTCCCCCCTAATTAGGGCCATTAGCCAGCTGAGGGGTAGACGCTAATGCGCGCGCGATCCGAGTCGCGACTAATTGATATATTCACTGAATCCGTGGCAGGATCATGTGGATGACTTGCCACGTCTTCCTCCGGCCCACGCGTGCTTCCCCCACTCGGGGTGACGCGAAGCGCCAGGCGGAGAGAGCCGAGGCCAAGGAGTCGAACCGTGGTGGCCGAGCTCCGTAGCGCTCCACCACCACCACCACCACCCCCATGCGCGCACTCGCCACGGCAGCTTGTAGAGCCGAGGGTGGCCTCACTTCCGACTTTGACTCGATGTGGATTTCGGCTGAATGTCTGCGGGCTTCCAAGGATGTCTGCTCGGGATGATTCTGTCACCCCCACCACCAACACCCACCCACCACTCACCACCCACCCTCACATCCCAGCCACCACCAACACCCACCCACCCTCACATCCCACCCACCACCCACCCTCACATCCCACCCACCACCCACCCTCACATCCCACCCACCACCCACCCACCCACCACCCACCCACCCTCACATCCCAGCCACCCTCACACCCTTGCAGCGAGGTCTCAGCCCCCATCAGTGCCCCCGCGCCAACACTCTCATCAATCAATGACCAATCAATTAAATTTAGATTTAAAATAAAACACAAAGACGACCGCACGGGGCTTCACATCGTCACGGGAGGCTCCTTGAGAAATGGGGGGCGCGGTGCGGGGCGGTTTGGGGGTGGGGGGCGCTATCGGGTTGTGGTGGTGAAGGATGGCCGGATTGGGATGCTGTGGGGTTTGACAGCGGAGCTGGGAAACAGTTTATGATTGGCTGCTGACGAGTTGACACCTCATTTAACAGCCCCGTGTGCGCGTGTGTGTGCGTGCGTGTGTGTGCACGTGTGTGCGTGCGTGTGTGCGTGCGTGTGTGCGCGCGTGTGTGTGCGCGTGCGTGCGTGCGTGTGTGTGGGCGTGCGTGTGTGCGTGCGCGTGTGCGCGTGCGTGTGTGTGTGCGCGTGTGTGTGCGTGTGTGCGCGTGTGTGTGTGCGTGTACGCGTGTGTGTGCGTGTGTGTGTGCGCGACAGCGATTGGGGGGAGCGGTGGCGCACCGGTTAGCGCACTGCGCTACGAACCCGGCGACCCGAAATCGATTCCTGCTCACGGCCAACAGCAACATTTGCCCCAACAGTCTGTCAAGGCTATACGGGGGATCTTTGTCTTTGTGTGTGAGAGTGAGTGTGTATCCTAGCTGCTGCTCGCTAACTGCACTTGCCCCATCAGTGTGTCAAGGCTATACGGGGGATCTTTGTCTTTGTGTGTGAGAGTGAGTGAGTGTGTATCCTAGCTGGTGCTCGCTAACTGCACTTGCCCCATCAGTGTGTCAAGGCTATACGGGGGATCTTTGTCTTTGTGTGTGAGAGTGAGTGAGTGTGTATCCCAGCCGGTGATCGCTAACTGCACTTACCCCATCAGTCTGTTGAGGCTACACGGGGGATCTTTGTCTTTGTGTGTGAGAGTGAGTGAGTGTGTATCCCAGCCGGTGATCGCTAACTGCACTTACCCCATCAGTCTGTCAAGGCTATACGGGGGATCTTTGTCTTTGTGTGTGAGAGTGAGTGAGTGTGTATCCCAGCCGGTGATCGCTAACTGCACTTGCCCCATCAGTCTGGTGAGGCTATACGGGGGATCTTTGTCTTTGTGTGTGAGAGTGAGTGTGTATCCTAGCTGGTGCTCGCTAACTGCACTTACCCCATCAGTCTGTTAAGGCTATACGGGGGATCTTTGTCTTTGTGTGTGAGAGTGAGGGAGTGTGTATCCCAGCCGGTGATCGCTAACTGCACTTGCCCCAACAGTCTGTCAAGGCAATACGGGGGATCTTTGTCTTTGTGTGTGAGAGTGAGTGAGTGTGTATCCCAGCCGGTGATCGCTAACTGCACTTACCCCATCAGTCTGTTGAGGCTACACGGGGGATCTTTGTCTTTGTGTGTGAGAGTGAGTGAGTGTGTATCCCAGCCGGTGATCGCTAACTGCACTTACCCCATCAGTCTGTCAAGGCTATACGGGGGATCTTTGTCTTTGTGTGTGAGAGTGAGTGAGTGTGTATCCCAGCCGGTGATCGCTAACTGCACTTACCCCATCAGTCTGTCAAGGCTATACGGGGGATCTTTGTCTTTGTGTGTGAGAGTGAGTGAGTGTGTATCCCAGCCGGTGATCGCTAACTGCACTTACCCCATCAGTCTGTCAAGGCTATACGGGGGATCTTTGTCTTTGTGTGTGAGAGTGAGTGAGTGTGTATCCTAGCTGGTGCTCGCTAACTGCACTTGCCCCATCAGTCTGTTAAGGCTATACGGGGGATCTTTGTCTTTGTGTCCCAGCCGGTTTCGCGTTCGCCGTTTTCTCGTCACGGAGGTTTGCGGTTGGAATCCAGCGGCTGCCTTAGTTATTTAGAAGCACGCGTTTAGAGGAATTGGCTGCTGTAAATGTCGACACGATGATAAGGCCACTTCGTTGAGCTACCATTTGTGATAGCCAGCTCGCTTCTGATTAAAAACAAAGTTACCTAGCTCAGAGACAAGAATATAAACATTTGTTTTTTATATAGTTTAATTTGCGTCACTCACAGCGGAGGGAGTTAAGGATTCCGTGACATGATTCGTAAGAGCAGGTCATTGCGTCAGGGGCAAAATTTGCCAAAATCGAAAATGACCCCGCAAATAACTCAATTGGGAGAAACACAAAGATCCCCCGTGTAGCCTTTACAGACTGCTGGGGCAAGTGCTGTTAGCGAGCAGCACCTGTGAAGGCCTACGCGGTACACGAGGAGGTGGGTGTCCAACACCACGCCCGACCGCCTTTGTCTCCCCAGTGGCGATGTTTACTACACACCGCACCAGGTGCTCGTTTGAGGCTGAGTACAGCTCTACGCGCCGCCACGAAGCAGCAGGGACGTGTGGTCAGGGGAGAAGAGCCTCCTCACCTGACACACTCAAATGAAAATCTCTCCCACTGATGTGTGTGTGTTATAAATGTCATTTCTGTTTGATTACAATCGTTACAGAGAGATAGCAACGGGCACGCGCTTATTGCCCACGCTGCCTCCTCGCCTCTCGTCTCTGTCTCTCGTCTCTGTCTCTCGTCTCTGTCTCTCGTCTCTGTCTCCTCGTCTCTGTCTCTGTCTCTGCCTCTCGTCTCTGTCTCCTCGTCTCTGTCTCTCGTCTCTGTCTCCTCGTCTCTGTCTCCTCGTCTCTCGTCTCTGTCTTCTCGTCTCTGTCTCTCGTCTCTGTCTCTCGTCTCTGTCTCCTCGTCTCTCGTCTCTGTCTCTCGTCTCTGTCTCCTCGTCTCTGTCTCTCGTCTCTGTCTCCTCGTCTCTGTCTCCTCGTCTCTCGTCTCTGTCTTCTCGTATCTGTCTCTCGTCTCTGTCTCTCGTCTCTGTCTCCTCGTCTCTCGTCTCTGTCTCTCGTCTCTGTCTCCTCGTCTCTGTCTCTCGTCTCTGTCTCCTCGTCTCTGTCTCCTCGTCTCTCGTCTCTGTCTCTCGTCTCTGTCTCCTCGTCTCTGTCTCTGTCTCTGCCTCTCGTCTCTGTCTCCTCGTCTCTGTCTCTCGTCTCTGTCTCCTCGTCTCTGTCTCCTCGTCTCTCGTCTCTGTCTTCTCGTCTCTGTCTCTCGTCTCTGTCTCTCGTCTCTGTCTCTCGTCTCTGTCTCCTCGTCTCTCGTCTCTGTCTCCTCGTCTTTGTCTCTCGTCTCTGTCTCCTTGTCTCTGTCTCCTCGTCTCTGTCTCTCGTCTCTGTCTCCTCGCCTCTCGTCTCTGTCTCCTCGTCTCTGTCTCCTCGTCTCTCGTCTCTGTCTCCTCGTCTCTGTCTTCTCGTCTCTGTCTCTCGTCTCTGTCTCTCGTCTCTGTCTTCTCGTCTCTGTCTCTCGTCTCTGTCTCCTCGTCTCTCGTCTCTGTCTCTCGTCTCTGTCTCTCGTCTCTGTCTCCTCGTCTCTGTCTCTGTCTCTCGTCTCTGTCTTCTCGTGTCTGTCTCTCGTCTCTGTCTTCTCGTCTCTGTCTCTCGTCTCTGTCTCCTCGTCTCTGTCTCTCGTCTCTGTCTCCTCGTCTCTCGTCTCTGTTTCTCGTCTCTGTCTCTGTCTCCTTGTCTCTGTCTCTCGTCTCTGTCTCCTCGTCTCTCGTCTCTGTCTCTCGTATCTGTCTCTCGTCTCTGTCTCCTCGTCTCTGTCTCTGTCTCTCGTCTCTGTCTTCTCGTCTCTGTCTCTGTCTTCTCGTCTCTGTCTCTCGTCTCTGTCTCCTCGTCTCTGTCTCTCGTCTCTGTCTCTCGTCTCTGTCTCCTCGTCTCTCGTCTCTGTCTCTCGTCTCTGTCTCTGTCTCCTCGTCTCTGTCTCCTCGTCTCTCGTCTCTGTCTCTCGTCTCTGTCTCTCGTCTCTGTCTTCTCGTCTCTGCCTCTCGTCTCTGTCTCTCGTCTCTGTCTCTCGTCTCTGTCTCCTCGTCTCTGTCTCTCGTCTCTGTCTCCTCGTCTTTGCCTCTCGTCTCTGTCTCTCGTCTCTGTCTCTCGTCTCTGTCTCCTCGTCTCTGTCTCTCGTCTCTGTCTCCTGGCCTCTCGTCTCTGTCTCCTCGTCTCTGTCTCCTCGTCTCTGCCTCTCGTCTCTGTCTCCTCGTCTCTGTCTCTCGTCTCTGTCTCCTCGTCTCTGTCTCCTCGTCTCTGTCTCTCTTCTCTGCCTCTCGTCTCTGTCTCTCGTCTCTGTCTCTCGTCTCTGTCTCCTGGCCTCTCGTCTCTGTCTCCTCGTCTCTGCCTCTCGTCTCTGTCTCTCGTCTCTGTCTCCCGTCTCTGTCTCTCGTCTCTGTTTCTCGTCTCCTCGTCTCTGTCTCCCGTCTCTGTCTCTCGTCTCTGTTTCTCGTCTCCTCGTCTCTGTCTCCTCGTCTCTGTCTCTCGTCTCTGTCTCTCGTCTCTGTCTCCCGTCTCTGCCTCTCGTCTCTGTCTCTCGTCTCTGTCTCCTCGTCTCCCGTCTCTGCCTCTCGTCTCTGTCTCTCGTCTGTCTCCTCGTCTCTGTCTCACGTCTCTGTCTCCTCGTCTCTGTCTCCTCGTCTCTCGTCTCTGTCTCTCGTCTCTGTCTCTGTCTCCTTGTCTCTGTCTCTCGTCTCTGTCTCCTCGTCTCTCGTCTCTGTCTCTCGTCTCTGTCTCTCGTCTCTGTCTCCTCGTCTCTGTCTCTGTCTCTCGTCTCTGTCTTCTCGTCTCTGTCTCTCGTCTCTGTCTTCTCGTCTCTGTCTCTCGTCTCTGTCTCCTCGTCTCTGTCTCTCGTCTCTGTCTCCTCGTCTCTCGTCTCTGTCTCTCGTCTCTGTCTCTGTCTCCTCGTCTCTGTCTCCTCGTCTCTGTCTCTCGTCTCTGTCTCCTCGTCTCTCGTCTCTGTCTCTCGTCTCTGTCTCTCGTCTCTGTCTCTCGTCTCTGTCTTCTCGTCTCTGCCTCTCGTCTCTGTCTCTCGTCTCTGTCTCCTCGTCTCTGTCTCTCGTCTCTGTCTCTTCGTCTCTGCCTCTCGTCTCTGTCTCTCGTCTCTGTCTCTCGTCTCTGTCTCCTCGTCTCTGTCTCTCGTCTCTGTCTCCTGGCCTCTCGTCTCTGTCTCCTCGTCTCTGTCTCCTCGTCTCTGCCTCTCGTCTCTGTCTCCTCGTCTCTGTCTCTCGTCTCTGTCTCCTCGTCTCTGTCTCCTCGTCTCTGTCTCTCTTCTCTGCCTCTCGTCTCTGTCTCTCGTCTCTGTCTCTCGTCTCTGTCTCCTGGCCTCTCGTCTCTGTCTCCTCGTCTCTGCCTCTCGTCTCTGTCTCTCGTCTCTGTCTCCCGTCTCTGTCTCTCGTCTCTGTTTCTCGTCTCCTCGTCTCTGTCTCTCGTCTCTGTCTCTCGTCTCTGTCTCCCGTCTCTGCCTCTCGTCTCTGTCTCTCGTCTCTGTCTCCTCGTCTCCCGTCTCTGCCTCTCGTCTCTGTCTCTCGTCTGTCTCCTCGTCTCTGTCTCTCGTCTCTGTCTCCTCGTCTCTGTCTCCTCGTCTCTGCCTCTCGTCTCTGTCTCTCGTCTCTGTCTCCTCGTCTCCCGTCTCTGTCTCTCGTCTCTGTCTCTCGTCTCTGTCTCCTCGTCTCCCGTCTCTGTCTCCTCGTCTCTGTCTCTCGTCTCTGTCTCTCGTCTCTGCCTCTCGTCTCTGTCTCCTCGTCTCTGTCTCCTCGTCTCCCGTCTCTGTCTCCTCGTCTCTGTCTCCTCGTCTCTGTCTCCTCGTCTCCCGTCTCTGCCTGCTCACAGTGCAGCTCCGCAAATGTGGCGACGTGGACCACGCAGACGATTGGAATCGTACAGAAACCACGTGACGCAGATCAGTGGGGGAAATGTTGATTTTGTCTCTATAGGGCCGTCCATAAATGACGTCACGCACCTACGGGGGAGGGGGGTCAGACATTTGTGACGATGTGTGACGAGGGGGGGGGTTTGAGAAATGTGACGTCACATCAAAATGCGCAACTTTAAATATAAACAACACGTTCTACTTAATTAAATATAATTGTTATAACAACACTAATTTTGATTACATTTAATTATTAACTATTTGATAATTTAAATTTTACTAAGGTCACCTTTGATTTATTCTCATGAAGGAGCATTTTGCTTCTTCATCGGAGAATGGAGAAGCATAAATTTAGTTATTAAACATTTTGATTTTAATGATTCTACCAGGGCTTTTCATTCTGTGGAAAGAATATGTGATTGTTATAATTGTACTCTCCATTTTGCTTCATTCCACTACAAAGTTTCAAGTATATTTTTTATAGTTTGAATATATGATAATTTTAAGAGAATTTCAGTTTTAGTTAGACGTTTATTTTCAAGTGAATTTTATGCTAAATTTCAGCTTCCCAACGCCTCCTTTTAATAAATGTTTCTCCTACAATATCATAGTGCAGCGCCACATTAAACACGTACTACAAAGACAATAGTTTAAAGTGAGTTGAAGCATAGTTTATTTTCAAAATGGAAATATGGTTTTGGGGGGGGCAGAGCTTTGTGACGTCATATTTTAGGGGGGGTCTGACTTTTTGTGACGCCGTGTGACGAGATGGGGGGGGGGGGTAAAAAATCGTCCAAAATTGCGTGACGTCATTTATGGACGGCCCCCCAACACATGTGATTACTTTCCATAACGGCTATTTTCATTGGAGTATGTCAGGTGAGGCACTGCCTCCCCCTGCCTCCCCTAGCGGCTCCCCCCCACGCTGTGAGGAAGAGGCACACGGAGCAAGCGGTGCCCCACCCTGGCTCATGGCCCCCACCGGAAACACCCCGACCCACGTGATCACGACTGTCGTGATGCTAGCCACATTAACAAGCGGCTGGATGGCTGAAGCGGCGAGAGATGACCGTTGTGGTGTGTGGTGGTATAAGGGCGTCCCAGTTTGGGTGAAGGGAAAGGTGTGTAGTGTATAGTGTAGAGTATAGTGTAGTGTATAGTGTAGTGTATAGTAGTACATAGTGTAGTGTATAGTGTGTAGTGTAGTGTGTATTATATAGTGTAGTGTATAGTGTAGTGTATAGTGTAGTGTATAGTAGTACATAGTGTAGTGTATAGTGTGTAGTGTAGTGTGTATTATATAGTGTAGTGTATAGTGTAGTGTATAGTGTAGTGTATAGTGTATAGTGTAGTGCATAGTAGTGTATAGTGTAGTGTATAGTGTAGTGTATAGTAGTACAAAGTGTAGTGCATAGTAGTGTTTAGTGTAGTGTATAGTGTAGTGTATAGTGTAGTGTAGTGTATAGTGTAGTGTATAGTAGTACATAGTGTAGTGTATAGTGTAGTGTATAGTGTAGTGTGTAGTAGTACATAGGGTAGTGCATAGTAGTGTATAGTGTAGTATATAGTGTAGTGTATAGTGTAGTGTATAGTGTAGTGTAGTGTGTAGTGTATAGTAGTACATAGTGTAGTGTATAGTGTAGTGTATAGTGTAGTGTAGTCTATAGTGTATAGTGTAGTGTATAATGTAGTGTAGTGTATAGTGTAGTGAATAGTGTAGTGTATAGTGTAGTGTATTGTATAGTAGTGTATAGTGTAGTGTAATGTATAGTGTAGTGAATAGTGCAGTGTGTAGTGTATAGTGCAGTGTATAGTGGTAGTGTAGTGTATAGTAGTGTATAGTGTAGTGTATAGTGTAGTGTGTAGTGTATAGTGTAGTGTATAGTAGTGTAGTGTATAGTGTATTGTATAGTAGTGTATAGTGTAGTGTATAATGTAATGTATAGTGTAGTAAATAGTATAGTGTGTAGTGTATAGTGCAGCGTATAGTGGTAGTGTAGTGTATAGTAGTGTATAGTGTAGTGTATAGTGTAGTGTATAGTGTACAGTGTAGTGTATAGTAGTGTAGTGTATAGTGTAGTGTATAGTAGTGTATAGTGTAGTGTATAGTGTAGTGTAGTGTATAGTGTGTGTAGTGTAATGTATAGTGTAGTGTAGTGTGTAGTGTATAGTAGTACATAGTGTAGTGTATAGTGTAGTGTATAGTGTAGTGTAGTCTATAGTGTATAGTGTAGTGTATAATGTAGTGTAGTGTATAGTGTAGTGAATAGTGTAGTGTGTAGTGTATTGTATAGTAGTGTATAGTGTAGTGTAATGTATAGTGTAGTGAATAGTGCAGTGTGTAGTGTATAGTGCAGTGTATAGTGGTAGTGTAGTGTATAGTAGTGTATAGTGTAGTGTATAGTGTAGTGTGTAGTGTATAGTGTAGTGTATAGTAGTGTAGTGTATAGTGTATTGTATAGTAGTGTATAGTGTAGTGTATAATGTAATGTATAGTGTAGTAAATAGTATAGTGTGTAGTGTATAGTGCAGCGTATAGTGGTAGTGTAGTGTATAGTAGTGTATAGTGTAGTGTATAGTGTAGTGTATAGTGTACAGTGTAGTGTATAGTAGTGTAGTGTATAGTGTAGTGTATAGTAGTGTATAGTGTAGTGTATAGTGTAGTGTAGTGTATAGTGTGTGTAGTGTAATGTATAGTGTAGTGTAGTGTGTAGTGTATAGTAGTGTATAGCGTAGTGTATAGTAGTGTAGTGTATAGTGTAGTGTATAGTGCAGTGTATAGTGGTAGTGTATAGTTTAGTGTAGTATGGAGTGTATAGTGTAGTGTATAGTGTAGTGTATAGTAGTGTATAGTGTAGTGTATAGTGTATAGTAGTACATAGTGTAGGGTAGTGTGTAGTGTATAGTGTAGTGTATAGTATACTGTATAGTAGTGTATAGTGTAGTGTATAGTGTAGTGCATAGGGTATAGTGTTGTGCATAGTGTAGTGTATAGTGTAGTGTGAAGTGTATAGTGCAGTGTATAGTGCAGTGTATAGTGTAGTGTATAGTGGTGTATAGTGTAGTGTACAGTGTAATGTATAGTATAGTGTAGTGTGTAGTGTAGTGCATAGTAGTGCAGTGTGTAGTGTAATGTATAGTGTAGTGTATAGTGTAGTGCATAGTGTATAGTCAGTGTATAGTAGTGTATAGTGTAGTGTATAGTAGTGTATAGTAGTGTATAGTGAAGTGTATAGTGTATTGTATAGTAGTGTATAGTGTAGTGTATAGTGTAGTGTGTAGTGTAGTGTGTATTGTATAGTGTAGTGTATAGTGTAGTGTATAGTGGAGTGTATAGTGTAGTGTATAGTAGTGTATAGTGTAGTGTATAGTGTAGTCTATAGTATAGTGATTAGTGAAGTGTATAGTGTAGTGTATAGTGTAGTGTATAGTGTAGTGTATAGTGCAGTGTATAGTTCAGTGTATAGTGTATAGTGGTAGCGTGATGTATAGTGTAGTGTATAGTGTGTGTTTAGTGCAGTGTATAGTGTAGTGTATAGTGTGTGTATAGTGTAGTGTATAGTGGTAGTGTATAGTGTAGTGTATAGTGTAGTATACTAATGTAGTGTATAGTGTAGTGTATAGTGTAGTGAATAGTGGTAGTGTATAGTGTAGTGTATAGTGTAGTGCATAGTGTAGTAGTGTGTAGTGTATAGTTTAGTGTATAGTGTAGCGTATAGTAGTGTATAGTGTATTGCATAGTGTAGTGTATAGTGTAGTGTATAGTGTTGTGCATAGTGTAGTGTATAGTGTAGTGTATAGTGTAGTGTAGTGTGTAGTGTATAGTTCAGTGTATAGTGCAGTGTATAGTAGTGTATAGTAGTGTATAGTGTAGTGTATAGTATAGTGTATAGTGTAGTGTGTAGTGTAGTGTATAGTAGTGTAGTGTGTAGTGTCATGTATAGTGTAGTGTATAGTGTAGGGCATAGTTTATAGTCTAGTGAATAGAAGTGTATAGTGTAGTGCATAGTAGTGTATAGTAGTGTATAGTGAAGTGTATAGTGTAGTGTATAGTAGTGTATAGTGTAGTGTATAGTGTAGTGTGTATTGTATGGTTTAGTGTATAGTGTAGTGTATAGTGTAGTGTATAGTGCAGTGTATAGTATTGTATAGTGTAGTGTATAGTGTAGTGTATAGTGTAGTGTATAGTAGTGTACAGTGTAGTGTATAGTGAAGTGTATAGTGTAGTGTATAGTGTAGTGTATAATGTAGTGTATAGTGTGTGTATAGTGCAGTGTATAGTGTAGTGTATAGTGTGTGTATAGTGTAGTGTATAGTGTAGTGAATAGTGTAGTGTATAGTGTAGTGTATAGTTTATAGTGTAGTGTATAGTAGTATATATAGTGTAGTGTATAGTGCAGTGTATAGTGTGTAGTGGTAGTGTATAGTGAAGTGTATAGTGTAGTGTATAGTGCAGTGTATAGTGTAGTGTATAGTGGTAGTGTATAGTAGTGTATAGTGTAGTGTATAGTGTAGTGTGTAGTGTAGCATATAGTGTGTGTATACTGTAATGTATAGTGTAGTGTATAGTGTGTGTATAGTGTAGTGTAGGGTGAAGTGTATAGTGCAGTGTATAGTTTAGTGTATAGTGGTAGTGTTTAGTGCAGTGTGTTGTGTAGTGTATAGTGTGTGTATAGTGTTGTGTAGTGTATAGTGCAGTGTATAGTGTAGTGTATAGTGTAGTGTATAGAGTAGTGTATAGTGTAGTGTAGTGTGTATTGTATATTGTAGTGTATAGTGATATTGTAGTGTATAGTGTAGTGTATAGTGTAGTGAATAGTGGTAGTGTATAGTGTAGTGTATAGTGGTAGTGTATAGTGTAGTGTATAGTGTAGTATACTAGTGTAGTGTATAGTGTAGTGTATAGTGTAGTGAATAGTGTAGTGTATAGTGTAGTGTATAGTGGTAGTGTATAGTGTAGTCTATAGTGGTAGTGTACAGTGTAGTGAATAGTGTAGTGTATAGTGTAGTGTATAGTGGTAGTGTATAGTGTAGTGTATAGTGTAGTATACTAGTGTAGTGTATAGTGTAGTGTAGTGAATAGTGGTAGTGTATAGTGTAGTGTATAGTGGTAGTGTATAGTGTAGTCTATACTGTAGTATACTAGTGTAGTGTACAGTGTAGTGTATAGTGTAGTGAATAGTGTAGTGTATAGTGTAGTGTGTAGTGTAGTGTATAGTAGTGTAGTGTGTAGTGTCATGTATAGTGTAGTGTATAGTGTAGGGCATAGTTTATAGTCTAGTGAATAGAAGTGTATAGTGTAGTGCATAGTAGTGTATAGTAGTGTATAGTGAAGTGTATAGTGTAGTGTATAGTAGTGTATAGTGTAGTGTATAGTGTAGTGTGTATTGTATGGTTTAGTGTATAGTGTAGTGTATAGTGTAGTGTATAGTGCAGTGTATAGTATTGTATAGTGTAGTGTATAGTGTAGTGTATAGTGTAGTGTATAGTAGTGTACAGTGTAGTGTATAGTGAAGTGTATAGTGTAGTGTATAGTGTAGTGTATAATGTAGTGTATAGTGTGTGTATAGTGCAGTGTATAGTGTAGTGTATAGTGTGTGTATAGTGTAGTGTATAGTGTAGTGAATAGTGTAGTGTATAGTGTAGTGTATAGTTTATAGTGTAGTGTATAGTAGTATATATAGTGTAGTGTATAGTGCAGTGTATAGTGTGTAGTGGTAGTGTATAGTGAAGTGTATAGTGTAGTGTATAGTGCAGTGTATAGTGTAGTGTATAGTGGTAGTGTATAGTAGTGTATAGTGTAGTGTATAGTGTAGTGTGTAGTGTAGCATATAGTGTGTGTATACTGTAATGTATAGTGTAGTGTATAGTGTGTGTATAGTGTAGTGTAGGGTGAAGTGTATAGTGCAGTGTATAGTTTAGTGTATAGTGGTAGTGTTTAGTGCAGTGTGTTGTGTAGTGTATAGTGTGTGTATAGTGTTGTGTAGTGTATAGTGCAGTGTATAGTGTAGTGTATAGTGTAGTGTATAGAGTAGTGTATAGTGTAGTGTAGTGTGTATTGTATATTGTAGTGTATAGTGATATTGTAGTGTATAGTGTAGTGTATAGTGTAGTGAATAGTGGTAGTGTATAGTGTAGTGTATAGTGGTAGTGTATAGTGTAGTGTATAGTGTAGTATACTAGTGTAGTGTATAGTGTAGTGTATAGTGTAGTGAATAGTGTAGTGTATAGTGTAGTGTATAGTGGTAGTGTATAGTGTAGTCTATAGTGGTAGTGTACAGTGTAGTGAATAGTGTAGTGTATAGTGTAGTGTATAGTGGTAGTGTATAGTGTAGTGTATAGTGTAGTATACTAGTGTAGTGTATAGTGTAGTGTAGTGAATAGTGGTAGTGTATAGTGTAGTGTATAGTGGTAGTGTATAGTGTAGTCTATACTGTAGTATACTAGTGTAGTGTACAGTGTAGTGTATAGTGTAGTGAATAGTGTAGTGTATAGTGTAGTGTATAGTGGTAGTGTATAGTGCAGTGTATAGTGTAGTTTACTAATCTAGTGTATAGTGTAGTGTATAGTGTAGTAAATAGGGGTAGTGTATAGTGTAGTGTATAGTGTAGTGTATAGTGTAGTAGTCTGTAGTGTATAGTGTAGTGTATAGTGTAGTGTATAGTAGTGTATAGTGTAGTGTATAGTGTAGTGCATAGTGTATAGCGTTGTGAATAGTGCAGTGTATAGTGTATTGTAGTGTGTAGTGTATAATGCAGTGTATAGTGCAGTGTATAGTGGTAATGTATAGTGTAGTGTATAGTGTAGTGTATAGTAGTGTATAGTGCAGTGTATACTGTAATGTATAGTATAGTGTATAGTGTAGTGTGTAGTGTAGTGTATAGTAGTGTAGTGTAATGTATAGTGTAGTGCATAGTGTATAGTATAGTGAATAGTGTAGTGTATAGTAGTGTATAGTGAAGTGTATAGTGTAGTGTATAGTCGTGTATAGTGTAGTGTATAGTGTAGTGTAGTGTGTATTGTATAGTGTAGTGTATAGTGTAGTGTATAGTGCAGTGTATAGTGTAGTATATAGTAGTGTATAGTGTAGTGTATTCTATAGTGTAGTGTATAGTAGTGTACAGTGTAGTGTATAGTGAAGTGTATAGTGTATAGTGTAGTGTATAGTGTAGTGTATACTATAGTGTCGTGTATCGTGTGGTATAGAGTGTGTGTATAGTGTATAGTGTAGTGTATAGTGTAGTGTATTCTATAGTGTAGTGTATAGTAGTGTAGTGTAATGTATAGTGTGTGTATAGTGTATAGTGTAATGTATAGTGCAGTGTATAATTCAGTGTATAGAGGTAGTGTGATGTATAGTGTAGTGTATAGTGTAGTGTATAGAGTAGTGTATAGTGTAGTGTAGTGTGTATTGTATAGTGTAGTGTATAGTGATATTGTAGTGTATAGTATAGTGTATAGTGTAGTGAATAGTGGTAGTGTATAGTGTAGTGTATAGTGGTAGTGTATAGTGTAGTGTATAGTGTAGTATACTAGTGTAGTGTATAGTGTAGTGTATAGTGTAGTGAATAGTGTAGTGTATAGTGTAGTGTATAGTGGTAGTGTATAGTGTAGTGTATAGTGGTAGTGTACAGTGTAGTGAATAGTGTAGTGTATAGTGTAGTGTATAGTGGTAGTGTATAGTGTAGTGTATAGTGTAGTATACTAGTGTAGTGTATAGTGTAGTGTAGTGAATAGTGGTAGTGTATAGTGTAGTGTATAGTGGTAGTGTATAGTGTAGTCTACAGTGTAGTATACTAGTGTAGTGTATAGTGTAGTGTATAGTGTAGTGAATAGTGTAGTGTATAGTGTAGTTTATAGTGGTAGTGTATAGTGCAGTGTATAGTGTAGTTTACTAGTCTAGTGTATAGTGTAGTGTATAGTGTAGTAAATAGTGGTAGTGTATAGTGTAGTGTATAGTGTAGTGTATAGTGTAGTAGTGTGTAGTGTATAGTGTAGTGTATAATGTAGTGTATAGTAGTGTATAGTGTAGTGTATAGTGTAGTGCATAGTGTATAGCGTTGTGCATAGTGCAGTGTATAGTGTATTGTAGTGTGTAGTGTATAATGCAGTGTATAGTGCAGTGTATAGTGGTAATGTATATTGTAGTGTATAGTGTAGTGTATAGTAGTGTATAGTGCAGTGTATACTGTAATGTATAGTATAGTGTGTAGTGTAGTGTATAGTAGTGTAGTGTGTAGTGTAATGTATAGTGTAGTGCATAGTGTATAATATAGTGTATAGTGTAGTGTATAGAACTGTATTGTGAAGTGTATAGTGTAGTGTGTAGTCGTGTATAGTGTAGTGTATAGTGTAGTGTAGTGTGTATTGTATAGTATAGTGTATAGTGTAGTGTATAGTGCAGTGTATAGTGTAGTGTGTAGTAGTGTATAGTTTATTGTATAGTGGATTCTATAGTGTAGTGTATAGTAGTGTACAGTGTAGTGTATAGTGAAGTGTATAGTGTATAGTTTAGTGTATAGTGTAGTGTATACTATAGTGTCGTGTATAGTGTGGTATAGAGTGTGTGTATAGTGCAGGGGTCGGGAACCTTTTTGACTAAGAGAGCCATGAAAGCAAAAAATTTGGAAATTTATTTCAGTGAGAGCCATATAATATATTTTAAAAGTGAATTCAACTAAATGTCAGTATAATAAGCCTCTGAATTTATTCTTTTAAATAATGTTGTTATAACACTCACCATTAATGCGACTTCTGGTGCTGCATGGATTTGCTGATGTCTTTGTAGTCGGGTTGGTACTTGGTGAGGTTAAGCTTCATGCAAGCGTTGAGGCTTTCATCCGTTAAACGTGATCGTAGGTTGGACTTGATGTTTTTAAGATGTGAGAATGACTGCTCACATGCATACGTAGATCCAAACATGGTCAATACAGCAATACTCACACGCTGCAGTGTGTGGTATGTGACAGGAAGCGCGTTCCAAGTTTTGAGAATCAGCTGGTCTTCGGGTTGGAGTTTTTTCATTTCTGTCCACATGTGCTTGCTCGCCAACTCCGCTTTCTGTCGTGTGATTCTTTCCAAATCTTCATTCAGTGACTTGAACTTATTCACCCACATGTCTGAGGCCTTCAGGTCAGCCACTTCTGCTTCAAAATCTCTGACGGAGACACCAGGGATGTAATTCAGGTCGGCTGTGTTCAGTGAACACTCGTTTGGATGGGTGATGAACTTAAAAAGACGAGTGTGCTCACGAAATTCTCCAAAGCGTGCTTTGAAGGACTGTAGGAGACTGGATGTGCAGCCAGCTAGCTGGTGGAGATCAAGGTTTTGAATGGGCTCACTTGCTGTGCATGCATCTTTAAATTGGCTCAGTTTTTCAAAATGTAGTAAACGACCTGTTTCAAGATCCGTGATGAAAAGCTCCAGCTTGTTTTCAAAAGCAAATACAGCTTGTTGAAGGGATAACACTGTATTTCCAATGCCTTGCATTTTCACGTTGAGCTGGTTCAGATGTTCAGTCAGATCTACGAGATAGTAAAACTTGAGGAGCCACTCGGTGTCGGCTAGCTCAGGATGCCCGACGCCTTTCATTTCAAGGAAAGTCCGGATTTCGTTCAGGCAAGCCGCAAAACGGCTAAGCACCTTCCCTCTTGACAACCAACGCACATTGCTGTGCAAAAGCAGACCAGGATAGTTATTTACAACTTCATCCAGCAGTGTTTTAAACTGGCGATCATTTAAGGCTCGGGCAACAATAAAGTTGATCACACGAATGACCAGCGACATCACTTCGCCAAACTGCCTGTCACACATCTGAGCACAAAGTGCCTCCTGGTGTATAATGCAATGGAAACTTAGGATGGGTCTATTTTCATGTTCACGGAGAAGCGCCACAAATCCTTTGTTTTTCCCCACCATACACGGAGCACCATCAGTACACACTGAGAGAAGTTTATCCATAGGTAGACTTTTTTCTTGAGCAAACTCCATGAAAGACTTGAATAAATCCTCACCTCTTGTGGACCCTTTTAATGGCAGAACAGCAAGACTTTCTTCGCGCAGTGTGTCACCAACAGCATATCTTGCAATCACGCTGAACTGCGACAAATGGCTCACGTCTGTTGACTCATCCAAAGCCAGAGAAAAGAACGGCGCTGCATTTATGTCCTTCACTTGCGTTTCCTCCACTTTGTTTGCCATCACGATGGTACGATCATGAACAGTTCTTGCCGACAGAGGCATGTCTTGTATCCGTTTGATTATCTTGTCTTTGTTCGGAAGATCATCAAAAAGTTCATTGGCTACATCCAGCATGAACGTTTTAGCATACTCGCCATCTGTGAATGGTTTTCCGTTCCTCACTATTGCTAAAGAACCAGCAAAGCTAGCCGAATTATAGTCACCTTGCCGGGTCCATACGCGGAGTTGCTGCTGGCTAGCTTGCACCCTGCTCAGAAGCTCTTGGCACGCTTTCTTTCTGCTGTCTCCCGCAGGGTATTTTGATGCAAAGGTAGCGTGGCGCGTGTCGAAGTGCCGCTTTACATTCGACCGTTTCAACGATGTAATTTTGTCATTGCAAATTAGACACACCGCAGAACCCGCTCTCTCCACAAAGGCGAATTCTTCGGTCCATTCGTCCTGAAATGTACGATACTCGTCGTCTTTTTTTCTTTTCGCCATCTTTTTCGTCGAAGGGTTAGCTTTGAGCTAATGACCGAGCAGACGCAGTCTCAGACTGATTCAAAAGGGGGCGTTTACCTGTTTTACCCAGCAACGGCAAACGTAGGCCAGTATCATCCAATTAAAATAATGGACAATTGCTCCTGCAGCCCTGAACAGGACATGCGCAGTGAAAAATCGATGGATGGATTAAAACAAGTGAGAATATTTTGTTTTATCTGCGAGCCATATGCAATCATCAAAAGAGCCACATCTGGCTCGCGAGCCATAGGTTCCCGACCCCTGGTATAGTGTAATGTATAGTGCAGTGTATAATTCAGTGTATAGAGGTAGTGTGATGTATAGTGTAGTGTATAGTGTGTTTATAGTGCAGTGTATAGTGTAGTGTATAGTGTGTGTATAGTGTAGTGTATAGTGTAGTGAATAGTGTATAGTGTAGTGTGTAGTGTATAGTGTAGTGTATAGTAGTGTATAGTGTAGTGTAGAGTGTAGTGCATAGTGTATAGTGTTGTGCATAGTGCAGTGTATAGTGCAGTGTAGTGTGTAGTGTATAATGCAGTGTATAGTGCAGTGTATAGTGGTAATGTATAGTGTAGTGTATAGTGCAGTGTATAGTGGAATGTATAGTATAGTGTATAGTGTAGTGTGTAGTGTAGTGTATAGTAGTGTAGTGTGTAGTGTAATGTATAGTGTAGTGCATAGTGTATAGTATAGTGTATAGTAGTGTATAGTGTAGTGTATAGTCGTGTATAGTGTAGTGTATAGTGTAGTGTGTAATGCGGTGTGTATTGTATAGTGTAGTGTATAGTGTAGTGTATAGTGCAGTGTATAGTGTAGTGTATAGTAGTGTATAGTGTAGTGTATAGTGTATTCTTTAGTGTAGTGTATAGTAGTGTACAGTGTAGTGTATAGTGAAGTTTATAGTGTATAGTGTAGTGTATAGTGTAGTGTATACTATAGTGTCGTGTATAGTGTGGTGTAGAGTGTGTGTATAGTGTAATGTATAGTGCAGTGTATAATTCAGTGTATAGTGTATAGTGGTAGTGTGATGTATAGTGTAGTGTATGGTGTGTTTATAGTGCAGTGTATAGTGTGTAGTGGTAGTGTAGTGTATAGTGAAGCATATAGTGTAGTGTATAGTGCAGTGTATAGTGTAGTGTATAGTGGTAGTGTATAGTGGTAGTGTATACTAGTGTAGTGTAGTGTATAGTGTAGTGTATAGTGTAGTGTATAGTAGTGTATAGTGTAGTGTAGCGTATAGTGTGTGTATAGTGTAATGTATAGTGTAGTATATAGTGTGTGTATAGAGTAGTGTAGTGTGTAGTGTATAGTTCAGTGTATAGTGTAATGTATAGTGGTAGTGTATAGTGTAGTGTGTTGTGTATTGTATAATGTGTGTATAGTGTAATGTATAGTGTAGTGTGTGTATAGTGTAGTGTAGTGTGTAGTGTACAGTGCAGTGTATAGTGTAGTGTATAGTGTAGTGTATAGAGTAATGCATAGTGTAGTGTGTAGGGTATAGTGTAGTGTATAGTGATAGTGTAGTGTATAGTATAGTGTAAAGTGTAGTGTATAATGTAGTGTATAGTGTAGTGTATAGTGTAGTGAATAGTGTAGTGTATAGTGTAGTGTATAGTAGTAGTGTATAGTGTAGTGTATAGTGGTAGTGTATAGTGTAGTGTATAGTGTAGTATACTAGTGTAGTGTATAGTGTAGTGAATAGTGGTAGTGTAGTGTATAGTGTAGTATACTAGTGTAGTGAATAGTGGTAGTGTATAGTGGTAGTGTATAGTGTAGTGTATAGTGGTAGTGTATAGTGTAGTGTATAGTGTAGTGTATAGTGGTAGTGTATAGTGTAGTGTATAGTGTAGTGTATAGTGTAGTAGTGTGTAGTGTAGTGTATGGTGTAGTGCATAGTAGTGTATAGTGTAGTGTATAGTGTAGCGTATAGTACAGTGCATAGTGTATAGTGTTGTGCATCGTGTAGTGTATAGTGTAGTGTGTAGTGTATAGTGCAGTGTATAGTGCAGTGTATAGTAGTAATGTATAGTGTATTGTATAGTGTAGTGTATAGTGTAGTGTAGTCTGTAGTTTATAGTGTAGTGCATAGCGTAGTGTATAGTATAGTGTATAGTGTAGTTTGTAGTGTAGTGTGTAGTGTATAGTGTAGTGAATAGTGGTAGTGTATAGTGGTAGTGTATAGTGTAGTGTATAGTGGTAGTGTATAGTGTAGTGTATAGTGTAGTGTATAGTGGTAGTGTATAGTGTAGTGTATAGTGTAGTAGTGTGTAGTGTATAGTGTAGTGTATGGTGTAGTGCATAGTAGTGTATAGTGTAGTGTATAGTGTAGCATATAGTACAGTGCATAGTGTATAGTGTTGTGCATCGTGTAGTGTATAGTGCAGTGTAGTGTGTAGTGTATAGTGCAGTGTATAGTGCAGTGTATAGTAGTAATGTATAGTGTAGTGTATAGTGTAGTGTATAGTGGTAGTGTATAGTGTAGTGTAGTGTGTATTGTATAGCGTAGTGTATAGTGTAGTGTATAGTGTAGTTTGTAGTGTTGTGTGTAGTGTATAGTGCAGTGTATTGTGTAGTGTATAGTGAAGTGTAATGTGTGGTGTATAGTGGTAGTGTATAGTGTAGTGTGTAGTGTATAGTGTAGTGTATAGTGTAGTGTATAGTGTAGTGTAGTGTGTCGTGTATAGTGTAGTGTCTAGTGAAGGTGAGTGACTGGGGGAGTGTGAAGGTGAGTGACTGGGGGAGTGTGAAGGTGAGTGACTGGGGGGCGTGTGAAGGTGAGTGACTGGGGGGAGTGTGAAGGTGAGTGACTGGGGGGGGAGAGTGAAGGTGAGTGACTGGGGGGAGTGTGAAGGTGAGTGACTGGGGGGAGTGTGAAGGTGAGTGACTGGGGGAGTGTGAAGGTGAGTGACTGGGGGGAGTGTGAAGGTGAGTGACTGGGGGAGTGTGAAGGTGAGTGACTGGGGGGAGTGTGAAGGTGAGTGACTGGGGGATTGTGAAGGTGAGTGACTGGGGGAGTGTGAAGGTGAGTGACTGGGGGGAGTGTGAAGGTGAGTGACTGGGGGAGTGTGAAGGTGAGTGACTGGGGGAGTGTGAAAGTGAGTGACTGGGGGAGTGTGAAGGTGAGTGACTGGGGGAGTGTGAAGGTGAGTGACTGGGGGAGTGTGAAGGTGAGTGACTGGGGGAGTGTGAAGGTGAGTGACTGGGGGAGTGTGAAGGTGAGTGACTGGGGGAGTGTGAAGGTGAGTGACTGGGGGGCTTGTGAAGGTGAGTGACTGGGGGGAGTGTGAAGGTGAGTGACTGGGGGAGTGTGAAGGTGAGTGACTGGGGGAGTGTGAAGGTGAGTGACTGGTGGAGTGTGAAAGTGAGTGACTGGGGGAGTGTGAAGGTGAGTGACTGGGGGAGTGTGAAGGTGAGTGACTGGGGGAGAGTGAAGGTGAGTGACTGGGGGAGTGTGAAGGTGAGTGACTGGGGGGAGTGTGAAGGTGAGTGACTGGGGGGGGAGTGTGAAGGTGAGTGACTGGGGGAGTGTGAAAGTGAGTGACTGGGGGAGTGTGAAGGTGAGTGACTGGGGGAGTGTGAAGGTGAGTGACTGGTGGAGTGTGAAAGTGAGTGACTGGGGGAGTGTGAAGGTGAGTGACTGGGGGAGTGTGAAGGTGAGTGACTGGGGGAGAGTGAAGGTGAGTGACTGGGGGAGTGTGAAGGTGAGTGACTGGGGGGAGTGTGAAGGTGAGTGACTGGGGGGGGAGTGTGAAGGTGAGTGACTGGGGGAGTGTGAAAGTGAGTGACTGGGGGAGTGTGAAGGTGAGTGACTGGGGGGGGGAGTGTGAAGGTGAGTGACTGGGGGGGAGTGTGAAGGTGAGTGACTGAGGGAGTGTGAAAGTGAGTGACTGGGGGAGTGTGAAGGTGAGTGACTGGGGGGAGTGTGAAGGTGAGTGACTGGGGGGGAGTGTGAAAGTGAGTGACTGGGGGAGTGTGAAGGTGAGTGACTGGGGGAGTGTGAAGGTGAGTGACTGGGGGAGTGTGAAGGTGAGTGACTGGGGGAGTGTGAAGGTGAGTGACTGGGGGAGTGTGAAAGTGAGTGACTGGGGGAGTGTGAAGGTGAGTGACTGGGGGGGAGTGTGAAGGTGAGTGACTGGGGGAGTGTGAAGGTGAGTGACTGGGGGAGTGTGAAGGTGAGTGACTGGGGGAGTGTGAAGGTGAGTGACTGGGGGAGTGTGAAGGTGAGTGACTGGGGGAGTGTGAAAGTGAGTGACTGGGGGAGTGTGAAGGTGAGTGACTGGGGGGGAGTGTGAAGGTGAGTGACTGGGGGAGTGTGAAAGTGAGTGACTGGGGGGAGTGTGAAGGTGAGTGACTGGGGGGAGTGTGAAGGTGAGTGACTTAGGGGAGTGTGAAGGTGAGTGCCTGGGGGAGTGTGAAGGTGAGTGACTGGGGGGAGAGTGAAGGTGAGTGACTTGGGGGAGTGTGAAGGTGAGTGACTGGGGGGAGTGTGAAGGTGAGTGACTGGGGGAGTGTGAAAGTGAGTGACTGGGGGAGTGTGAAGGTGAGTGACTGGGGGAGAGTGTGAAGGTGAGTGACTGGGGGAGTGTGAAAGTGAGTGACTGGGGGCAGTGTGAAGGTGAGTGACTGGGGGGAGTGTGAAGGTGAGTGACTTGGGGGAGTGTGAAGGTGAGTGACTGGGGGAGTGTGAAGGTGAGTGACTGGGGGGGAGAGTGAAGGTGAGTGACTTGGGGGAGTGTGAAGGTGAGTGACTGGGGGGAGTGTGAAGGTGAGTGACTGGGGGGAGTGTGAAGGTGAGTGACTGGGGGGGAGTGTGAAGGTGAGTGACTGGGGGGAGTGTGAAGGTGAGTGACTGGGGGGGAGAGTGAAGGTGAGTGACTTGGGGGAGTGTGAAGGTGAGTGACTGGGGGGAGTGTGAAGGTGAGTGACTGGGGGGAGTGTGAAGGTGAGTGACTGGGGGAGTGTGAAGGTGAGTGACTGGGGGGGGGAGTGTGAAGGTGAGTGACTAGGGGGAGTGTAGTGGGAGCGGTGAGTGGGAGTGGTGAGTAGGAGCGGTGAGTGGGAGTGGTGAGGGGGAGCGGTGAGGGGGTGTGGTGAGTGGGAGCGGTGGGAGGGAGCGGTGAGAGGGAGTGTAGTGGGAGTGGTGAGTGGGAGTGGTGAGAGGGAGCGGTGAGTGGGAGTGGTGAGGGGGAGTGGTGAGGGGGAGCGGTGAGGGGGAGTGGTGAGGGGGAGCGGTGAGAGGGAGTGGTGAGGGGGAGTGGTGAGTGGGAGTGGTGAGGGGGAGCGGTGAGGGGGTGTGGTGAGTGGGAGCGGTGGGAGGGAGCGGTGAGAGGGAGTGTAGTGGGAGTGGTGAGTGGGAGTGGTGAGAGGGAGCGGTGAGTGGTGAGGGGGAGTGGTGAGGGGGAGCGGTGAGGGGGAGTGGTGAGGGGGAGCGGTGAGAGGGAGTGGTGAGGGGGAGTGGTGAGGGGGAGTGGTGAGAGGGAGTGGTGAGGGGGAGTGGTTAGAGGGAGCGGTGAGTGAGAGCGGTGAGTGGGAGTGGTGAGGGGGAGTGGTGAGAGGGAGCGGTGAGTGTGAGTGGTCAGAGGGAGTGTAGTGGGAGTGGTGAGAGGGAGCGGTGAGTGGGAGCAGTAAGTGAGAGTGGTGAGTGGGAGTGGTGAGAGGGAGCGGTGAGTGGGAGTGGTGAGTGCGAGTGGTGAGTGGCAGTGGTGAGGGCGAGCGGTGAGTGTGAGTGGTGAGTGCGAGTGGTGAGTGGGAGTGGTGAGTGGGAGTGGTGAGAGGGAGCGGTGAGTGGGAGCAGTAAGTGAGAGTGGTGAGTGGGAGTGGTGAGAGGGAGCGGTGAGTGGGAGTGGTGAGTGCGAGTGGTGAGTGGCAGTGGTGAGGGCGAGCGGTGAGTGGGAGTGGTGAGTGCGAGTGGTGAGTGGGAGTGGTGAGTGGGAGTGGTGAGAGGGAGTGGTGAGTGGGAGTGGTGAGGGCGAGCAGTGAGTGGGAGTGGTGAGTGCGAGTGGTGAGTGGGAGTGGTGAGTGGGAGTGGTGAGAGGGAGCGGTGAGTGGGAGTGGTGAGTGCGAGTGGTGAGTGGTGAGAGGGAGCGGTGAGTGGGAGTGGTGAGGGGGAGGCCTGAGTTTGTCAATATTAATAAACACACAGGGTGTGATAGTGAACAATGTTAATACACACAGGGTGTGATAGTGAACAGTGTTAATACACACAGGGTGTGATAGTGAACAGTGTTAATACACACAGGGTGTGATGGTGAACAATGTTAATAATAAAGTATTTGTACTTAACGTGCCCGGCAGGTGCTTAGTTTTAGTGGGGCGGATGGTAAGGCCCCACCTCTTAGTGGCAAGCTCCAGGTTCAGCAGCAGCGCATCCAACTCCTCCTCTGAGCAGCAATCACCAGATCATCGGTATACATAACGTGGTTGACCAATAGGGAGCCATCCCTTGACCGCACACGAGCATCGATCAGCCTCCCATTGTATCTGTACCAGATGGAAATTCTTCTGGTAACGCAATCAAAGGCTTCACGAACTACGTGGTCGAAATTGATGTTAAATAATGTGGGAGCCAGAGGACATCCCTGTCGCACCCCAAAGTGAACAGGGAATGGCTCTGACTCCTGGTCACGTAGTTTTACCCGGGCCCGCTCACCATCAAGAAGGTCCATACTTCTTTGGTTCTTTCAGTAAAGTCACGTAGAATGATAATAAAATAATAAATTGATAAAATAAAATAACACAATAATATTCTCACGACGTTTCGGCCACAACACAGGCGGCCTTCATCAGGTGAAGGGGGCGAGACTGTCTGGTAGGACAGCGCTGGAGTGAAAGAGCCACGTTCAGATACGGCCTTTAAGCTGTGTGAGAGGAACAAAGCGCCTTGACAAAGGAATTAGCCTATAATTTAGCATTGAAATGGCTGAATGATTAGCTTGTGACTGGTCACAGAAATAGCTATGTTAAAAGTTAAAGCATACACACCCGCAGAGGCACCCATTGTTAAAGGAATTAGCATAGAATTTAGCATTGAAATAGCTAAGTTAAGGCATACACATCTTGACAATGGAATTAGCATAGAATTTAGCATTGAGATAGCTGAGTGATTAGCTTGTACCTGCTGCAGAAATAGAGCTTGTACCTGCTGTAGAAATAGCTACGTTAAAGTCAGAGCATACACATTCACCGAGGCCCTTAGTACAAATCAAACAGGAGAATTTAGCATTGAAATAACTAGGCGAATCCAGCATTGAAACAACTGAGTGATTAGCTAGTGACTGGTCACAGAAATGACTACACATCTGAGCTATTCACAGTACTATATAGTGAACCAATAAAAAACTAAAATATAAATTACCTTCATGTTATCAATAAACTCTATATTCTCCAATCAGCTAAGCTACCAACAATAAGTCGTTATATATCACAATGCTATATGTCGAAAAAATGGGTGGATTCTTACCCTCAAATTTCAGTACCACGGATAGCTACGGGCCCCGTTCAGACGGACGAGTTCGTCCATGGTCGGAACAGAGGAGGGGGAGAGAGACAGCTGCGAGGCCCTAGTATGCTCCATGTTGTAAAACTATATCATTAACCGTGGTGTGAGAGGTATTAAGAGGCAATGCTGGCGAAAGAGCTGCGGTCTGAAGGTCATCGTAAAAATACAATTAATTAAGAACAGAAATGATTTAAAACATCTTTCCAGTGGTTACTAAGCCTGAATCCATCTTCTCGGTTGAAATTGTCTCTGTGCTTGTAAATGTGAATGGCCTCATGAACGAATCTCTCATGGTAGCCGGTTGGTTTGCAAAGAACCTCCGTCTTGGAGAAGTCAATGTCATGTGAGCCCACTGAATTATAACAGTGATCTGCCACGGCAGAGGAGTTCGTCCTACCGTGTTTCAAGTCTGCTTTGTGTTCGCGGATGCGGTCCGAGATATGTCTTTTGGTTTCTCCAATGTAGCTACTACCACAGAGGCACTTTAGTTTGTAAACGCCCGGGTACTGTATGTCTGGAACAGCATCTTTTACAGATGGAACTAAATCACGGATTTTATGTACTGTGTTGAATCGGACCTGGATCTTGTGTTTGTTCAGGATTTTGGAGATCTTTTTAGTGGCCTCTGCAATGTAGGGTAAGGTGATGGTTTTGAGTGGCTCCACAAGAGGATCCTTCTTCATGACTGGAGTGATGGCTTTGCGGATTGTGTAGTCGGAGTAGCCATTAGCCCTGAGAGCCTGGTGTACGTGCTTGAGTTCACTGGTAATGTGTTCCTGGTCGGAAATGCATTGGGCTCTATGGTATAGAGTCTTGATGAGGGAGTTCTTCTGGGAAGGATGGTGGTGGGAATCCGGTTTCAAGTAAGCATCTGTATGGGTAGCTTTCCTGTAGACAGAGTGGCTCATTGAACCATCATGTCTTCTTTTAATTAAGACATCCAAAAAGGGTAGTTTGCCATCTTTTTCGACCTCCATGGTAAATCTGATGGCTGGGTGTATGGAATTGATGTGGTCGCGGAATTGGTCTAGAGCAGGCTGGCCATGTAGCCAGATGACAAAGGTGTCATCAACGTACCTCTTCCATAAGGTCGGGTGTAGAGTGGCAGTCTGGATGGCGTCAGTTTCAAATTTTTCCATGAATACGTTGGCTACAACCGGAGATAGGGGGGAGCCCATTGGGGTGCCCTCAGTTTGTTTGTAGAAAGTTCCATTCCAGGTGAAGTAAGTGTTGGTTAAGCAATGTCTCACCAGGGGGGTACATCAGTATGCAGTCCTTGATGAACCAGGTCTTCAATGATAGCGATGGTGTCAGGTACCGGGACTTTGGTGAACAAGGACACCACATCAAAACTGACAAGCAGATCGTTTGGGGACAGGGAAATGCCTTTGATTGTCGATACCAGGTGAGTGGAATTTAGTACCGCAGAGGTGGTTTTTCCAGTGAAAGGTCGCAGTATATCAGCAAGAAAACGTGCCAGTTTGTAGGTGGGGGAGCTTATAGTAGAGACGATGGGACGAAGGGGTGTATCTTCTTTGTGTATCTTTGGAAGGCCATATAATCTTGGTGGTCTGGCAGCAGAGGGTAATACCAACCGCATTTACACTAACCTCTGCTATTGCAACTTCTCTCAATGCAAAACGAATTCTAGCTAGAACTAGCTTCGCTCTTATCTCGGAAAAAATCAGACTTACACGCACCGAACTCGATCAGTTAGACAAGACACTCTACAAATCACACTTAAAATTGACAGCAACAATGTCTACATCGGATTGGGAACATGTAGACAATATGACTACCTCTTCGGCTGCCACTATGTCGAACAAATGTAGGGACAATTTGATTTCCAAATTCAATCACCTCTCCAGCAAAAAATTGGATCCACACACCGAAAAGATAGACGTCAACAAAGTCGTAATTAATCGCAGTAACAGTTCCATTTCTGATGGTCTGAAATCCGTTGTAGCTAAAGGTCTAAACTTTGCTGTCACGCCGAGACACTTACCGGTTAATGATATCATTGCCCATGTCGACGTTGCACTCAAGGGCTTGAGTCACATCTCTGCAGACGTAGCAAGATCCGAAATCGCTGCAACCCTCAAAAACGCTAAGTTGCCACCCAGCAACATCAGCAAAGACGAACGTTTTGAATTATCTCAATTAAAAAATAGGGATGATATTGTCGTCCTCTCAGCCGACAAAGGCAATGCCACTGTCATCATGGACAAAACAGAATATAACAACAGAATTCAAGAACTACTCAACGATGGCAGCTACACAAAAATAAAAAGAGATCCCACCAACAGCCTGGTCACCAAAACGAACAAAATCATCTCTGATTCAACAGCATTAATTGATGAGATCAAACAGTTCTCGTTGAAGCCCTCTGCTGCCAGACCACCAAGATTATATGGCCTTCCAAAGATACACAAAGAAGATACACCCCTTCGTCCCATCGTCTCTACTATCAGCTCCCCCACCTACAAACTGGCACGTTTTCTTGCTGATATACTGCGACCTTTCACTGGAAAAACCACCTCTGCGGTACTAAATTTCACTCACCTGGTATCGACAATCAAAGGCATTTCCCTGTCCCCAAACGACCTGCTTGTCAGTTTTGATGTGGTGTCCTTGTTCACCAAAGTCCCGATACCTGACACCATCGCTATCATTGAAGACCTGGTTCATCAAGGACTACATACTGATGTACCCCCCCTGGTGAGACATTGCTTAACCAACACTTACTTCACATGGAATGGAACTTTCTACAAACAAACTGAGGGCACCCCAATGGGCTCCCCCTATCTCCGGTTGTAGCCAACGTATTCATGGAAAAATTTGAAACTGACGCCATCCAGACTGCCACTCTACGCCCGACCTTATGGAAGAGGTACGTTGATGACACCTTTGTCATCTGGCCACATGGCCAGCCTGCTCTAGACCAATTCCGCGACCACATCAATTCCATACACCCAGCCATCAGATTTACCATGGAGGTCGAAAAAGATGGCAAACTACCCTTTTTGGATGTCTTAATTAAAAGAAGACATGATGGTTCAATGAGCCACTCTGTCTACAGGAAAGCTACCCATACAGATGCTTACTTGAAACCGGATTCCCACCACCATCCTTCCCAGAAGAACTCCCTCATCAAGACTCTATACCATAGAGCCCAATGCATTTCCGACCAGGAACACATTACCAGTGAACTCAAGCACGTACACCAGGCTCTCAGGGCTAATGGCTACTCCGACTACACAATCCGCAAAGCCATCACTCCAGTCATGAAGAAGGATCCTCTTGTGGAGCCACTCAAAACCATCACCTTACCCTACATTGCAGGGGTCACTAAAAAGATCTCCAAAATCCTGAACAAACACAAGATCCAGGTCCGATTCAACACAGTACATAAAATCCGTGATTTAGTTCCATCTGTAAAAGATGCTGTTCCAGACATACAGTACCCGGGCGTTTACAAACTAAAGTGCCTCTGTGGTAGTAGCTACATTGGAGAAACCAAAAGACATATCTCGGACCGCATCCGCGAACACAAAGCAGACTTGAAACACGGTAGGACGAACTCCTCTGCCGTGGCAGATCACTGTTATAATTCAGTGGGCTCACATGACATTGACTTCTCCAAGACGGAGGTTCTTTGCAAACCAACCGGCTACCATGAGAGATTCGTTCATGAGGCCATTCACATTTACAAGCACAGAGACAATTTCAACCGAGAAGATGGATTCAGGCTTAGTAACCACTGGAAAGATGTTTTAAATCATTTATGTTCTTAATTAATTGTATTTTTACGATGACCTTCAGACCGCAGCTCTTTCGCCAGCATTGCCTCTTAATACCTCTCACACCACGGTTAATGGTATAGTTTTACAACATGGAGCATACTAGGGCCTCGCAGCTGTCTCTCTCCCCCTCCTCTGTTCCGACCATGGACGAACTCGTCCGTCTGAACGGGGCCCGTAGCTATCCGTGGTACTGAAATTTGAGGGTAAGAATCCACCCATTTTTTCGCCATATAGCATTGTGATATATAACGACTTATTGTTGGTAGCTTAGCTGATTGGAGAATATAGAGTGTATTGATAACATGAAGGTAATTTATATTTTAGTTTTTTATTGGTTCACTATATAATACTGTGAATAGCTCAGATGTGTAGTCATTTCTGTGACCAGTCACTAGCTAATCACTCAGTTGTTTCAATGCTGGATTCGCCTAGTTATTTCAATGCTAAATTCTCCTGTTTGATTTGTACTAAGGGCCTCGGTGAATGTGTATGCTCTGACTTTAACGTAGCTATTTCTACAGCAGGTACAAGCTCTATTTCTGCAGCAGGTACAAGCTAATCACTCAGCTATCTCAATGCTAAATTCTATGCTAATTCCATTGTCAAGATGTGTATGCCTTAACTTAGCTATTTCAATGCTAAATTCTATGCTAATTCCTTTAACAATGGGTGCCTCTGCGGGTGTGTATGCTTTAACTTTTAACATAGCTATTTCTGTGACCAGTCACAAGCTAATCATTCAGCCATTTCAATGCTAAATTATAGGCTAATTCCTTTGTCAAGGCGCTTTGTTCCTCTCACACAGCTTAAAGGCCGTATCTGAACGTGGCTCTTTCACTCCAGCGCTGTCCTACCAGACAGTCTCGCCCCCTTCACCTGATGAAGGATGCTTGTGTTGTGGCCGAAACGTCGTGAGAATATTATTGTGTTATTTTATTTTATCAATTTATAATTTTATTATCATTCTACGTGACTTTACCGAAAGAACCAAAGAAGATGAATCATTGCAGTCACGAAAGCTTTAAATCGAAAGGTCCATACTCTTTGGTTCTATTGGGTAAAGTCACGTAGGTGAACATAAAATAACAAAAAAAATCACGACTTTTCGGTCACAACACAAGCGGCCTTCATCAGGTGAAGGGACGAGACTGTCTGGACAGGACAGCGCTGTCCTCCAGACAGTCTCGTCCCTTCACCTGGTGAAGGCCGCTTGTGTTGTGGCCGAAACGTCGTGATTTTTCTTGTTATTTTATTTTTTTACCTACGTGACTTTACCCAATAGAACCAAAGAGTATGGATCCTAGCAGTCACGAAAGCTTTAAATCTAGAATCAAGAAGGTCCTTAATGATTGTGAGCAGTGGGTCAAGGACTCCGAAAGCACGAAGAACAACCCAGAGCCCAGGCCTACTGATGGTATCATAGGCCTTGACCAGGTCAATAAAGCAGAGATGTAGGTCTTGCTGGAATTCTCTACACCTCTGCTGTAGTAGACGGACAGAAAATATGGCATCTGTGCAGGATCGCCCTTCGTTTTTTGGTGATTTGGAAAAGTTTTTTTGGTTTGGACATGTTTGTTTTGTTGTAGTACGGAGTTAGACTGATGGCCTTAATCTAAGTTGTCTTGTTGTTGTTGTTTGACTTGCATCCCACTGGGATTTTTTGCACACAGCGTTGGTGTACGGTGCTTTTTTCAGGAATATTTTGCTGTTTTTTCTTGGATTTTCTGGTTGCACGGTCACATAGTCACTTTAAGATGTTTTCTTGTTCGTGTTTTTGTTTTTATGTTTGTTGTGGTTGCACCCGATTCAAGAGCCGAATGGCTCACAGGGCTATACCAAAATAAATAACTGAAAAAAACCTGAAAACCCTTTCCTTAATCCACATTGGGGCTCCACAAGCCTCTCCTCAGCGTGCCTGGAAAGGCGATGTTGAATAATTATTCAACACGACCACCACCCGACCACCCCCACCACCACCACTCCCACCACCTTCATCACCACCCCCACCACCCCCACCACCACTCCCACCACCCCCACCCGACCACCACCACCATCACCTCCACCACCACCCCCACCCGACCACCACCCCCATCACCCCACCACCTCCATCACCACTACCATCACCACCATCCCCACCATCCCCACCACCCCCACCTCCATCACCACTACTGTCACCACCACCACCACCACTCCACCACCCCTACCACCACCCCCACACGACCACCACCACCCCCACCACCACCACTACCACCCCCACTACCACCACCACCACCACCACTACTACCACCACTACCACCCCCACTACCACCAATACCCCCACCCGACCACCCCCACCACCACCACCACCACCCACCACCACCACCGGTTCTGGGCCTCCCCTAGGTCGACTCAGCCTTAATCGAGTCCCTGGTGCGGTGTGCAGTAAACATGACCACGAGGGAGACAAAGGCGGCCGGGCGCGGCGCTGACCACGCAGCCGCTCGTGCGCCGTGCCGCCCTTCGTCGCTGCGACTCGCGAACAGCAACTTGACCCCCCCCCCTCCCTCCCATGCTGCGTGGGCTACACGGGGGACCTTTGCTTGTAGCTTGACGCGCGCCCACGCGCACCCTCCCGATTTAATTCCGCTAAATATTTATAAGCGGTCGCGCAGGATCGACGAAGGCATTCATCACGCAAAGCTGCCCCTCCCCCCACTGCTACCCCCCTTTCACAACCACCCAGCCCCCCACTGCTACCCCCCTTTCACAACCCCCCAGCCCCCCACTGCTACCCCCCTTTCACAACCCCCCACACCCCCCCCCCACTGCTACCCCCCTTTCACAACCCCCCAGCCCCCCCACTGCTACCCCCCTTTCACAACCCCCCACACCCCCCCCCACTGCTACCCCCTTTCACAACCCCCCCCACTGCTACCCCCCTTTAACAACCCCCCAGGCCCCCCCCACTGCTACCCCCTTTCACAACCCCCCCCCACTGCTACCCCCTTTCACAACCCCCCCCACTGCTACCCCCCTTTAACAACCCCCCAGGCCCCCCCCACTGCTACCCCCCTTTCACAACCCCCCCCCCCACTGCTACCCCCTTTCACAACCCCCCACACCCCCCCCCCACTGCTACCCCCTTTCACAACCCCCCTCCCCCCCCCCCACTGCTACCCCCTTTCACAACCCCCCAGGCCCCCCCCCCACTGCTACCCCCTTTCACAACCCCTCTCCCCCCCCACTGCTACCCCCTTTCACAACCCCTCAGCCCCCCCCCACTGCTACCCCCTTTCACAACCCCTCTCCCCCCCCCCACTGCTACCCCCTTTCACAACCCCCCACACCCCCCCCCCACTGCTACCCCCTTTCACAACCCCTCTCCCCCCCCCACTGCTACCCCCTTTCACAACCCCTCTCCCCCCCCCACTGCTACCCCCTTTAACAACCCCCCAGGCCCCCCCCCCTCTCTCCCAAGGGCCAAACTGTCGCAAGGCAACACTCGGTGTGTACACAGTGGCTGTGTAATTGACATCCCAGTGTAAACACCAAGAGAGGCTGAGGGATAGGGAGAGGAGGAATTACACAATTCCATCTGCGTGCGTGCGTGCGAGTGAGAGATATAGCGATCGATCAACTCAGCCTTCGCGTCATTGTGCATGTACGCGTGTGTGCGCACGCGTGTGTCCGCGTGCACCTGAAGGTATTGCCTGCGTCCATCACCGGATCTTCCGCAACCCACAATGGAACCGCCTTTAAATGAACATCTGCGCCGGTTTGCAACATTCAGAGCGGCCCGCCTGCCATCCATCCTGGGTTTAACCATGCGGCCCGGAATGTGCGAGCAGCTCATACATCATCGAGAGATGTGGACGCGGGTCCCATCGGTGAGCTCCTCGGGCATTGCGAGGCTGCGTTGGCTGGGTCGTGCCGCCCGTATGCCCAGCCAATGCGTCGCCCAATCAGATTGCGTTTGGGCGGAGAGAAGGGGGTGGGGGCTCAAAGAGCGCGGCACGGGCTGGACGGATGGAGCTGACGCGGTTCTACAGGAGGACGTGGAGCTGAGTGGACTTGCCAATGAGCGGTACCAGCGGTGTCAAGATCGGCCTCTGTGGAGGAGACTCGTGAAGGACGCTGCTACTGGGCAGTTGGAGGCAGTCGCCCTCCAACAACAACGGAGGTCGGAGGAGCGACGCTCAGAACAACGAGCGGAGCGCCGGGTGGCTAAAGCACAGCAGGTTGGCACAGTAGGGGGCACAGGTGGTGCATCAGCCAGTCATCTCAGTCAGTCGACCCGTGGCACCTGGGTCTGCCCCGTAACCTCCTGCCAGCGGGCGTTCGACACTTCACGTGGCCTCAACGTGCACATAGCCTGGCACAAGCGTCGTGGTGACGTCACCGCCACTTAGTGGTGAATGGCGGTTGTTGTTGTGTGTTGGTGTGTGTGTGCGTGTTGGCGTGTGTGTGTTGGTGTGTGTGTGTTGGTGTGTGCGTGTTGGTGTGTGCGTGTTGGTGTGTGTTGGTGTGTGTGTTGGTGTGTGCTGGTGTGTGTGTTGGTGTGTGTGTGTGTGTTGGTGAGTCCGGCAAAACAACCCCCTACCTCCTCGCGGTGCCGGATGGGCAACTCTGTCGTGGACAGTGCTGTGGGGGGAGGTCCAATTTTGATTGGCTCCTCCCCTCATGGCATATGTGTCCACCACAGGGGCTAAACGGGGGCTCTGGACAGGTGCGAGGGGCTGGTATCCCCTCCACCTTCAATTAATTACCACTAAACCACGAGTTAAACTGAAATATGTAACTAATAAGCTTGTGCCGGAGGCCCCGGGGGGCCAGGCGTCTATGACGTCTCCTGGCCAAACCCCAATTGGCGGAGCCAGGAGATTGAATATCTACCCTCGGGGCTCCTCCAGAAACAACGAAAAGCCACTACGGGTGGCCACGTGGAATGTTCGAACGCTCACTGCGGAGGAGAGGCTGCCACTCCTTTGTCGGGAGCTGGACCGGTACCGCCTGGATCTGTGTGGCATTCAGGAGGTCCGGTGGACCGGCTCTGGCTCCTGCCACCATGAGGGGTGGACAGTCCTCTTCTCGGGGCAGCAGACTGCCAAACAACAGGGTGTGGCTCTTCTTTTGAACAAAAGAATGAAGGGGGCGTGGGAGCGTGGTGGTGAGGTGTGGGAAGCTGTAAGTCCCAGGCTACTTTGGGCTCGCCTTCCCATCAACCGGAGGCAAGGAATTGTGGTCGTGGTTACTTATGCCCCCACCGAAGATGAACATCTGTGGAGGGATGCAGGCAAAGCCGATGAGTCAGATGCCTTCTATGACCTCCTGTCACAGGTGCTGGCTAAAGTGGCCCCTCGGGATAGAGTCATCATGTTGGGTGACTTCAATGCCCGAGTTGGTCATGATACTGGCACCTGGTCTGGAGTGATTGGAGGGCATGGGCCAGATCAGCTCAATAACAACGGTAGGAGGCTGCTAGATTTTTGTGCAGCCCATGAGCTTGTAATTACCAACACGCTGTTCCGGCATCGGCGCATCCACACAACATCATGGATGCATGCCGGGTCCAAGCAAGAACATCTGCTGGACTACATAGTGACGGACCAGCGGATGCGAGCCCATGTCCTTGACACCAGGACCTACCGTGGAGCTGATCTGCCCTCTGACCATCGACTAGTCATCTGTAAGATGCGCCTGCCATTCTTCCACTCCGGTGGTGGGTGTACACCCAGGACCACATTCCAACCTAAAGTGGCCTGGTCTCAGTTATCTGATGAAAGTTGCAAGCGAGAATTTCATCATCGCTTGCGGCTGGGATTGGCATCGTCCCCGACTCCTCCTGATGTCGAGGGTAAATGGGCGAGGTTTAGGACTGTGACTCATGCAGCTGCAATGGCTGCTTTGGGTACGCGGTCCAGACCTCCCCAGAGACCCTGGCTGACAGAGGAGGTGTTCAGGATGGTTGAGAAAAAGCGACAGGCCCACTGTCATCGGCTACAGAATCCCACGTCAGAGAATGAGGAGGCTTACCGCAGCCTTCGCTCGGAGGTTCGGAGAGCCGTGAGGCGCTACAAGGATGGGTGGTGGTCGCGGGTTGCTGAGGAGATGGAGTCTGCCTCAGTGACCCGTGATCACAAATCTCTATTTAACTCCAACAAAAAAGTAATCTGCAGCGCCACACCTATTACCATCATTAGGGGAAAAAACGGTGACCCAATCTCCGACCCCCAGGAACAGGTTTGCAGATTTGCTGAGCATTTCTGTGAGGTCCTGGGGGAGGGAAAATCCCTCAGCCAGGAAAACATCGTGGCACAAAGTGAGGATGACCCTGCTGAGGCTGCGGTGCCTCAAATATTGGAAGAAGTCACCTGTGAGTGGCTGGCTGAGGTGCCATCTGTTGAGGAAGTACTGAAGGCGATCCGGAGTCTGAGACCAGGAAAGGCAGCGGGCAGAGATGATCTCCCAAGCGAAATGCTGAGGGAGGGTGGCGTTTGTGCACAGACTGCCCTATATGACATCATAACAACAGTCTGGACCACTGGACGGGTTCCGCAGGATTGGAAGGATGCCCTGGTGGTCCCCCTTTTTAAGAAGGGGGACCGCACAGACTGTAACAACTACAGGGGCATCTCACTCCTCAGTGTGCCGGGAAAGGTCCTGGCAAGGATTATTCAGCATCGCCTTGCCAGGCACGCTGAGGAGAGGCTTGCGGAGCCCCAATGCGGTTTCAGGAAAGGGCGGTCCTGCACAGATGCCATATTTTCTGTCCGTCTGCTACAGCAGAGGTGTATGGAATTCCAACAAGACCTACATCTCTGCTTTATTGACCTGGTCAAGGCCTATGATACCATCAGTAGGCCTGGGCTCTGGGTCGTTCTTCGTGCTTTTGGAGTACCTGACCCTCTGCTCACGATCATTAAGGACCTTCATGACGGTGAGCGGGCCCGGGTAAAACGACGTGGCCGGGAGTCAGAGCCATTCCCTGTACACCTTGGGGTGCGACAGGGATGTCCTCTGGCTCCCACATTATTTAACATCTATTTTGACCACGTAGTTCGTGAAGCCTTCAATAGCTGTACCGGGGGAATCTCCATATGGTACAGATATAATGGGAGGCTAATCGATGCCCGGGTGCGGTCAAGGGATGGCTCCCTATTGCTCAACCACGTTATGTATGCTGATGATTTGGTAATAGCTGCTCAGTCAGAGGAGGAGTTGGAGACGCTGCTGCTGAGACTGGAGCGTGCCACTAAGAGGTGGGGCCTTACCATCAGCCCCACCAAAACTAAGCACCTGCCTGGGTATTTTGTACCATCGGACACTCCACCCCCACAACTCCCAATCGGTGATGGGGCAGTTGTGGAGAGAGTGGAGAGTTTCCCATACCTGGGCAGTGTGATTATGACTGGCTCCAGTTTAACAGCAGAGGTCTCACTCCGAATCAGTCGAGCGGCAATATCTTTTCATCGGTTGCGTAACGCTGTGTGGAAGCTACCTGGTCTGTCGCTCCGCACTAAGCTTCAGGTCTTCTCGGCCACGGTCATTCCCTCCCTTCTCTACGCTTGCGAAACGTGGACCCCCCTAATGGAACATCTTCGCCGGTTAGAAACATTTAGGCTGGCCTGCCTACGATCCATCCTGGGTTTAATCAGACTGGATTGTGTGAGGAGCTCACAAATCCTTGAAAGATCTGGGCAGGGTCCCATTGGTGAGCTCTTCCGGCAGGCAAGGCTGCGATGGCTGGGTCATGTAGCCCGCATGCCCAGCCACCGCATGCCGAAACAGCTTTTGTTTGGCCGGATTGAGGGGGCTAAGCGGGCGCGGCACGGGCTAGAGAAGAGATGGAGTGATGTGGTACAGGAGGACGTGGAGCTGAGTGGACTTGCTGATGACTGGTACCAGCGGTGTCAAGATCGGCCTCTGTGGAGGAGGCTCGTGAAGGATGCTACTGGGCAGTTGGAGGCAGTCGCCCTCCAACAACAACGGAGGACGGAGGAGCGACGCTCAGAACAACGAGCGGAGCACCGGGTGGCTAAAGCACAGCAGATTGGCACAGTAGGGGGCACAGGTGGTGCATCAGCCAGTCATCTCAGTCAGTCGACCCGTGGCACCTGGGTCTGCCCCGTGACCTCCTGCCAGTGGGCGTTCGACACTTCACGTGGCCTCAGGGTGCACATAGCCTGGCACAAGCGTCGTGGTGACGTCACCGCCACTTAGTGGCGAATGGCGGTTGTTGTTGTTGTGTTGGTGTGTGTGTGTGTTGGTGTGTGTGTGTTGGTGTGTGTGTGTGTTGGTGTGTGTGTGTTGATGTGTGTGTGTGTTGGTGTGTGTGTTGGTGTGTGTGTGTGTTGGTGTGTGTGTGTGTGTTGGTGTGTGTTGGTGTGTGTGTGTGTTGGTGTGTGTGTGTGTGTTGGTGTGTGTGTGTGTTGGTGTGTGTGTGTGTTGGTGTGTGTGTGTGTGTTGGTGTGTGTGTGTGTTGGTGTGTGTGTGTTGGTGTATGTGTGTGTGTTGGTGTGTGTGTGTTGGTGTGTGTGTGTGTTGGTGTGTGTGTGTGTTGGTGTGTGTGTGTGTTGGTGTGTGTGTGTGTTGGTGTGTGTGTGTTGGTGTGTGTGTGTTGGTGTGTGTGTGTTGGTGTGTGTTGGTGTGTGTGTGTGTGTGTTGGTGTGTGTGCACCCTCCAGACGCCGTCGTGTCTCGTCGTTAACAACAGCAGCACGAAACCACTGGGGGGTCGACGTGTGCGCAAACATCACCACCAGGATCTCTGTCGCTCTCTGTCTCTATAAGGTCACCCCACTCATCGCTGTACTGCAGCCGCGGGGGGGGGAGGGGACATGTGGCGGCGATATCACAGGGGCGGTTCCTATCGTCATCATCGAGTAACAGGAAAAGCAGCAGCAGCAGCAGACATGGTCTCTCCACTGCTGGATGATGATGACGTCGCGGTCGCTAGGAGATGTTGACTACCTCGCCTGGTATGCAGGAAGCATGAGTTCGATCCCGACCCTGACGCCTGCTGCTGAGTATTTGGAGTCTGCGGTGTCTCTCTCTCTCCGGGTCATCCCCCGTCAACGTCACGCGTTTCAGAGTATTTGGCCGCAAAACCTTTCCGCGTGATGATGCTGATGATGACGATGACGAGAAGTCACTTGGTCGAGTCATCATCATCATCGCGGCAGCGAGGTGGCTTGTGAAGAAGAGCGACGTGGCTCAGTGCGCCTGACCTGGCGAGATGAACAAAGCACTGTTGAGTATTCCTCTCGTCTTCATCACGAGCCATTGAACGCTCCACGCCATCGTCACAGCGGGAGACATTTTCCGTAGCTCGGCCTCGGATAGCTCCGTTCCGCTGGTTTACGCAAAAACATTCCGGGGATGTACAATCAGAGATCACGAAGGGGCTTCAATGCGTGGCGAGCGGTAGGCACCGTCACTGGGGGAGACAAAGGCGGCCGGGCGTGCTTCTGGCCACCCACCACCATCGTGTGCCGTGCCGGCCTTCACAGGTGCTACTCGCTAACAGCACTTGCCCCAACAGTCTGTCAAGGCTACATCTTTGTGTGTGTTCTCAATGGCCAGGCAGACGATGATCGTATTTAGTTGACACACACACACAGAGTGCCCTTACACGTTCACCACGCTGCAATCGCGGAGGTCATCGCATCAGCAGCGTCGGCGTTCGTACAAAGCGAACTCCGAACATCGGTTTTGGGATTCCTCGTGAGAGGAGTCGCCAGTCCGAGAAGCGATCTCCCTCCCTGGACGTGGAGGCCCCGCAGTGGAGGTCGTGCCGGGGTCCGGGTGCGCACGCGGGCAGCGGCAATTTCTGAACCAGATGCGCCAAGATCTCCACTCCCCACTCCCGCCAGCCACTACAGACACCTCAATAGACCGTGGTGGGGGCAAGTGTTGTTAGCGAGGGACCCGTTAAGGTCGGCGCGGCACCCACACGTGGGGTCGTGCGTGGCCAGCAACGCGCTCGTTGCACGTCGCACTCCGGTGCGCGTGTAGCGACATCGCGGACGTCACTGGGTAACGCCGGCCCTAGCGAGGCACGGCGTGCGATGCACTCAGATCAGGGACACCCCCTCCCTCCCCCGTACCTGTGGGTGTTGTACCAGCCATAGAGGGGGCTCGCTAAGCGCTGGGATAGCGCTTCGTGGCAGCACGCGTGGCGTGCAGTGCTGACTTCTACAGGAGGGAGTGTGGGAGAGTGTCAGCCATGGGATGAGGTCACCCTGGGCCATGGCACTCTGGTTGACCCCAGAAGGCACGTGACTAGTGAGATCTGCACAAGGGCCCCAAGTGGGGGTTGGGGGAGGTCACGTGTCGGGGCGAGATCCTGCTCGAGGGTTCGAGAAGGTGGTCGTGGCCGAGGGCGGGGCCAGCCACGACCAGTCAGGATATGAACCGGGTCCCCGAGAGGGGGTTCAGCGAGAAGAGTCACCAACACGTGGACCTGGACCCAAGCCGGGTCCTGTCCGTTGTAGCTACTCCCAGCAGTGTAATTAGAGTAGTTAGCCTGGTGGTCCACCACTATAGTGTGTAGTTAGCCTGGTGGTCCACCACTATAGTGTGTAGTTAGCCTGGTGGTCCACCACCATAGTGTGTAGTTAGCCTGGTGGTCCACCACCATAGGGTGTAGTTAGGCTGGTGGTCCACCACTAGAGGGTGTAGTTAGCCTGGTGGTCCACCACTATAGTGTGTAGTTAGCCTGGTGGTCCACCACTATAGTGTGTAATTAGCCTGGTGGTCCACCACTATAGGGTGTAGTTAGCCTGGTGGTCCACCACTATAGTGTGTAGTTAGCTTGGTGGTCTACCACTGTAGTGTGTAGTTAGCCTGGTGGTCCACCACCATAGGGTGTAGTTAGCCTGGGGGTCCACCACTATAGGGTGTAGTTAGCTTGGTGGTCTACCACTATAGTGTGTAGTTAGCCTGGTGGTCCACCACCATAGGGTGTAGTTAGCCTGGTGGTCCACCACCATAGTGTAGTTAGCCTGGTGGTCCACCACCATAGTGTGTAGTTAGCCTGGTGGTCCACCACTATAGGGTGTAGTTAGCTTGGTGGTCCACCACCATAGTGTGTAGTTAGCCTGGTGGTCCACCACCATAGTGTGTAGTTAGCCTGGTAGTCCACCACTATAGTGTGTAGTTAGCCTGGTGGTCCACCACTATAGTGTGTAGTTAGCCTGGTGGTCCACCACTATAGTGTGTAGTTAGCCTGGTGGTCCACCACTATAGTGTGTAGTTAGCCTGGTGGTCCACCACCATAGTGTGTAGTTAGCCTGGTGGTCCACCACCATAGTGTGTAGTTAACCTGGTGGTCCACCACCATAGTGTGTAGTTAACCTGGTGGTCCACCACCATAGCGTGTAGTTAGCCTGGTGGTTCACCACCATAGTGTGTAGTTAGCCTGGTGGTCCACCACCATAGTGGGTGGTTAGCCTGGTGGTCCACCACCATATTGTGTAGTTAGCCTGGTGGTCCACCACCATAGTGTGTAGTTAGCCTGGTGGTCCACCACCATAGGGTATAGATAGCCTGGTGGTCCACCACCATAGTGTGTAGTTAGCCTGGTGGTCCACCACCATAGTGTGTAGTTAGCCTGGTGGTCCACCACTGTAGTGTGTAGTTAGCCTGGTGGTCCACCACCATAGTGTGTAGTTAGGCTGGTGGTCCACCACTATAGTGTGTGGTGTAGCCTGGTGGTCCACCACCATAGTGGGTGGTTAGCCTGGTGGTCCACCACCATAGTGTGTAGTTAGCCTGGTGGTCCACCACCATAGTGTGTAGTTAGGCTGGTGGTCCACCACTATAGTGTGTGGTGTAGCCTGGTGGTCCACCACCATAGTGTGTAGTTAGCCTGGTGGTCCACCACCATAGTGTATAGTTAGCTTGGTGCTCCACCACTGTAGTGTGTAGTTAGCCTGGTGGTCCACCACTATAGTGTGTAGTTAGCCTGGTGGTCCACCACCATAGTGTGTAGTTAGCCTGGTGGTCCACCACCATAGTGTGTAGTTAACCTGGTGGTCCACCACCATAGCGTGTAGTTAGCCTGGTGGTTCACCACCATAGTGTGTAGTTAGCCTGGTGGTCCACCACCATAGTGGGTGGTTAGCCTGGTGGTCCACCACCATATTGTGTAGTTAGCCTGGTGGTCCACCACCATAGTGTGTAGTTAGCCTGGTGGTCCACCACCATAGTGTGTAGTTAACCTGGTGGTCCACCACCATAGCGTGTAGTTAGCCTGGTGGTTCACCACCATAGTGTGTAGTTAGCCTGGTGGTCCACCACCATAGTGTGTAGTTGGCCTGGTGGTCCACCACCATAGGGTATAGTTAGCCTGGTGGTCCACCACCATAGTGTGTAGTTAGCCTGGTGGTCCACCACCATGGTGTGTAGTTAGCCTGGTGGTCCACCACTATAGTGTGTAGTTAACCTGGTGGTCCACCACTATAGGGTGTAGTTAGCCTGGTGGTCCACCACTATAGTGTGTAGTTAGCCTGGTGGTCCACCACCATAGTGTGTAGTTAACCTGGTGGTCCACCACTATAGTGTGTAGTTAGCCTGGTGGTCCACCACCATAGTGTGTAGTTAGCCTGGTGGTCCACCACCATAGTGTGTAGATAGCCTGGTGGTCCACCACCATAGTGTGTAGTTAGGCTGGTGGTCCACCACTATAGTGTGTGGTGTAGCCTGGTGGTCCACCACCATAGTGGGTGGTTAGCCTAGTGGTCCACCACCATAGTGGGTGGTTAGCCTGGTGGTCCACCACCTTAGGGTGTAGTTAGCCTGGTGGTCCACCACCATAGTGTATAGTTAGCTTGGTGGTCCACCACCATAGTGTGTAGGTAGCCTGGTGGTCCACCACTATAGTGTGTAGTTAGCCTGGTGGTCCACCACCATAGTGTGTAGTTAGCCTGGTGGTCCACCACTATAGTGTGTAGTTAGCTTGGTGGTCCACCACCATAGTGTGTAGGTAGCCTGGTGGTCCACCACTATAGGGTGTAGTTAGCTTGGTGGTCCACCACCATAGTGTGTAGTTAGCCTGGTGGTCCACCACCATAGTGTGTAGTTAGCCTGGTGGTCCACCACTATAGTGTGTAGTTAGCCTGGTGGTCCACCACTATAGTGTGTAGTTAGCCTGGTGGTCCACCACCATGGTGTGTAGTTAGCCTGGTGGTCCACCACTATAGTGTGTAGTTAACCTGGTGGTCCACCACTATAGGGTGTAGTTAGCCTGGTGGTCCACCACTATAGTGTGTAGTTAGCCTGGTGGTCCACCACCATAGTGTGTAGTTAACCTGGTGGTCCACCACTATAGTGTGTAGTTAGCCTGGTGGTCCACCACCATAGTGTGTAGTTAGCCTGGTGGTCCACCATCATAGTGTGTAGATAGCCTGGTGGTCCACCACCATAGTGTGTAGTTAGGCTGGTGGTCCACCACTATAGTGTGTGGTGTAGCCTGGTGGTCCACCACCATAGTGGGTGGTTAGCCTAGTGGTCCACCACCATAGTGGGTGGTTAGCCTGGTGGTCCACCACCTTAGGGTGTAGTTAGCCTGGTGGTCCACCACCATAGTGTATAGTTAGCTTGGTGGTCCACCACCATAGTGTGTAGGTAGCCTGGTGGTCCACCACTATAGTGTGTAGTTAGCCTGGTGGTCCACCACCATAGTGTGTAGTTAGCCTGGTGGTCCACCACTATAGTGTGTAGTTAGCTTGGTGGTCCACCACCATAGTGTGTAGGTAGCCTGGTGGTCCACCACTATAGGGTGTAGTTAGCTTGGTGGTCCACCACCATAGTGTGTAGTTAGCCTGGTGGTCCACCACCATAGTGTGTAGTTAGCCTGGTGGTCCACCACTATAGTGTGTAGTTAGCCTGGTGGTCCACCACTATAGTGTGTAGTTAGCCTGGTGGTCCACCACTATAGTGTGTAGTTAGCCTGGTGGTCCACCACCATAGTGTGTAGTTAGCCTGGTGGTCCACCACCATAGTGTGTAGTTAACCTGGTGGTCCACCACCATAGTGTGTAGTTAACCTGGTGGTCCACCACCATAGTGGGTGGTTAGCCTGGTGGTCCACCAACATAGTGTGTAGTTAGCCTGGTGGTCCACCACCATATTGTGTAGTTAGCCTGGTGGTCCACCACCATAGTGTGTAGTTAGCCTGGTGGTCCACCACCATAGCGTGTAGTTAGCCTGGTGGTCCACCACCATAGTGTGTAGTTAGCCCGGTGGTCCACCACCATAGTGTGTAGTTAGCCTGGTGGTCCACCACCATAGGGTGTAGTTAGCCCGGTGGTCCACCACCATAGTGTGTAGTTAGCCTGGTGGTCCACCACCATAGGGTGTAGTTAGCCTGGTGGTCCACCACCATAGTGTATAGTTAGCCTGGTGGTTCACCACTATAGCGAGTGTCTAAGAGTGTGAGCGAGTGTCTAAGAGTGTGAGCGATTGTCTAAGATTGTGAGCGAGTGTCTAAGAGTGTGGGCGATTGTCTAAAAGTGTTAGCGAGTGTCTATGAGTGTGAGCGAGTGTCTAAGACTGTAGGCGAGTGTCAAAGAGTGTGAGCGAGTGTCTAAGAGTGTGAGCGATTGTCTAAGAGTGTGGACGAGTGTCTAAGAGTGTGAGCGAGTGTCTAAGAGTGTGGACGAGTGTCTAAGAGTGTGAGCGAGTGTCTAAGAGTGTGAGCGAGTGTCTGTGAGTGTGAGCGAGTGTCTAAGTGTGAGAGAGTGTCTAAGAGTGTGAGCGAGTGTCTAAGAGTGTGAGAGAGTGTCTAAGAGTGTGAGAGAATGTCTAAGAGTGTGAGCAAGTGTCTCAGAGCGTGAGCGAGTGTCTAAGTGTGGGCGAGTGTCTGAGAGTGTGAACGAGTGTCTAAGAGTGTGAGCGAGTGTTTGTGAGTGTGAGCGAGTGTTTAAGAGGCTGAGCGAGTGTCTAAGAGTGTGAGTGTGTCTAAGAGTGTGAGCGAGTGTCTAAGAGTGTGAGCGAGTGTCTGTGAGTGTGGGCGAGTGTCTAACAGTGTGAGAGTGTCTAAGAGTGTGAGCGAGTGTCTAAGAGTGTGAGCGAGTGTCTAAGGGTGTGTGAGAGTGTCTAAGAGTGTGAGCGAGTGTGTAAGAGTGTGAGCGAGTGTCTAAGACTGTAGGCGAGTGTCAAAGAGTGTGAGCGAGTGTCTAAGAGTGTGATCGAGTGTCTAAGAGTGTGAGCGAGTGTTTGTGAGTGTGAGCGAGTGTTTAAGGGTGTGAGCGAGTGTCTAAGGGTGTGTGCAAGTGTCTAAGAGAGTGAGGGAGTGTCTGAGAGTTTGAGCGAGTGTCTAAGAGTGTGAGCGAGTGTCTATGAGTGTGAGCGAGTGTCTGAGTTTGTGAGAGGGTCTAAGGATGTGAGCGAGTGTCTGAGTGCGTGAGCGAGTGTCTAAGAGCAGGAGCGAGTGTCTAAGAGCGTGAACAAGTGTCTGAGAGTGTGAGCGAGTGTCTGAGAGTGTAAGCGAGTGTCTAAGAGTGTGAGCGAGTGTCTGTGAGTGTGAGCGAGTGTCTGTGAGTGTGAGCAAGTGTCTGTGAGTGTGAGCGAGTGTTTGTGAGTGTGAGGGAGTGTCTGAGAGTGTGAGGGAGTGTCTGATCGTTTGAGCGAGTGTCTGTGAGTGTGAGAGAGTGTCTAAGCATGTAAGCGAGTGTTTGTGAGTGTGAGCGAGTGTGTGAGTGTAAGCGAGTGTCTAAGAGTGTGAGAGTGTCTAAACGTGTGGGCGAGTGTCTGTGAGTGTGAGCGAGTGTGTGAGTGTGAGCGAGTGTCTAAGAGTGTGAGAGTGTCTAAGAGTGTGGGCGAGTGTCTGAGTTTGAGCGAGTGTGTGTGAGTTTGAGGGAGTGTCTAAGAGTGTCAGCGAGTGTCTAAGAGTGTGAGCGAGTGTGTGAGTATGAGGGAATGTCTGAGTTTGAGCGAGTGTCTAAGAGTGTGAGCAAGTGTCTCAGAGCGTGAGCGAGTGTCTAGGTGTGGGCGAGTGTCTGAGAGTGTGAACGAGTGTCTAAGAGTGTGAGAGAGTGTCTAAGAGTATGAGTGAGTGTGTGTGTGAGTTTGAGGGAGTGTCTAAGAGTGTCAGCGAGTGTCTAAGAGTGTGAGCGAGTGTGTGAGTATGAGGGAGTGTCTGAGTTTGAGCGAGTGTCTGTGAGTGTGAGTGAGTGTTTGAGTGTGAGCGAGTGTCTAAGAGTGTGAGCGAGTGTCTGTGAGTGTGAGCGAGTGTCTAAGAGTGTGAGCTAGTGTCTGTGAGTGTGAGCGAGTGTCTAAGAGTGTGAGCGAGTGTCTAAGGGTGTGAGCGAGTGTCTAAGAGTATGAGCGAGTGTCTGTGAGTGTGAGTGAGTGTTTGAGTGTGAGCGAGTGTCTAAGAGTGTGAGCGAGTGTCTAAGGGTGTGAGCGAGTGTCTAAGAGTGTGAGTGAGTGTTTGACTGTGAGCGAGTGTCTAAGAGTGTGAGCGAGTGTCTAAGGGTGTGAGCGAGTGTCTAAGAGTATGAGCGAGTGTCTAAGAGTGTGAGCCCGTGTCTAAGAGTGTGAGCCCGTGTCTAAGAGTGTGAGCCCGTGTCTAAGAGTGTGAGCGAGTGTCTAAAGGTGTGAGCGAGTGTCTGTGATTGTGCGCGAGTGTCTAAGAGTGTGAGCGAGTGTCTAAGAGTCTGAGCGAGTGTTTGTGAGTGTGAGCGAGTGTCTAAGAGTGTGAGCGAGTGTCACGTGACTAGCCCCTCCCCTACCACCTCCCCTCCTCTTCACCCCCCCCCATTGCCCCCCCCCTCACCATCCCCAAGCGCACGTTCATCCTAATGATGATGTCATTGTTTCAAGGACGCGATTGGTACTCAGCCCACGTACACGCGCACGCGCGCACGCACGCGGCGCTCAGGGAGTGGCGAGGCGCGCATCCACCGCCCCCCCCCCACCCACAAAAAACCCTCCCACCTGCTCCCCCACCCCCACCGGGGGTCAGGGTTTACCCCCCCACCCCCACCACCCCCACTCATCCCGTCACGCGACGTCGTCGGCTGTAGCACAGCGGAACAAAAGGCATCCATCCGACACACGCGGTTCCCTACAATCGCTTCCGAAAGATTGAAATCGAGCCCCCCTCCCCCATCTCTCACCCCCCATAACCCCCCCCCCACCCACCACCTTCATCCCCCGCCGCCGTGAAGGTCACGGCGCCTCTGGTCACGTGACGAGGGCAGAAGTTCTCCCACGTCACATGTTATTTGAACCTGCGAAGCATCTCCACGATGTCTCTGCCCTCTCGCGGAGCTGCCCGAGGCTGAGCTACGGAACATATCCCTGCCGCTGCACGTGCCGCGCGTATGTTGCACTCTCCCCACGAGAAAAGACGTCACGCGTAGCCCTCTGCACGTGTGTAAGGAGACGCGGGACACGTGTGTAAGGAGACACGGGGGACACGTGTGTAAGGAGACACGGGACACGTGTGTAAGGAGACGCGGGACACGTGTGTAAGGAGACACGGGACACGTGTGTAAGGAGACACGGGACACGTGTGTAAGGAGACACGGGGGACACGTGGCGGGATACAGAGACACGTGTGTGGTGTGGTGGGGTGGGAGAGCGGTAGTGGAGCGGTTAGCACGCTGCGCTACGAACCTGGCGACCCGTGACGATTATCTTGAACCGGTCCTGGGCCTCAGCGACGTCGGCTCAGCCTTAAACAAGTGGAGTGGATTACTCTTCGGAGGCAACACATTTATTATTAATACCAACACACTTAACACAAAGGGGTAACTGCCCGATTACCAGATAACATACTATAGTGGTGGACCACCAGGCTAACTATACACTATAGTGGTGGATCACCAGGCTAACTACACACTATAGTGGTGGACCACCAGACTAACTATACACTATGGTGGTGGACCACCAGACTAACTACACACTATAGTGGTGGACCACCAGACTAACTACACCCTATGGTGGTGGACCACCAGGCTAACTATACACTATAGTGGTGGATCACCAGGCTAACTAAACACTATAGTGGTGGACCACCAGGCTAACTACACACTATGGTGGTGGACCACCAGGCTAACTACACCACACTATGGTGGTGGACCACCAGGCTAACTACACACTATGGTGGTGGACCACCAGACTAACTACACCCTATGGTGGTGGACCACCAGACTAACTACACCCTATGGTAGTGGACCACCAGGTTAACTACACCCTATGGTGGTGGACCACCAGACTAACTACACCCTATGGTGGTGGACCACCAGACTAACTACACCCTATGGTGGTGGACCACCAGGTTAACTACACACTATAGTGGTGGACCACCAGGCTAACTACACACTATGGTGGTGGACCACCAGGCTAACTACACACTATAGTGGTGGACCACCAGGCTAACTACACACTATAGTGGTGGACCACCAGGCTAACTACACAGTATAGTGGTGGACCACCAGGTTAACTATATACTATGGTGGTGGACCACCAGGCTAACTATACACTATGGTGGTGGACCACCAGGCTAACTACACATTATGGTGGTGGACCACCAGGTTAACTACACACAATAGTGGTGGACCACCAGGTTAACTACACACAATAGTGGTGGACCACCAGGTTAACTACACACTATTGTGGTGGACCACCAAGCTAACTACACCCTGTGGTGGTGGACCACCAGGCTAACTACACACTATAGTGGTGGACCACCAGGCTAACTACACACTATAGTGGTGGACCACCAGGCTTTCTACACACTATGGTGGTGGACCACCAGGCTAGCTACACACTATAGTGGTGGACCACCAGGCAAACACTCTCTCACACTCTTAGACACTCGCTCACGCTCTGAGACACTCGCTCACACTCACATACACTCGCTCACACCCTTAGACACTCTCTCACACTCTTAGACACTCGCTCACACCCTTAGACACTCGCTCACACTCTTAGACACTCTCACACTCACAGACACTTGCTCACACTCTTAGACACTCTCTCACCCCCTTAGACACTCGCTCACACTCTTAGACACTCCCTCACACCCTTAGACACTCTCTCACACTCACAGACACTCGCTCACACCCTTAGACACTCGCTCACACCCTTAGACACTCGCTCACACCCTTAGACACTCGCTCACACCCTTAGACACTCGCTCACACCCTTAGACACTCGCTCACACCCTTCGACACTCGCTCACACCCTTAAACACTCGCTCACACCCTTAGACACTCGCTCACACTCACAGACACTCGCTCACACCCTTAGACACTCGCTCACACTCTTAGACACTCGCTCACACCCTTAGACACTCGCTCACACTCTTAGATGTCGGTACGCACCACAGCGGGTATCAATTTGAGGCAGAGTCTATCTCGAGGGACGCACAGACTTGATGAAGATTTCTCCACGATGTTGAGTGTTCGTTCAAATGGACCTCGGGTCGCCGGGTTCGGGCTAACTGCTCCGTTAACTTGCGACAACGAAGCAACGGTGACGTCACCATCGTGATTGTGCCAGGCTAGGTGCACTTCGAGGCCACGTGAAGTGTGGCAAGCTCGCTGCCGGCAGGAGGTCACAGGACAGACCCAGGTGTTTTGGGTTCACCGACTCAGATGGCTGACGCTAGAGGCAAAGGTCCCCCGTATAGCCTTGAAGGGTGCGGTCAGTGAGCAACGAGCCGCTTAGCCCCCACTGAAGGTTTACACACAGCACCAGGTACTCGTTTGAGTCGGAGTCGACCTAGAGGAAGCCCCCACACAGGTTTAGAATGTTATAAGCTGCGTCCATAAATGACGTCACGCACCTTGGGGGGGGGGGTCAGACATTTGTGACGATGTGTGACGAGGGGGGGGGGGGGTGAGAAATGTGACGTCACATCAAAATGCGCAACTTTAAATAAATATAGACAACACGTTCTACTTAATAAAATAGACTTTTTAATAAATGTTTTTTCCTACATCAGAGTGCAGCGCCACATTAAACACGCACTACAATGACAATAGTTTAAAGCGAGTTGAAGCATTGGTTTTATTTTCAAAATGTAAATATGGCTTGGGGGGGCGGGGGCAGAGCTTTGTGACGTCATATTTGAGGGGGCGGGGTCTGACTTTTTGTGACGCCGTGTGACGAGGGGGGGGCAAAAATCACGTGACGTCATTTATGGACGGCCCTCAACACATTCACAGACACACACACACTATCACACCACAGCCTGTACACACACCCTACACACACATTAATTATCACATCACACCCTACACACACACACACATTAATTATCACATCACACCCCACACACACGCACATTAATGATCACATCACACCCTACACACACACACATTAATTATCACATCACACCCTACACACACACACACATTAATGATCACATCACACCCGACACACACACACATTAATTATCACATGACACCCTACACACACACACACACATTAATAATCACATCACACCCTACACACACACAGTAATTATCACATCACACCATACACACACACACATTAATGATCACATCACAGCCTACACACACACATTAATGATCACATCACAGCCTACACACACACATTAATGATCACATCACACCCTACACACACACACATTAATGATCACATCACACCCTACACACACACATTAATGATCACATCACACCCTACACACACACATTAATGATCACATCACACCCTACACACACACGCATTAATGATCACATCACACCCTACACACACACATTAATGATCACATCACACCCTACACACACACATTAATGATCACATCACACCCTACACACACACATTAATGATCACATCACACACACACATTAATGATCACATCACACCCTACACACACACGCATTAATGATCACATCACACCCTACACACACACATTAATGATCACATCACACCCTACACACACACATTAATTATCACATCACACCCTACACACACACATTAATTATCACATCACAGCCTACACACACACATTAATTATCACATCACACCCTACACACACACATTAATTATCACATCACACCCTACACACACACATTAATGATCACATCACACCCTACACACACACATTAATGATCACATCACACCCAACACACACACGCATTAATGATCACATCACACCCTACACACACACATTAATAATCACATCACAGCCTACACACACACATTAATTATCACATCACACCCTACACACACACACACACATTAATAATCACATCACACCCTACACACACATTAATTATCACATCACACCCTACACACACACATTAATTATCACATCACAGCCTACACACACACACACATTAATTATCACATCACAGCCTACACACACACATTAATGATCACATCACACCCTACACACACACATTAATGATCACATCACACCCTACACACACATTATTATCACATCACACCCTACACACACACACATTAATGATCACATCACACCCTACACACACGCATTAATTATCACATCACACCCTACACACACACATTAATTATCACATCACAGCCTACACACACACATTAATGATCACATCACACCCTACACACACACATTAATGATCACATCACACCCTACACACACACATTAATTATCACATCACACCCTACACACACACATTAATGATCACATCACACCCTACACACACACATTAATGATCACATCACACCCTACACACACACATTAATGATCACATCACACCCTACACACACACATTAATGATCACATCACACCCTACACACACACATTAATTATCACATCACAGCCTACACACACACATTAATTATCACATCACACCCTACACACACACATTAATGATCACATCACACCCTACACACACACATTAATGATCACATCACACCCTACACACACACATTAATGATCACATCACACCCAACACACACACGCATTAATGATCACATCACACCCTACACACACACATTAATAATCACATCACAGCCTACACACACACATTAATTATCACATCACACCCTACACACACACACATTAATAATCACATCACACCCTACACACACATTAATTATCACATCACACCCTACACACACACATTAATTATCACATCACAGCCTACACACACACACATTAATTATCACATCACAGCCTACACACACACATTAATGATCACATCACACCCTACACACACACATTAATGATCACATCACACCCTACACACACATTATTATCACATCACACCCTACACACACACATTAATGATCACATCACACCCTACACACACGCATTAATTATCACATCACACCCTACACACACACATTAATTATCACATCACAGCCTACACACACACATTAATTATCACATCACACCCTACACACACACATTAATGATCACATCACACCCTACACACACACATTAATTATCACATCACACCCTACACACACACATTAATTATCACATCACACCCTACACACACACATTAATTATCACATCACACCCTACACACGAAGACAAAGATCCCCCGTGTAACCTTAACAGACTGTAGGGGCAAGTGCTGTTAGCGAGCAGCACCTATGAAGGCCGGCACGGCACACGAGGGGGTGGGTGGCCATCACCACGCCCGACCGCCTTTGTCTCCCCAGTGGCGATGTTTACACACCGCACCAGGTACTCATTTGAGGCTGAGTCGACCTGAACGGAGGCCCAGGACCGGTTCAGATGAACCCCACACACACCACACACACCACACAACACACATACACCCCACACACACTACACAACACACATCCACCCCACACACACCATCACACACCACACACCCCACACACCCCACACACCCCACACACACTACACAACACACATACACCCCACACACCACACACACCACACACCACATACACTACACACCACACACCCCAACACACTACACACCCCACACACACTACACACCCACACACACTACACAACACACATACATCCCACACCACACACACCACACACACTACACACCACACACTACATACACCCCACAAACCACACACACACCACACACACTACACACCCCACACACCACACAAACCCCACACACCCCACACACACCATACACACTACACAACACACATACAACCCACACACCACACACCACACACACTACACACCACACCACACACACCCCACAAACCCTACACACCCCACACACACTACACAAGACACATACACTCCACACACCATACACACCACACATCCCACACACCCCACACACCACACACCCCACACACCACACACCCCACACACACACACACACACACCACACACACCACACACACACCACACACACCACACACCACACACACAAACACAACCACACACACACACCACACAAACACACCACACACCCCACACCACACACGCGCCACACACACCAAACACACCACACACACCCACACAACACAAAACACCACACACACACCACGCACACCACACTGACCACACACCACTCACACACACACACACCACACACACACCACACATACACACCACACATACACCACACATCACAATCATCACACACACCCCACACACATACACCACACACACCACACCACAAACCACACACACACACCACACACACACCACACACACACCACACACACCACACACACCACACACACCACACACACACACCACCACACACACACACACACACACACACCACACACACACACCACACACACACCACACACACACCACACACACCACACACACACACCACACACACACCACACACACCACACACACACCACACACACCACACACACACCACACACACCACACACACCACACACACACCACACACACACCACACACACACCACACACACCACACACACCACACACACACACCACACACACCACATACACCACACACACACACACACACCACACACACCACACACACCACACACACACCACACACACACCACACACAGCACACACACCACACACACCACACACACACACCACACACACCACACA